>NC_041819.1:9758125-10077625 GCF_900964775.1 Scleropages formosus | reverse complement strand
CCCAACATTTGCAATTTTCATCCTACCTAAGCCACATTTAAAGAAAGAAAATCGTAGGAAATATTTGAAGGCACTGGGGTGGAGTGGCAGAGAACACCAAGTACAGACCCATGTGAACAAAGACAACTCCCAGTTAAAAAAACAGCAACACAAACACATCAACAGAAAGCAACTTGCACCAGTTCATATTAAGCAAGATTAAGTTTTTTAACAGGATACTGAATTGTACTCCTTATAGCAGCAAAAAGCAGATGCAATATATGTCAATAAGAAAAAAGGCTGTAGATTACCATCCAGGATTATGAAGCTCTTCAAATATTGGTTCTTTAAAATGGAGTTCATCCTTTCAATTTTCAAGTATATCAATATATCATCACATTAATTTCTATTTCGGGCTGCAAAATTTAGTGGATGGAAAATATCTGTGTGTGACACATATTGTTTTCCATTTTAATAGAAATACACTTAATACTTTACAGAGGATCAGGCAGACTCTAGCAGTCCCTGTTCTACATGCATTCGGCAATGGAGAAAGTGGGACCAGACCTTGTAGTGAGTTCAGCAGGAGCACTAGGAGTGCTTAACTAGAGTTACAGCCCTGAAAAAAGCTCGGGTTTTTATGGCACAACTTGCAAGTTAAGGAATGATACACATGAGTAAGTTACTGAGACGAGAGAGAGAGAGAGAGAGAGAGAAAGAAAAGGAACAGGTAAAAAGTACAGGGAATCAAGAATGGAGTGTGCTAGCATTCCGGGGCTGTCTCCCCCGACGTCTCAAGGTGACATTTGCCGTCTCTTTCGCCTTCTGAAAAAGAACAATAAACAGGATGATGGCGTAGAAGTACACGGCGTCCCCTATGATGTCGGAGGGCTCGCCGCTTGTCGTTACTCACACAAACACCGTACCCAGGCAGCGTGCGCTCAGCGGATTGTGCCACCTTACACTCTGAGACAAAGTCCGGGTCTCCTGCGTGCAGAATCGAAACCACGCGCCTGGAGTGGCTCCAACACGGCCAGCTTCTACTGCACCTTTGCAGCAGCTGCATTTTACTTTTATCTTTAAACTACTGTCAAGGTCAAATTGTAGTTTTTTTTTTCCATACTTGAGAGTGAAGTCTGAAATATGGGCATTATTCTAGGATGCAGAAGCATCTCTTCACATCCTTCTCCGTCAAATAATCACGTGGTGTACGTCTACGTGAGGGCTACCTTCATGACGTTCACCCGCAGCGCTCCTCTCCCATTTGACGCCCCCCCAACCCCACCCCACCCCACTTCAAGCCATTTTAACTGGGGAGGCTGGGAGGAGGTGGGATGGGGAGCGCGGAAGGACGCTTTCAAGCATTATCTGGCCAAGCAGCCGGCGCCGACAGAACAGAATAAATGGAAGAGTTAATTGAGAAGCTGGCAGTTTCATTCATAATCCCGAACAGCGCCATCGGGGCTGGGTAATTAGACGGGCCGGAAGGAAGGTGTTAACATGTGATAAGTGCGCAATTGTGAGCAATCTATGTTTGTGCTTCTCTGTGTGTGCGTGTGTATTTTTATCTGTCAGTCCTGAGATGCTGGACCCCAAGAAGCAATCTCCCCCATCACCCCGAGGCGGTATCGCTCCTAAGAAGCAAAGACCCATCCAACACACACACGCAGATGCAAACCCTCTGTGCCTTGCAGACAGCTCGAGGTTGCTCTAACGAATTCCCTGTCTGATGGTATTTCCCTCTCTCGTCATCATGAGTCCAATCTCCACATCAGAGGAGCGTGCGCTGGCTCTGCTCTCCCTCTCTCTGCTCGCCCCCTTCACTCTCAATTCAGCTCAACAGCAACCACTTGATTAGCACGGTGAAACCACACGTTTCAGACCGCGTACGCGACGCAGGGAAAAGACAGTTATAAAACATTTAATGTCAGTGATGAATTATTTTACATTATTAGTGTCTTCTGAGCTCTTCATCTGCCCCGTAGGTGAATGCGAGATCCCAGGCTGTGTTTCCTCTCTCCGTCTCTCTTGCTTTTCCATTTCCCTGATTGCAGATGCTTCCTGTCTGTCGAGACCTTGCTACTTTCCCGGACTCAAAACAGGTCTCCTACTCTACGAACCCATAAGGCCTCCTGACGAATATTCTACAAACCCGTGTAGGTGCAGGACGTGAGGAATTTATGCTCACGAGCTGCATACAGACTGGGTGCTCAAAAGAGTCACGTGGGAGTCTTGTGAAAGCCGGCTACATGCGGTCCCATGGCATGCGGTCAAAAAATGTGTGGTGCTGGGGGAATGTGTGCGAGCCTCCACCCATCTGCATCAGACTGTCAGTGAAACCATCAGAATTAACGCCTAACAAAGAGAGGAAATGTGAGACTCACCTGCGCCTTCGCTGCTACACCATTTCATACTGATTAGCAGTGATAAACCGAGACAGACAGCAGGCGAGCAGCATGCCGATCAGCTGTGGGGAAGGACGGCATGAGAGAGATATGATGAGGGACAGAGAAACACGAAGCGAGGGAGAGGAAGGCAAAACGGCCATTATTTGACCAACACAGGGGCACAGACTGCAATACAAGCTTTCGCAACCCCACACGCGTCACCTTGCAGGCCACAAAAAGGCAGCACCTGGCATTAACAGCAATCTGTTGAGTCAAACTCTGTACATGAAACAAACCAGAGATCTTTGGAACTATTAGAAAACGCAGCGTTGCACGTTTCCTGGTTACAGACACCTCCCTCAGTCGCAAGAAAATTACATTTGTCCACCCTAATTAAGGCAACTGTACTTCTGACCTTTGCGGCTTTAGAAACCCCTTCAGTGCGTCATTAGCGGAAGAGAAGCGGAGGGCAACTTTAATTCCTTTGACATTCTTTTTAATTGCAGCAGCGACCTCTGTCCCAGCAGAGCAGCTCGACAGCACTCGCAAGAGGGGATTTGGCACGTTAGGACAAGTGTCATTGATCTCGCTACCCTCCTTTTCCCCAGTAACGTTACCTGCTCCACATCTGCTGGCAGGCTGTCAAATGAATCAGGCATTTTGCACCTAGAGCCGCGACAGGGACGTGGGGGGAGGGCGCGCTCCGTGTACCGAGAGTGAGCGATGGACACTCTGAGGGCACGAGACCAGCTTGCTACTGGGGACGACCAGCAAGTGGTCAACAGATCACAAGGAGGAGGGACAAAGGAAAGAGCAGCTTCACTCGTGAGTCCTGTATGACCTGAGAAGGATTTCTTTTAATACTCAGTAGCCACTGATGATTTACATTACTCCACATTATTCGAAGCTATATTAGAGATGTATTTTTCATGTATATTTTTTCAACAAAAGGCTTCATTCCATGAACAAATGTTGCTACGCTTTACTTGTACCACACTAATTCTCAGAATGCCACCGGACTACTATCATATACTGTCTTCTGCAGGATCCCTCATGTGTTCTTGCCGGTCTGCCTTCCTTGGGCACCTGGCACAAGTGGCGTACCTGTGAGAATGCGATGCCGAATGCCACTCCTGCGATGATGCCCATATTGGTTTCAATGAAGGAGGTCACCAGCTCATAGCAACCCTGAAGAAAGAGGTTTGGGACCTGATATTTTTCTACAGGTATGCCACGTGAGGGGATTTTACCAATGTTAAGAACAGACTTTAAATACATACGTACATACACACAAATGGCAATAATCCAAGGTTACAGAGGGTTTTCAACATCAAAAAGGTTTTGCCTTTGGCATTTCATTTATTATTTATAATGAATATCAAACATCTTTTGCAGACTTTACAATCCTGAAGATTGAAAGAGCTTTTGTGTTTTAGGTAAAGCATGGGATACTCCTGTAACAGACCTGTTGATACACCTTGCTGGGGGCGATGGTGGCGTTGCGGAGGTCCTGGGGACTGCAGTCGGAGAGGTTGGCGCAGCAGCTGGGTGGGATGCCGTTGGCCGGGTAGTAAACGCTGGTGAACCAGCTGGTGTAGTTCAGCACTCCGCAGCACCGCAGCTGGGTGAGGGCAAACAGTGCATGTGTGGGTGTGAGGGCAAATCCAGTCATTCACATGCACTGTTCAGGATCACACTGCTGTGCACTGAACTCCCATTACATGTCCCACAGGAGACTCACACTGCGCTGCACATTGTCGACTGCCTGGCTCCTCTCGTCCTCGGTGTTATAGTTCTGCACCGCATCGGTGTACGTCCGCAGGAAGGTTCCTTTTATCTACGGAAAGAGAGTTGCAGGGCTGGGGCTTCACCACACAAGGCACTTCGAACCCACACCCAAGCACTACATCTGCGCCCCTAGAGTGAGCGGTTTGCCTTTGTTGGTCTACCTCTGTTCCAGAAGCTTCGTGAGCCACTGCTGTGAGCAGAGGATGTGTGGTAAGACCCACAGTCATGTTTCTGTCTGCGTTACTGCCACATGATGCAAAGGTACTCACTTCATGACGAAAAACAAAGCCGGAGATGCCTGCCACCAGCTCTGCGAGGAAGACCAGCGACAGAAACATGGCGTACTGTGGACAGGGACAAAGGGAGAGCATGTTACACCCGTGAGTCTCTTACACTACATACCATTGATGGAACCATAAAACACTTCTAATTCACCCATAAAGTTACCTCTACGTTTACAGTACAATAGCTATCAAAAGTTTGAGTACACTTGTTGGAAAACAGCTAATATGTCTTGCATTTATTTATTTAGCTGACACTTTTCTCCAAAGCAACTTACAATGTTAAGGTTACACTTATTTACCCATTTACACAGGTGGGTAATTTTACTGGAACAATTTAGAGTAAGAACCTTGCTCAAGGGTACTACAGCTGGAGGTAAGGCTCAAACCTGCAACCTTGGGGTCCAAAGGCATTTGCTCTAACCACTACACTACCAGATGTCTTCATACTGTCACGTCCATGCCTGCACCTCAGTCGACAGCAGCTGACTCCAGTCAAGCACCTGACTCACCATTTAAAAGACCCTCCTCAGCTCCCATACCTTTGCAGAATCTCGTTAGAGACACCCGTCCTCCTTCGCGACGTCCAGTCCACACACAACCCTTGTTCCCAGTTTCCATCCTCCGGTTTTCGACCCCTTGCTTCGTTCCCCGACCACGTCCACGGATCTTTGCTCCAACTTTGACCGCCGATCGGCTGACCCTTCGCTTCGTCCCCTGACCACGCCCATGGATCCTCGCTCTGACTCCGACCGCTGATCGACCGACCCTCCGCCCATCCCCGACACCGAGACCTTGCCTGAGCCCTCGAGTCCAGACGAACGACCCCGCACTTGGGTCCAACCGTTCCGGCTCCCTCGGTTCTGCGTGACACATAGCTCCTATGCAGCAGTTCTCAGAGATATAGGATACGTGTGGGCAGCTGATAGAATAGTGATTAGAGCTGCTGCCTTTGGATCCATAGATCGCAGATTTAAATCTCACTTCCAGCTGTAGTACCCTTGAGCAAGGTACTCACCTTAAATTCCTCCAGTAAAATTTCCTGGCTATAAAAATGGGCAAATAAATGTAAATAGATTAACACTGTAAGTTGCTTTGGAGAAAAGTGTCCAGTAAATGTAAATGTGGGTTCCTTAGCTTTCACTCTTCCGTTCGGTTTGTCCCATACAGCTATTGCCCATGTGCAGTCAACTTTCTTCTGGTACTGCACCTCTACTCCTGCTCCACGGTGTGTCTTTTACAATGGGAACAGACTTCACAGCTGCCTGTACCAAAGCTTCTTTTGTAGAACGGTCCCTCTAACTCCTTATTTGGTCTGTGCTTTGTACGAGTATGCGTGTATATGTCGAAGGCGCTGGAGAGCGCACTGCTGTAGCAGAGTGTGATGAGTAAGGACCTGAGCTTAATGACTATTTATTTTCATTTCATTGCCACCTGCTACTTCTCTGTTGAATATTTGAAAAACAGGACAGTCTACTTACATAAAGAGCCGGGAGGGAGGGAAAAGAGAGTAAAACAAACATAAGAGCGAGAGAAAGGCAGTAATGAGAGGAATATGTTTAGGAGACATCAGAGAAAGAGTGAGAGGGACGCAGAGAGAGGGAAAATCTGACTGTGCTGATAATCTCAGGTGTTGCCTGCAAAGGATCGTGAAGGACCATTCCGGTTCACTCTACTGGGCCCTACTGCCCTTTGCCCCCCCCCCCCCGCGGTGGAGAACCGGGATGGCCCTTGCAGCAGCATTGCGTGTGATGTCCTAATGGCACCGTGAAAAATTCTGAGCTGTCTCCTCCTCTTGAACAGAGGAGATGCGGTATCGCAGCACCGCTCTGTCGAGGTAATGGTGTCAGCGTTGCCCGGCTCGGCCCCATTTACCGTAAGACCGAAGGCCAATGCAGGCCAGCGCTGCAGTGTGAAGGTCAGCAGAGGCAGTGGAGCGTGTCCTGAGCACCAGCTGCTGGAGGACACACGCACTTCCGAATGGGTGTATCTATTTTCTGAATGCTCTTTTCATTTTATTATTCTTAAAGCATTTGTGAAATTATTGACTAGCTATTGCAAGTGGTACATTCATTTTTTCATTCATTACCAGTAACTGCCAGTTCAGCGCAGGGTTGTGGTGCTTTTCTTGAAAGCAAAGGGCGTGAGGCGGCGTACGCTTTCGATCCATACCAGTCCATCACTCGCCCACCTCTCACACGCGCGCACACATGCGCACGCACACACACTCAATTCAGAATCAGTGATTCACCTGAAAGATCTTTGGAATGTGGGAGGAAACTGGAGCACCCAGAGGAAATCCACGTGAACAATGTGGTGAACATGCAGATTGATCTGGATTCAAACCCACACGTGGCAGCACAGCCCAAGAGCTTGAGGCATCAGTGCCACCTGCTCTGCCACTGTACTGCCCATAGTACAGCCATGTAAACTCTACTATGAGTCAAGGCTATCCAATGACAGCTGGCTACTTCTTTGCGTTATGGAGAGGCCTCCATCCTAACTCATGCGCAGGGCTGCATCACGTGGGTGGAACATCACAGTGGAAAGACAGAGAAAACACTATGATGAGTACATAACTCATAACCAGAACAGTGTGAGTGCAGACATTTGGCAGGAAATGGATGTTATCTTGAGAAAAAGTTGTTTATTTGGACCAGCGGAGCCAACTAGGCAGTAGATGGTTTGCTTACGTGTCACCCTCCCCCGTGTCACTCACCAGCTTGAGCATCCATGGGCTCCCGCGGCAGGTGGCAAAGCAGCCGAACAGGCCGAAGACGATGATGGTGGTGCCGGTGCCGATAAGCACGTACGGGGCGTTGGTGGAGTTGTCAGCGATGAGGGAGATGTATGGTCCGAGCATCAGCTTTCCCCATACTCCCACAGCGAGGAGGATGGCCCCAGTGATCTGCAGACAGATAAGAAAGAGAGGCGTGAGCACCGCTGCTCCTCCCGCAACCCGAAGCATCAGGGGACTCTGGTCCGAACACCACGTACCCGGTTCTCATGGACTCGACCGGCAATACGACGACTTTGCTCTAACTTGTTAGCACAGTGACCAGGCGCTGTGGAAAGCGTTATAAAAGTAAGTATGTAAAGGGCTGGATTTCCACAGCAGCAGCACAGCGTAAAGGACGTGGACTCATATCTTCAGTTCAGCCTGGCCCAAAGCCTCACGAGCTGAGAGCGGCACTTACAGTGGCTTATGGTATACCGGAAGCCTTACAGTTCCATATAGTGAAGAACAGCGGCACAAAGAAGAGTACGCCGCCATCCTGTTCGCTGTCGACTGTGCGAGACGAGTTGCCGTGTTCTCCGGACGCAGCAGTTGATCCTTTAACGCCCTCCGGTGGACAACGAATGACACTTCAGGAAAACGTCAACATGCCCAGTGAATTATTTAAAATAGACAGCAAGTGAGCACAGTGTTTAAAAAAACAGCACTTAATGGCACACTTCAAATACCTTTGCACGTGTACGTGCTTCTATTTTAAATCGATATGCTTATAATAACGAGTAGGAGCCATGAGGTGTGATGTGCGTACTTTCGTGTGCTGACAGCATTGCAGTGATGTGACCAGAGCGCTGTCACTTACAGTATGTCCGCTACTACGAACGTGTTCCTCTGGGAAGCAAAGAGCACGGTAAACAGAGAAAACAAGGGCCATGCCCGTGTTTTCGGCTGTACGGGAGAAAAAAAAAATGACGTAGCGTTTATCCCGATGTAAGCCTGCATTACATAACCACTCCAGAGCATCCCCCCGTTTTCCAGCGAATGGTTTGTCCTCTCGCTGCCAGGGTTCCATTCACCCGGTTGCCTTACTAATTGCCTGAGAGGTGGGGCTGGGCGTAATGTAATGGCGCTCGTGCGGAATGCGGTAAAGATACAGGGTGAAATGCCCGACTACCCTAAAGCCGTGAGAATCGGATCTCTTATAATACAAATATTATGATGTTTTCGCTGCAGGCTGATTTCAGTAATTCTGGGTAGTGTAATAAACTGCCACGTCTTTGAACACAGAAAATGCGGGATTCTTCTTCATGTACGATGACACCCGGCCCTGGCCGTACCCCTTTACCCCGGTCGGGTAAGCTTGTCTCTGAATATGAAAACTGTGGCTGAAAGCCACTACAGCCAACAGGGGGCAGCATGGCCTGCATGAGAACAAATACCGATGCCAACCGGAGCCAAGAAGACATCGGGTAGATGCAGCGGGCTGCCTGCTGCCTCCGGAGCAATAACTATTGGAGAAAAGGAGTGATTGTCACTTGTACCGATAACGTAGGATCCTTTAAAAACCAGTTTCCCGACAGTTACTCCCCCCGCTGCTCCTGTGCCTGTGATCTGTAACCGATCCATAATCCGTAGCGCAAATCTGTGATCTTAAACACTTGCTGCTGTCATTCCAGTGAGATAGCCAGGGTTGTCGGTACGACTCTATTATCGCGTAAGCCTTTCAGTGGCAGAGCCGAACAGCTTTTCGGTGCTGGACGGGAGGCCCTGCCCCCACTCGTGATTTACGTCCACATTAGAACGAGGCTTTTCACCTGCCAATCGCGAGTCATCCGTCACGCGCCGACAAACAGGCGTACGGACCGTACGGTCCCGACCGCACTTTGCTGTCGCTCGCTGAGCTGTGGTGGTCACGTTGCCGTTACTAACTTGAACGGGGTCGCGTGCAGCGCTCTGAGTGTAGCGGCTAGCTCTGCCTTACTTCGCTGAATGCTGGGATTTTAATTTCAAAGGAGATTAGGCCTGAAATCCCTTACTGTGCAGAAAGAACTAATTCTACGGCTGTCATTAAGAAGCTTTTTGTCTTCCGAGACCTCTACTTGGCGGAGTGTGCCGCCATTAATGGCTACCATGCTGGTTATTAGAATTACAGCAGGCACCATTAGTACCCCATTAAGCTTTGTAGCAGCACCCGCAAAACCATTTTACAGCTCATTTAAATGTAAAACAATAAATATTATTGACCGCAAATTCAAATGTTAACATCTTGCCGCGAATGGAATCACAGAGCCGATGTGGATGGGTGGAGTGACGGCCACCGGGCCGCGCCCCTATAACTGTGCCGAGCGGTGCCACGGCCATACCCTTGGACGTGCGCAAAGGCCAGAGCGCTACACGACCTGCTCGGCCCCTAGGCCGACGCAGTCAACGCGTGGGGTTGGAGGGAGCGTCCTCGCATATGCCCCTTCCGCATCCAGTCGCCATGACCCGCTGACACATCTTCTCACGGTCTGACACAGGAGGCCCTTAGTGCGGCACAGCGGCAGGCCACCATAATTCTCTCCTTGTTAAGACAATGCATGATCACACATCTCCATCACTCCCAATATATATACATACACACACACTTTCTGAACCGCTTATCCCATACGGGGTCGCGGGGAACCGGAGCCTACCCGGCAACACAGGTCGTAAGGCCGGAGGGGGAGGGGACACACCCAGGACGGGACGCCAGTCCGCCGCAAGGCACCCCAAGCAGGATTCGAACCCCAGACCCACCAGAGAGCAGGACTGTGGTCCAAACCACTGCGCCACCGCACCCCTTTACTCCCAATACATTTACATTTATTTATTTAGCAGATGCATAGCAACTTAAAATGATTTATCCCACGGAAGTGCCATGAAGTCTAACCTGACTCATGCACTCCGCTACCTAATCTCCCTGCTTTACTTGGGAGCCCACGGACTTCCACAGAGAAGGACAGCAGGACATGGGGTCTCGGCAGAGGGAGACTGTGGATCTTCTCCTGCAGCCATTTTCTGAGCCTTCAAACAAACATGTATTGCGTGTCACCCTTCTGGTGCAGATATCCCCTTACAAAATGGAATGCACATTTTTGCATCAGGGTGTTGAATGTAATAGGCTACGGAAGATTTTTTAAAACACCCCATGAAAGCTTAACTCCCAATCTACGATTCACAGAACTGGCAAAAGAAGGTAGGGAAGTTCACGCGACGACCCTGCTGGGGGTCTGTCATTAGAGGAAAGCGCATCATAAGCGACGGTTGCCACGACTGACTCCCACATAGCACAGATGGAGCGTACCGCAGATCAGTGGTGGGCTGGTTTGAAACCCTCAAAGCACAAACACAAAGAGGAGCAACACACAGGCTCCCTCATACATTATTCACCAAGCTGCAGGACGTTTTCAAATGGCCGTCAGCTGCCCTGCTGCTCTCACCAGCCACGGGTGAGAACCAAGCGCTTCTCTGAGCGCAGGCTTGTCCCGCGTGTGTTCTCCGACTCGCTGGACTGTGGGACGCCGGGGCAGAGCAGACGACCGCAGCACCGATGCAGCCGGAAAATCATTTGGGACGAGGGATTGTGTCAAAGCAGTAAACAAAGGCTGCTCTGTGCTGCCTGTTAGGGCTTGTACTACATTTCAGGGAGAATTCACCCAAAATCTGCTCTGTTGGCTGCGATCCTGGTATGCAGAAGCTCTTAGGTCCTGTTCTCTTCTACCCTGTCAGCTGGTTACCAGCTTGCGCGCTGCATGAAAGCACCTCTCAGCATGGCTAGCAGCGAGCCGTATGACGGAGGAGAAGGAGGGCGGGACCAGAGTGGCGTGCCACGCGTTGGTCACCGGGGATCGGCCAGCAGGCCAGCACAAGCACAAGAACAAACAGGAGAGCTGGCGGCACCTTCATTGTGCTCTAAGGGGGCTGTCACGCTATCCACATCCACACAACCGGGAACACCTGCGTCGGATCATGAGGCGCGCGGATAAAAAGGGAGCTCAAAGCGTGATAGGACGCGGAACCTTAGCTCAGCGTACCTGTCCTCAGCGTCAGTATTAGCTCTCTCCCATCCTTCATCCTTCGCCCGTGATCCCTTGTTCCTTGTCCCTCGTTCCCTTCCCGTCCTCGTTCTTCTCTTCGTCTCCTCGTTATCTTTGATCTTCGACCTGTCTCTCGGATTACGACTTCGGATTCTCCCCAGTACTACGTCTGCGCCTTGATGACCCCTTGCCAGTCCTTTTGACCACGTCCTCGGATTCTCTCTGAAGAAACCAGCCAGCGCACCGCAACTGGGTCCGGTGCCTCCACCCGAGTGGAAACCATGACAGGGGCTGCTTCTCCCCCTGTGAGCAGCGGGCTCCGGGACGGGGGGCACATGCCTCTGAATCACAAGTGAGAAGTAGCAAAGGTGCACTAAAAGGCTCTATTAGCTCACCTTTCTCTGATATCATCCAGGTGAGCCTTAAGGTACCACAACAGCACTTCTGCTGTATACATGTAGGGTCTCAAGCATGTTCCTGGGGACTACACACAAAATTAAAGTCCTGATGTGAATCCAATTCAGATGTTGTGGCAAGAGCTGAAAGTAGCTTTTTATGTTCTTTATGCTCAAAAACATAGAAATGCTGCAGGGCTAAAGCAATTCTACATGGTGGGGTGAACCAAAATTTCTCCACAGTAATGTGAGACTCTGGTCAACCGGCGCAGGAAGTACTTAGTTGCGGTCATTGCAGCTAAAGGTGCGACAATCGGTTACTGAGTGAGAACAGGTAATTACTTTTTCACAGATATGATTGCGCATTTAATTATTTTCCACACCAAGGGAACGACATAAAACAGTGGAGTTACTTTTTCTCTCTTAGGCTCCATTCATATGCTGCTAGAAGGGACAAAAATATCTCATCAAAGTAAATGTCAAAAAGCTGCAAAAATGCAGAAGATTGGACATCGGTTGAATACTTTTTCACAGCATTGCATTTGGAGGTTTTAACTCCAAACGCCTGCAATTATGTTGTTAAAGTTTATTTGCCCTGCTTTGCATTCAAGCTATAAATTACACTTAAAAAGCAACACTATATTCTATATACAGTATGCTGAGAAATACCTTATTTTTGCATATAAACTTTTCAAGGGTAGACTGAGACTTGGATTTATTTCAGGCAATTAACAAATGAGTGGAGCAATTAAGTGAGGAAAGGGGTTGGAATAAAACTTTTCAAGGGTAGACTGAGACTTGGATTTATTTCAGGCAATTAACAAATGAGTGGAGCAATTAAGTGAGGAAAGGGGTTGGAATAAAGAGCTGAAGGCACTAGGCACTCTGCAGTATGAATGGTGGACACCTGTTCTCGGTGCTCTTTAACTGCTCGCTGTCCTTGTGATGGAAAGCTACATGTGTGCTCAGATGGGCTGCTCTTGTTCTTCTTACTGCATGTGCATTACTAAAGAACTCTCCTGAGAGAACATGTTGAAGAAATGATATGCTGAGAGACTCATCCAGACCAAGGAGGCCAGCTGTGGTCATGGAAGTTCACAGTGTTAGCTGTTTACACTCTTTAGTACTGAATAACTAAAAAAGATGGACAGGATGTACCCTGACTTGCGGACCATGTTTCAGGGATGGACTCTTGCCCACTGCAACCCTACACTGGACAAGCAGTGATTGATAATGGATGGATGGAGGTTATTATTTGAGTACTAACTATTCACCTGTTGTTTCAGGTGCAGATGACCACAATAAAAATAAAAACGTTTTCTATAAACCTACCAAAATGTGGCTTGTCACCCTAGTAGAGAGTCTGGCCTTCAGTGAATTATTAATTAGTCAACTGAGCTTTACAGGGCAGAGAGTTGAGTAATTAACATGTAATTTAAGTAAATACAGGGCTGAATATTGACCTGTGATGGAAGAACAGATGCAAGTGAGGGACCCACTATGTTAAACGGTAGGTGATTTCATTTTGTCTTCAAAATGAGTTTTATGAAAGGTGTCCGAAGTGCAGGAGTTAAACAGTCATATGGTTCATCTCATTGATTCCACATTCAGGCCCTCATCGCTGTGTCTGTTAGACAGAGACAAGCTATTAATATGCATCATGATACTGTGGGTATCAAAAGATACACGGTTGTTGAGAAAGGTAACATTCTTCTGTTAATAACTGGAATCATGTCAAGGAAACTGACATGTTTATTATTTATTTGAGTGATATTTAATGAAGTCATCCATCACCTTGACAAATGAATTAACCACCTTATGGTTGCATGAAAACACTGAGCTCTGTACAGAAAACTAGATATACAAGATGCTTCCTTGACATTAAACCATCTAAAAGCCATTTGTGTAGGTTCATTTACTTCTTTTGCTATTTAACACATCCAAAATGACTTATTACATTTACACAGCTAAATATTTCACTGGAAATATTCAGGGTAAGTACCTTGTTCAGTGATACTGCAGCAACGTAATTACAGATTACAAGTCCGTCGTAATAGGAGAAACAGATCAACATCTTATGGGGAGAAGAAATAAAGGCAGATTGGAAAATGTGAAATAAAACACTTGTAAAAACACATTGACTTACACCCACAATAACAGACAGGTGGCCTTTAGGCAGCCAGTTAAGAAGTGGCCTTCTCGGTGTAACATCCACACGTCAACAGCAAGTGGATCACAGCCCGCTGCATGAAATTCTGTCACATTTGTCAACGGACTGTTGTGTCTCAAGAACGTCTGTCTTTCTCAGTCTAAACATTGACATAAAACAGTCCACACCAATAAGGAAAGAGCAAATGTACATATAAATTCATAAAACTGCATAATTTCATAAGATCAGGATTAAGATGTTCCTCTTCTGTATTTCTTGTATGTCGCTGGTGTCACAGAGTGAAAAGGAGTTTTTTTGCAGCAGGCAGCATAACACTTGAAGTTGTAACCTTGCGATCAAAGCACCCGACTTTGAATGTCTGCTCCTGCTGAAGTTCCCTTGGGCAAGGTACTTTGAACTGCTCCACTTAAAATTACCCAGCTCTACTAATGGGTAAATCACTGTAAGACAGCATACTAATCTAACGCTCTAAGTCATCTTAGACAAAGTCATCAGCCACATAAGAGTAATGACAAATGACCAAAGAGATGATACACTGTATGGATTCACATTTGTTGTGTCCATATTATACGTAGAAAATTCTAATCTTTGACAGCATAGCTAAATCACGTAGTGGAAGGTGACTTACATCAGGAGCATTGCCAAACACTACTCAGTACAAAAGAACAAACTGTGCTTTCCATCGGATGAAGAAACAATGCAGACCTGATACCAGATTCAATATGGGGTGAAGAATTTGCATAACTGATTTTTTGGTGGGGTGGTGCCCAGAGTATGTACATTTGGGAAAGGAAACAAGCAGACATATTAGATAAAGAAGTGATGCAGGTGGGGGACACGCATCTCGGCACGTATGTAAAGAGGGTGATGAAAACAAAGAGTGATGTCATGTGAAAGACTCACATGTTATCTGCAAGGCTGAGGTTGCCTATAGAGGCTTCTATAAAATTAGCTTAAAGTTTCACCCATGTATTCATGATACTACTGGAATGATTCAGTTTAAGTACCTCTGTCAAACATAAAACAGCAGGTTCCAGCCCAGGATTTGAACCAGCAACCTTCAGTTTAAAAGTAGAAGGTAAGGAGGTCCAGTGGAAAGTTCCTGGCTGCAAACTCTACCTCTCCAACTGTTACCCTTCTTCTTCTTCAAAAAAATCACACCTATATGTAGACATCAGCTAAAAACTCTCAAACTGGGGGACAACAGGTAGTGCTGCACCCCTGCACTCAAAGGACCAAGGCTGAAATCTCACCTCCTGTGGCTGTACCCTTGAGCTAGGTATTTATCCTAAATTGATACAGTATAAATGGGTAAATCATTGCAAATAATGTTGGTCACTAGTAACTTAAAAAAGCAAATGTACACACAGACAGGAAAGTAACAGTAGACACACGAAGTCCATGACCGTTTATCCCAAGCAGGGTCACGATGGACTGGAGCCTAGCCTGGCAATGCAGGGCATGAGGCTGGGGCCACACCCAGGATGGGATGCTAGTCCACTGCAAGGCACCCCAAGCAAGACTTGAACCCAGACCCACCACATACCAGGCCCTATCCAAACTTGCTGAGCCACCACATCCCCCCACATACTGTACATAACCCTCAGAATGCAGTAGTGCATTATAAACATACCCACTCACTCAAAGTAGGTTTGTTTACACTGGCAGTGCTTGTGGTGAGGGTAATATGGTTAGCATTACTGCCTTGAACTCCACAGACCTAGATTGAAGCCCCTCCTAGTGATTTAGTACCTTTGTACTACATTTACTAAACCTTTGTACTGTATTCAGGTACATAGCCTGAATTTACACTGCAAAACTTACCCACCTAAACAAATGGGTAAAATCAGTGCAAGTTGCTTAACACTGTAAGTCACTTTGGAGTGAAGCATCAGCTAAATAAGTAAATTTAATGTGAGGAGACTGAATGTGCGGAGGATGCGGTGGCACAGCGGGTTTGGCCTGTGCTTGCCCTCTGGTGGGTCTGGGGTTTGAGTCCTGCTTGAGGTGCCTTGTGATGGACTGGTGTCCCATCCTGGGTGTGTTCCTCTCCCCACGCTAGCCTTGCGCCCTGTGTTGCTGGGTCAGGCTCCAGCTCGCCACCACCCTTCTTGGAACAAGCGGTTTCAGACTGTGTGTGTGGAGTCTGAATGTATGGGGTCTTTATACACACTTTGACTATGTGTGATGTCTGTTCATGGGCTGTCTGAAAGCAGTGTGGTGAGCTTTTCCTCACTGCGGCCGCAGAGCTGGAGACACATTATCTGCTTTATGGTGCTTCGTCAAGAGACACGCAGCCCCAGGCTGCCACCAGACCCATCAGCCAAAGCACATTCATTACAGCTCCTAGCGCTGACTGCCAATTGAATAGGAATTCGGAAAAATATAAATGTTTCACACATGTGGAGGAGACAACAGGGAGAAGATTGATAAAGTGAGTAGATAACACACACAAGAGGACCCACTGTCACACCCTGAAATCTGGCAGGAAAGACTGAGATCATACTGCACCTGATCATTTCACAAATCAGAATTCTCTACAAATAGGTGAACACTTGTACTTTTTTCCAATAAGACTGCTGTTGTGCAGCCAGTGCAATGTAGAAATGTGCTTTAAATGCAGTTTGTGGATTATAATCCTTTCATTCTGACTGTACAGCAGATACAACAAACCAGACGCTGTCTGTCAAATGCAGGCTGTGAACGAGGGAGCCCATCGTGCTTTGGACACGGCATGAGAGGCGCGTATTCTTTTGAAAAGACTGCAATGCTTGGAAGATGGGGAAAAGGAAGACGAGAGCCAGCGACCAGACGGATGGACCGAACAGTAACGACCGTGGACACATCCCTTTCAACCCAAAAAGGAAAAAAGGCCATTTCTAAGCGCCAAGAGTCAACATCAACTTGGCGGCACAGACAACAACATGAGTGGGACTCAGGAAGGCTTTCCACTAGCAATGCAAAGCAAACAGTCTGGTAAGGTGACACACTTCAAATACCGCAGAGCTCAACAGTGAGCGTGACACTTAATTCAGGCTCTGTCCGCTGAGGATGATTAAAAACCTCACACATTTCATGCTGGTGTCTGATGACCATCTGCAGAGCTACACAAGTGGCGCAGATTAGAGGTGGTGTGACAACACGGTGGCATTTGGTGGCATGCGGCTGCTTTCCCTACGGCAGCCGACGTGATTGGGAAAGCTGGTTCTGCACGTTCATCGGGATTGTTCCTGCAGAGATACACATTTAATATGGCCGAGGAGATCGGCGTAGATAAGCAAGCCACTTTGGGCAAAATTAGTCTACTACGTAAAGTGAACTAATAAACACTAATTGCCTCTTCGGAGAATCCACTCAGATACCGTAATCACACCAGCCAGACAAATGTTTTTCTTTAATAAAACATGACAGTCTTTTCAGAGGGAAGCATACAGACAAGATTGGCAACTAAATGTAGACATGAGGGGGTGAACATGAATAAAGCCTGTTTCCATAACAACAGCACAATCCACACTCCTTCAGTGGATGTGCAGGTACCTTCCCAGCATCCTCAGTACACTCGCTCCTCTACAGTGGTTAGCTTTACTGCTTCACTAGTTTTGTGTCAGTGCCGCACCTTCCTGCTTCTGTACCGTTTCCACGGGTCGCTTGTGACTTCCATCAGATGTCAGCGGTGCAGGCAGCTGCTGTTCTCTCCCCAGAGGGACAGATGTAGAAAGCATTCCTGGCAAATGAGATTTATTGTACCTACCCTGCAGGTGCCGCTGGCCAGCTCTATGACTGCTCCTATTGGACTGGAGCTCAGAGCTAAATGAACTAAGTGTGTGAATTAAGCAAAAATGAGACATAAGAAGTGATGAGATCAATGCATTCCCTCCTTCCTTGGTAACTCCCATGACAATCAATTCAAGTCCCTCAGTAAATAAGTGCACAATGGGCCTCGAAGGTCTAGGCTTTCTTGACTTGGTCCTCTTTCAAGATTGTGGCTATTATCGTGTGATATTGTGGCATTACTGCACACATAACACACGCTGTGCTAAAGCACAGTCCATAGTCTAGAACAATAATTCTGCGGAAACAATTAGTCGCAAACCGGTCAGGGTAATGAGATTATGGTTTGATCCAGAAAATACACCAGGCCAGGACTCAACGAAAGCCATTACCCAGTGGACTCTTTCTAATTACACACCTGGTCCCGAAGCTCCAGCAGGCGAGCGAAAGTGCGGCACAAAGCAAGAGCCGACATTCGCATCAGGTGTCTTGTTCCTACTGGCAAAGGAACAGAAGTGAACATTACCTTGTTTGATATGGCTGCACACTGAAGCCTGGTCAAGCACAGGTAGCAGTAGATGGTGGAATGGCACTTTAATTTTGTTTATTCAGGTCTCATTGGATGGCCCTGCTCTACTACTAAGGTAGAACTAGGAACTGAACCTTGCCCCAGCGAAACTGCAAGTTGTATCATTTTGATATATATATATATATATATATATATATATGTGTGCGTGTCCCCGTCCCCCTTCGGCCTTGCGTCCTGTGTTGCTGGGTTAGGCTCCGGCGTACCACGACCCCACTCGGGACCAGCAGTTGTTGATAATGGACGGATGGAGGGATGTTACCTTCCCTCCTGGTTTTCTTAGTTTTGAGAAACTGTAAACAGGGTGAGTCAGGTGAGTGGTTGAAACGATGGTTTCATAAGAGAACCTTGCTGATATTTTGTTCCTGGCCAAGTCCCTCCACCGCTGGTGGGGGGTGGTCGGTCCATTTACCTTTGCGGTTCCTCTAAAGTTAATCAAAGTTTCCCACGACTGGAACTGTTCTGATGGGGCCTTTCAGACTGCACTGTCACACAAGCATATTTATTTAAAAAAATAATAAAATGCGGCGTGGGGGGGGTGTGGTGGCGCAGTGGGTTGCACCGGCTCCTGTTCTCTGGTGGGTCTGGGGTTCGAGTCCCACTTGGGGTGCCTTGCGATGGACTGGCATCCCATCCTGGGTGTGTCCCCTCCCCTCCAGCCTTACACCGAGTTGTCGGGTTAGGCTCTGGTTCCCCGCAACCCCATATGGGACAAGCGGTTCTGAAAACGTGTGTGTGTGTGTGTGTGTGTGTGTGTGTGTGTGTCACATTTCAGCAGGTTTGGAGTAGCGATCATCAGACCCAATGTTAACTAAACTAGAGCAGCATTTAGGAGAACCCCCAACTTTCAGCATTCCCACATTTCATCACTACTGGCAATGAGCTGGATAATGAGATGGCAATTTCTCCTCCAACATGAGTCACTCATTAATCAAAGCACCAAGAAAGCGAATAGCACCAAGAGCACGCTGCCAAATGAGCCCCCCACACAGCGAATGCCAATGAGGTTCAGAGATGGAGTTTCTCCACAACAGCCAAAAAGGACTGTTTGTTCTACTAACTTTCTCATAACTAATTATTCTGAACTAATCATTCTTATCACATATGCTGACAGCACGGCTCATTTCTGAAAAATAAGAAAAGTGTGTTCGGGCTGCTATTAGGTCCGATTAAACATCAGAGAGGGTTGAAAAGAAATTTTTCATATATTTATGTGCAAAAGGTAAGGAGGTACAGTGGAAAGAGAAAGAATGACAGGGTGGAACTCAATTTCAATGAAACACTTAATTGTATTTGAAGGAACCCAATGTGGGGGGCGCGGTGGCACAGTGGGTTTGGGTGGGTCCAGCTCTGCGGTGGGTCTGGGGTTCAAGTCCCGCTGGAGGTGCCTTGCGATGGAGTGGCATCCCATCCTGGGCATGTCCCCTTCCCCTCCCCCTCTAGCCTTGCGCCCTATGTTGCCAGGTTAGGCTCCAGCTCTCCGTGACCCTGTATGGGACAAGCGGTTTATGATGATGATGGTGTGTGTGTGGAACCCAATGCAGAGGACCTGTTACTACAAAATACCACAGGGCATGTACAAAACAAAGCTCCTCTTTATTCAGCAAAACATATGAATTTAATTTGAACTGTTTCTTTTTGTGTTCATTTTTTCATTTTGTATTTCTCCGATGCCAGCTCCTACTTGAACCAAGTGCCTTACACAACACAAGAAAGTATTGTCCAGCAGCAAGTGAATTATGAGTTTTAATCAAAAGTTACCACTGTGAGCTCCACAGTCCTTTGTTGCTTTTTTTTAAACAAATGCAGTGAAGGCTGGAACAGAACAGAATCTATCTTCAGAGGTCAATTATTAATTTTTTCCTGCAGCAACACAGGCACATATATTTGGCACTCAAAAGAGAGGAAAGGCCATTTTTCACTGATGAACCTTGTGCTTTCTTCTGCTTACAAGACACAAAACTGTGTGGATTTTAAATCACTGCAGTGGCCACAGATATGATGATATATCCAATTCTCTCACACACACACACACACACACACACACACACACTACCTGAAACCACTTGTCCCAAGCGGGGTCACAGCAACCCGGAGCCTAACCCAGCAACACAGGGTGTAAGGCCGGAGGGAGAGGGGACACACCCAGGACGGGACACCAGTCTGTTGCAAGGCACCCCAAGCGGGACTTGAATCCCAGACCCACCGGAGAGCAGGCATAGGCCAAACCGGCTGCGCCACCACAATCCCCACGCATCCAATTCACTCGCTGGACAATGTCCACCTCTCAGACAGATCAAAAAAAATTACCGCAGTCCAGAATTTTTTTTCCCCATGGTGTCTAATTATAGAGTGGCTTTCATTTCCAAACCCCGTGTAAACTGGTCACCACGACAACTGATGGACTCATTCCCCTCTGATCCCGCTTGGACGTCATGAGCTCCAACTGAATGGCCTGCTTTTCAGCCACATTAAAATTCCATGGTCAGTAAGTACATAACTGCATGTATTGCTCACCTTACCCTGTCTCTGCAACATTTCTCCAGGGAAAAAGGTGTAAATTAGTCCAGAAATCAGCTAGTGGAAGAACTCAGTCCAGTGTTCAAACATTGTTACCCTTTAGGAAACTGTAAGGCAGCGATGTCAACTGAATTTTAAAGATCTTCCTGTAATGGTTTCATATCTGATGCTCAGCTGAGACAGCATCATCATCACAGACCTAAATTCTGTTAACAGAAAGTCACTGTGTTTATCTACAGCTTGTACTCAGTCTGATCTGCAGCTCTCACTGTCAGCAAACACCCTTGCTGAATGCCAAAGTAATGCTCCGCATGATGTTCCACTCAAACGCTCCCACCTTTAGCCTCAAACCAGTGGTGAGATCACATTCGAGAACCTTCATTCATCCGGGCTCTGCGACACCAAAGTGAATCCTGCTACCGTGGAAGCTTTCATGAAAATATCTCCTTCGCTGCTCCGAGAAATGTAGTGCTTTATGAAAAAGTTTCCCTGCCAATTTCATACATTTTTCAGAGCACCAGTCAATTTGCTACCAAAGAAAATTTTAACAGTGCCTGTAGAAACAGGACTGAAACCATTTTGTCTTCTCCTGCTCACTGAAGACTATCAGCAACGTAACAAAGTCCTGAACGCAGATTTAGTTGCGGATGTTTATTCAGTGTCACTTGGTCAAAAATAACAGCTCAGCTGCATACACAATTATGTACAGTATGGGCAAAGAGGACTTCAGCTGAGATTTATTTTAACAGTATTTCTCAGCAGATACATTTATTTAAAGCATCTTACATTTTTCTCATTTACTATGCAGCTGGATGGTTTACTCACTTCAGCAAGTCCCTTGTTTAAGAGTACTACAGCAGGGCCCATGATGGGGATCAACAATCTTCAGGTTACTGTTGATTAATTTAAGTGTAGTTTACTTGTTCTACATTGTCACTACTAGTGTTTTTAAGCAAGCCACATCCACACTGAGTCAGGAAGGGTGTGTGTTCATCAACACACGACCTGCTCTAATGTTCTTTGCTCTAAGTGATCCTCTCCGCTCGCTCCTGCAAATAGTGGGCTTAGTCTCTCCGTTCGGCTAATCTGCACTTTACCTAAATGAGAATGTCCTGTCAGAGGTGCGCCCACCTGCCACCATTCCCATTTACGGTAGTTTCAGACACAATCTTATCTCAGAGGAACACACTCCTTATGGGAATTAGCGGGATACAAAGACAAATCAAGGACTGTGGCTGGAGGCTACAGTTATCATGTAACTCAATCACAGCAGAAGCAGCCCCAACACCATTTTGCCATACCAGCTGGATGAACTATTTGGCTCAATGGAAAACGCTCAATCACAAAGTCCAGCTGCTGCTTTCTTCTCTTTCTTTCGCTCGACTGTGGAATTTGAGGGACGTGGTTAGAGCACCAACTACACGTCGCATTCATTATTGTTACCAAGCCATCCAAAAGCCCCCTTGTAGAGATACATTCACGTGTTAAACACAGTCTCCTTGCTCTTAACAATGGCATCTTGCTGCTCAAGACAGCGGAGTGCCAAACATGATCATTAGGCTCTCAGGCCCGCACGGCTGCCTCTTCTTCCTTGTTTACAACAACAGACTTTAAACACCACAGCTTCACATGGGAATGAAGGAGATGAAAGACAGGCCTAAGCAGAACCCTATGGGCTGACCAAGTCCCCACAGAGTGGTGGAAGGACAACAAAAATTGAGCAAGGCTGCACACTTCACTAATCCATAAATTACATGTAATTTGCTATCCTTGATTGAGGACACAGAGCAGACAAAAGAATGTGCAAAAGCTGTTTAAGTTATATTTGAGTAAAAGAACATTTACTAGTTTATGATCTGAAATCTTAACCAAAAGGTTTCTGGTGCAGGTCACAAGGACCCGATAAAATATATTTATTTTAACATTTGCAAATGACTGGATACTTTACATAAGCCATTCAGTAATGTGGGAATAAGCAGAAGAGATGCAGGAGGAGAGGAATCACAGCTTTCATATGCATCCCCAGGGTGAACACATACAGGTCCTATCTGAATGGTGACAGAACACCTTATTAGGGCTGCAAACAGGCCACCTACCCTCTGCCAGAGTATGGCAGCTTGTGACTGTTTCTCATCATCGCCGTGGTATATGAGACTTGAGTGACGGCTTTGTGAGGATAACCCATACAACCACAAAACAAAACTTCATGGCTAGAACCAACAATTCAACATGCTTTTATTGTACATGCCTTTATATGAAGACAATTCTGATCATTTAGAAGCCTATAAAGCTCTGAATCCAAGCTTAAATGTTGAAAATACTGGGATGAATGAAGAGCCACACCCAAAGTGTAGGCCATTGTACCCCTCCATTAACAATAAAGTGATGATAAAGCTCATCGCCCACTATGAAAAGTAACTGTGGCTCTCGGAGTGCAGCAGACAGATTTAAGCGCATTAGACTCCCAAAAGCACAAAGCGACCATGCTGTGACTTTTGGGTGCTTCGGCGGCCTACCCAATATCCTCGGCTGCATGCTGAGCCACTGGATCATCTGTCTGCTTGTTCCCGATCTCTACAACAGGATTTACAAAACCACGTGGCGCACCATTCTCCAAGTGAGTCTTGTGTGGCACGCTGTGCAACTCCCAGCCCTCTACATGGAGGAGATTTGCAAAACACGTTCTGCTGCAGCACTAACAGTCAGCTGGGCTTACCAAGGCATTCACTTCATTTCTGAAGATGCAGAGCCCCTCCCCTGTATGTGGAACTAAGGCTTTGCTTTTCTTAAAAACACATTTTCTACACAGGTCTAAATGTATAGCAGAACATACTTACCAAGAAGAACCAAACTGGATCAAGCACTTTGAGGATCTCACCTTTAACAATTGTAATGTATAACTCCCCTACTTTTGTTCAGCACATTCATGCTCACACAGCTGTAGAATCCAGAAGACTTGCCCCCAGAGGTGTTTCTTTGCATTTAACAAGCAGGCTGTGGGCTGCCAGTGCCAGCGGTGGCCTGACATCATGGAGATGCAGATGAACGTTCAGCACAGTGTGCCAGACCTCTCCTCCCCCGGCATTCTCTGTCTGACAGCTCACCTCAGGTCTTCTATGAATTCAGAGATCCAGTTTAGTTCATAATGAAGTCTTCTCAGCAGCAGTTTCAGCAAGGCTCATTTTCATTGCACTCTCTCAGGTCTCTTCATTTAAATTACACTGGATAAAATGCAGACTTACACAGATTATTTCAGATGTAATAGATATAACAGATTGTAAAAACTACTGATATCATCACATATACTAAATTATATATACAATTTGACATTGGGAAGCACCCACCACTTTGGGCATGTCAACTAGTTGGATTAATGCATGCAATTAAAGAAATACTATATATGTAATGCATTGACTGAAAAATGAAACTGAAAGAGCTAAAGAAGAAGTGTTATTAAAAAACATGGTGATGTTACACAGTGGTAAACACTGGACTATCGCAACTTTTTTGAAATGTGTTGTAGGCACCAGTTTCAGAATAAATGTGTATCTTCAAAAAACAACGCAGCTGATCAGGCAAAACATGAAATACCTTGTCTTTATGCTGTTTTTGTTTGAATACAAGTCAAAGTAAATTTACAGATCACTCCTTTTTGTTTTTATTAGCATTTTCTATACTGTCCCACCTTTTTTTGGAATTGGGGTTGTAAAATGCCCACAGCTCAATGGCAGAAAAAGAGACAACAAAATGTTTACCGAATTCGTATATCTTTTACAGGAAAGACCAGTTGCCTTGTACATCATTTATGCAAAGGCCTGAATGTTCACTGAGTCACAGCATAAGAAAGACAGTCTGATCAACTAATGATACAATACTAACATTGCTGTACATTTATATTAATTCTCAAATATTACAGGACACAGTCCATCCCTAGCATTTAAAAATCATCCCTTAGAAGCTCACAAAAGAATACAGATGGAAAGCCCAAATTTTACATGCCAGAATGTCTCAGTAATATTATTCAATGTAAGAGTTTATACATTCGTATGGGCCCCAGTATTGAAATGAGCCCGCTGCACTAGCCGCATCTTCAAGACCTTCCACTGACACAAGCAGCAGCAGTACACTCTAGCATAAATTAAACACAGATATTATGAAATATTTCTTGAAACAGTCAGTCAAAACTGGTTTGCTACTACCAGCCAGTTATCCTTACAAGGTGATGACCTCACTCCCAGTGGTGCAGCAGTAAAACATCTGGCTCTATAGTACTGAGAGTGAGAGATAGTTTGAGGAACTAGATGGTATCCAATACAATTCAATACCTGAGGATCAGTCAGGACCATCTATCTGCTGACATGACATTTGTCATCAAAAGGACTGTTGTCGGTTCACACAGCACCTGCATCTACAAATTTACTAAGAAACACCTTTGAATGTCTGAGTCAAATTTCTCCAAGGGCCAGCCTCTGAGACTGCAGTGCACATCAACTCCATGTCAAAGAGTCAGTGATAGAACTTAACAGTGTAAAACATCACAGAAAATTAAGGAGCTCATTAAGTAAGTTCCATTATTTACTTACATTAACCAGCGTGCAACGATCAACAAGAAAACAATGATTTTTTGGTTTCACATGTCCCAGACATTATACAGTATTATATTGTAAGCAAGACAGACTGAAACCGCTTGTCCTGAGCGGGGTTGCGGCAAACTGGAGCCTAACCTGGCAACACAGGGCACAAGGGCACAAGGCTGGAGGGGGAGGGGACACGCCCAGGACGGGACGTCAGTCCGTCGCAAGGCACCCAAAGCAGGACTCAAACCCACCAGAGAGCAGGCCCCAGCCAAACCTGTTGTGCCACCGCACCCCCCAAGATGGCTTAGTCTGGCGCTATTAAAATTTTAATTATCTCAAAGTTTCAATACAGTTGCACTATTCAGTTGCTTGAATGTGACTATTAATTTTAATAAATTATAGCATGTCACATTTTTTATGGTGTACCCATACATACAATTCACTGAAGCGATTTAGATGTAATACTAGCTGAAGAATACAACAGCAGAGCATCTCGTTCCCAGGTAACGTTTTGTACAAAAGTCTCATCTGTAATACTGAAAAAGAAATGTACATGAACAAAGACATATTTAAACATCAATGCAAGAAAACTAAAATCTGCAGTGATTGCTCTGTTGTAGACTGACTTTCAGAATGGGTGCATACAGCTGGGTTATGCTCGTGCTGTTCTTTGCCTTCAGTGAACATGCTGACAAGAGCTACCTGTGGGCCAAGACCAGGGCATGACATGAACTACCCTTCTTCTGTCACACTGCGGGCTTAAGTACCGCACACTTGTGGTGGGAAATTATGGCCCTCTCACCAGTGCTATGGACACATTCCATTCCAGCCATAGATTTATCACGGGCTCAAGTTTCTCTGACTGCACAAAGTCGTCGTGTCCTTGACTGTGCTCAGTGACAGCAAGACATGTGAGCTACACACTGGAGCTCCATGGAGAGCTGGAAATAACATGGTCAATTATCTTACAGCCTAATGAGTTTATTCACCATAAGAGAGAAGCCAGAAAATCGTACTTAAACGGCATGAATAAGGAAGTCTACATGGTATTCTTCAAAACATAAGCAGCTTGTATATTCAAGACTACTTTAAACGGTGAGTATAAACTGAAAGAAGCACAAGAACAGTTTAGTAGACCAAATACACCCAAGTACACCCTTACCAAATACTGTATAATCCAGCAAAACCCAGCTGCAATCTCAGTGTTCAGAAACAAAGACTACATCATACTTATAACAGTAAGTTTCAGATCTGTAAAACACTGAGAGATGTAAATGCCAAAAGCTGAACCCTGAAGGGTGTCTTTGACGAGAAATCATCTGCACCCACTCTGAGATATGGAGGGAAGATCATTCTTACAAATGAGCAATATATGGGCAATAGAATGACTCCATCTCTGGTTCCTCCCATTAGCAGTTTATTGCTGTTTACCAGTTTATTACCATTGCCTCATTTCCCTAAAAGATATCTTATTAGTGCAGTATGAGAGGATGGTCTAAATTCCATTTCCCACCGATACCAACAAAGACTTCAAACAGAATGGTTTCATAAAATGTTGGATATGTTGTTTGTAAAAGCACTTCCACTAGGCAGCCAAAATGCTCAGCCTAAAACCAAAAACAGTGAAAAGTCATCCACATTTGTGGGCATTGTTCCATTGCTGAAATATCAAGACATTAGGGCACATGATGAATGGTGACCACGGCTAAGCGCTTCATTTTAAAAATGGCTCTACACTGGTGATCTGATAAATCCGTTCACAGAGTTAATTTACATTCTGATAAGTTAGGAGCATGCATCATCTTCAATGCCTCTACAGTAACTTCAGCTGACTAAAATGACAATGAAAGCCTTGTTAAATAAATAAACCTTGGTTTTAAATGTCTCCTAAAAAGTCCATGACAAATTTTAAAGCTTCCATTGTCTGTGAAGAAAAATGTAAAAGAGCTGAAGGTATTAATGAAAGTTCACAGGATAACCATGTCAGATATCAGAGCATTTTCATTATTGGTGGGGCCAGATCTCCCATCTCATCACGGAGGAGGACAGCTGCACTGAGTGTGGATTGCGAGCAATGCAAGGATAAAACCGTAAAACCGTACAATCTGGAAAAAGAACGCGCATAAAAGAAAGTGCAGAGACAGAGCTCCACAGGAGCAAGTACAGAACTGATCCACAGACCAAGAACCAGCAGATACCTAGGACTTTTTTCTGGGAAAAAATTTAAATTCACTGTATATTAGGACACTAGATTTGGCACAGGCAGAGAGTCTGAGAGCTTAGCTTTGCTTCGGCTGTCCCAATTACAGAGAAAATGCACGAGGGAGCGAGGGGCAGAAGCAGAGCTACTTACAATTCTGAATACTGCCTTCTGTCTACAGAAGACACCACACCAAAGCTTTGAATCCTCTACCTAGAGCCTTTTTGGAGTTCCCTGGCGTTAATACCAGCATTTACAAAAGAAAAACTTATTTCTGTGAAACTATATGGTATTGTTATGACTATACAAGACTTGAGAACGCAAATGGTTTAGCATGCATCCCAAACGAATGAAGAAGAAGCTAATATGTGTTTTAAATTAAAAAACCTTTCATTAGAAATTTTGAGTAATGAATTCATAATGAATACCGGAAACAAAATTTAAGGACAAAGCAATCGTCAGCCAATTTTAGCTAAGAAATCAAAGAGATGATAACCCAAGATACCAGCCATACATGTATCCCCAGAAGATTGTACAGCGTGTATCACTGCATGAACAGATTTCCCAGACGACTGGTGTGGAGAGCTGGCAAGGAAAACACATGCTCTTTCCCTGAGATCATATTGCAGTCAGAAGGACACAAAGGCATGAGGACAGAGTGAAAGACGACAGATGACCTCCCAGGAACCGGGAAACAGAATGCCGGCAACCTGCAGCCCTAATGCAGACATCTTACTTACACCCCGTGCCCGAAATACCTCGGCGGCGGAGAAGCGGGATCGGTTTCGGAGAAGAAAGTGAAAACAGAGGCCGTGCAAATGCGAGAGCCATATGCGTCAGGGACAAATTACACAGCACTTGCGAAGGGTGCTAAGGTGCATTTGCAGGGACGTTTTAGGACTTGTGTCAGACCCGTCTCTGCGAAACTTGGCCGCTTGCTGCCCGAGAGCTATAAAACCTCCGGTGAGAGAAAGTGTCCATCTGATGTCGGGATATGTGGTCCTGGCTGTAGCGCCGTCAAAGGACGCTGACAGACACAGCAGTCTGGCTGCACACAGCGGCTCTACTCAGCATACTAAGTGCCACACCAGAGCTGTCACAACTAAATATACTCCGCCCGCTACCTCCAACAAGCCTGGGAAGAAGGAAAAAAAAATATATATATAATATATACAGGAAGGGCGTGGGAACGCGGTTCTGAATTCACAAAGCCGGCTCGTCCCACGTTTTTACACAAGATTGAGGGATATTTCATTTCTGCTGCAGTGTGCCAACTTGTCAGGTGCTGAGGAGAAACAAAACAAAACACACACACACACACACACACACGGTGATACTGAATGGACACCCAAGGGACCCCCCCCCCCCCAACCCCGTTACACCCTACGCGTTTCTCTCTCACTCACTGCTATGTTTTGTTAGGTTGCGGGATCGTATGTCATCAAAACACATATTTCACCTTGTCAACAGGCCTGAGGCATCGCCCAGAACCTTCCAGTGAATTTTTTTTTTTTTTTTTTACATAACCAGAACGAAACAGGCGTCTGTGTTGTTAGATAACGGTTCGTAGGATGTCTGCGTTTAGTCACGGCGGGGTCACACTCCTCTTGGAGACGCTGACAGCATCCGTGTCTCCGCATTCTCACATAATATAATATTATCGAAGTGAAATCAGTGTTCCGCGCGCCTCTTCTCTGCGTTCCTTTGAACGACGTCTCGCGGCAAAACGGGACCACCTCGCTTTTTTTTTTTTTGCGAGCGTCACAGCCCTTGCCTTGGTGTCTGCGTGTGCACTCGGACATTGATTCCAGTTATTATTATTTATTATAGTTATATAATTATGATATGGTTATTATTAACTCGAACGCGCGCTCCTCCGCCCCGGTGCTCGCGCTCCGGACGTTCTGCTGTCCGCACGCGCGAGGCTCAACGTCGCCTAGTTTAATAGCGTATATTTTGGCCAGTTGTTGTTGGCGGGCTTCTTTCTCAATCATCCATTACTGTGATCCTCTACTGTAATGCAGCGAGTCAGTGACATCCAAGCTCAGTAGCAGCACGGTGCTCACAAGCCAAGGTGTAACGGTCAATTTTCTTCTTTTGGGAGAAGCAAATATCATTGATTGTACTCAAGTCTAGTTATATAAATAGTTGGGTACTTGTCCCAGTGGGACTGGGACACGTCCCCCACACGACCCCAGATTTTTGCAAGCCTGTGGTTTCAAGTATAGGAAGCAGACAGCGGTATATGTGCCACTAACGAGAGTATAACTGGCTTTGGGGGGATAGAGGAAGGGCCCCTGTCGTCATTACCCACGAGCAAATGAATTAATGGCGCTTTCAATTGCCGTCGGATACCGTTAAATACACTGACTGACTGTGTGTGTGTGTGTCCACTACCGGAGTGTACGTGTTAGTGTAGTGCATAATATAAGCGGGTCGCTTACTCACTGCTTCATTGATCTCCCAGCGATTTTGGAAAGGTTAAAGACTCAAGTCGAGGATCGAATCATAACACAGAAAAATCTGTAGGCTACGGAATGAATATTCGGGTCCCCCTCCCATAGAATTCCGTGAGAGTGAGTGTACGCGCCGCGCTTGCTTGCCTTCTGGCTCCTCCTGTCCTGTCCTCGAAATAAACAACGGTTTTGCTTCTTCTGTGAAGCAAAGTCAAGGTCAGCGACAGAGCACAAAGCACAAGTACACCGAAACGCGACACTTTACTCATGACAAACCACACAGTCAGTGCTGAAAGTCAGAAATGTGTAGAGATGCCGCCGGCGGTGTGGACAGACAGACTAGAGAGTACATGGCTGCCATGTGAGCCGATTTGTCAGGAATAATACTACGGACAGTGTTTGAAATCGTTAGAAATCTTTCTCTTATGAACAACTGATAAATTAACCGTTTGTAAATTTTGCAGCAACGACATATTGACAGAAATCTGCGTTTCCAGTGCTCCAGTCGGACACCAGCACCACCAGTCACTAACACTCACTTTCACACAGCAGCTCGTCGCCAAGCCTAATCAATGATGTATAATTTACAAATGCCATCTATTTCACACGTATTAGAAGAGCATTCACCGTGATCCGCGCCTCTGTGGCGTCCACTTACCCAGAAAACAAAGGAGTAAACGATGAGGAGCGTTTTGAGGCATGTTATCACTGGTTTGGTCTCCATTCTCCTGGATGCCATACTACGGTATAACGGAGTACAGGGCTTTTTTTTTCCCCACGGCGTTGTGATGCTGTGATCGTCCACTGGGCTCCGCTATGGCGATCCACCGCAGTCTCTCAGGGCGCAGGCGCAAATGATCAGCTGGCCAATCAGAGCACGACTTTTAGCAAGAACCGCCTTTTCTGTGGTGCTCCGACTGAACGCGCAGCGCATGCGCAAGTAAAGACTTCACCGGCATTCAGCAGGTGTATTTCTTCAACGCAGGTGGTGTTTGCGTTACAGCGAATTAAACAGAAAAAGCGTACGTTTCCAGAAACGTTACAACCATTATTTTTCTTCTTAAGCTCTGAAATTTGCTGTACTATCTAAAAAAAAACGAGGCACTGGTAAATATAATGTTTCTGAAAAAAACCTTGTTTCAAGGTATTTAAAACAAGATGTGTTCCGCTAAAAAATTTAGAGAGATCCAGCCATAAAAACCGTGGAAATGACGTAAAAACAAAAAAAAGAGAGATTAAGCGGAGACTAGGCGTGTAGCAAAGCGGCGATAATTAGGAGTAAATGGATAAATATTGAAACGAAGAATTTTTGAAAAAGTGCTATTTCTACATTACTTTCGAGCACGTTTCTTTCAAGAGCCAAAATTTTTGTCTCGTTTAATAATTTAGTCAATTAATTACAATACATCTCTAAATGTGGGAAATTCAAAGGATAGTATGGCTTCTCTGCTCCCACATTTATCACATTTAACTGACCTGAACACAAAAACTGAGTAAGCGGAAGAGACGCCAAGGTTTCCGAAGCATTTTGAATAATTTTCATTTTAAAACGCTCCAGTTTACTAAACCATGTGTTAAAATTGCAACTGGCTTCACTTTTTATATTTTGTTTATTAATTATGTTGAGGAATCATTCCACACGACTGAGGATACATGATAATGGTTCTTCCAAGAGCTGACGTGACCCAGAAGTATAATTGTAAATGTATTAGAGATTAAAATGTTCTGTATAGACTGAAGTCAGCCATGATGATGGCCTGTTTTCTGATTTTATGTCACAGGAAATTATGTGCTGTAAAGTGTATCAAAGGTTTGTGCCTTGCTCTTTGAAATGCCATTCAATTCAATGCCACAGATGAAGATAGTTGTGCCTTTGAAGATTAACTAGAGCTCTCCTCACATGGACATAACTGTCTCAGTGCATGTGGAATGAGCCACTTTCCCATCCTGAACTGGGTAAAAAAATCTCTCTTCTTCAAAATTTGCCTGTCTGTGTCGCATATTAGAGCTGTATAATTTATAAATTATTGCGAAACAAGAGGGGGTAGGGTCTGTGTTTGAAGAGAAGTTACTGCAAGTATTTCTGGCCTTGACTGCTCCAAGAGAGATGTAAAGGGTTAGTTTATTGCTCCCAGCTATAGCTGTATGCATGGAATGACAAGACCTGCACACACCACACTGCTTCTACAGCTGATTTTGGGTCTCAAGCCCCGAGGCTTATAGTTCTGTCAGTCTCCACAGTCTCTTCAGAGAGTTACAGGCAAACTGGCGATGTGAAACCGCCTGGGTGACAAAAAAGGTAAAAAAAAAAATAAAAAATAAAGATCCAACATTTTTTTTTTTTGAGTTGTCTTTGACAATTTTGTTTATGTACCAGTAAGCCCACAAGGTCTATGTGCAATAAATAATATTTTCACTATTCAATCCAGAAATCTTGGGGGTTTCCAGGAAATTTTTTTTTTTTTTTTTTTTTAACAGACCTTTATATTGTACTGGTAGACCCATGCGATCAGAAACAGTAGTACAGACACACAGCCAGCCAATTCCATTCTTATGCTATGGAGTGTTTTAATTTATTATCCTTACTGGAAGTTGTTTACCAAGTCAGAAACCCCTGGAAATTCACGACCAGTACTGATTATGAAGTTGTTCTCATGCTACAAACGAAACACACCCATCTGTACTGATTCATTTGTTAACTCCTGCCGTTAATACCGTCTATGGAGGATGCTTGGTGAATAATCTGCACACACAGCCTATGCAGCGCACCGCAGATAAACGCCTTTCGAGGATTTGCTCATTCATTATTAATTAACCGATAATTCGTTTAGATAGTGTTCACTACGGTGGCCGAGGGAGGACAATATATATTTTTTCTTTTTTAGATTTGTGAGCTGGTAAAAGAAAATGAAAAGCACAAATAAGTTACCTTAAGATAACAGAAATTTGGTGTTTGTCAGTGAAATACTAAATCACGTACTTGCATGAGAATGTACACGGATGAAACACTAGTTTATCTTTAATGCATTTGAAGACGATAGTAGTGAATGGAGCCTAGCTGAATTCGTCATAAAGCTGTTAATTTGTGTATTAGTACAACTGTGTAAATCATAAAGCAGAGAAGGTATACGAGGACAGAGTGTTACTAGTATTTCAATCGTGCCAACGGGCGTCCAGTAGAAATGGAAGTGGTTTTAGACGTCTTGACGCAATCGACCGTCTTGGAACCCGTGGGCAGTGACGCCACCCCCCCCCCGCCGAAGTGTACGGGACCGGTTTATTATCGTCTTTCTCGCCTCGACCACACAGGCACGTCAGAGCTCCTTTCTTTATCATCTCTAAAATGGCAGGGGAGACCGAAGACGACATCCCTGGTGAGTACAGGTTTTCCTGCAGCACTTTAGTATTATAGGCGTGTGTATGATAAAACAGGCGCGCGGTGTTTTGTAAACAGCCCGTCAGCTGTAGTAGCACGTGACTTTTCACTACTACTGCGCCGTCGCCTCAGAGTAAATAGTACATCTACGTAACTTGCATTCGCGCTTTCTTCTGGGCTCTGTCCTAATCTTCCTCGGTGGAAAGTAAAATCCCGGTTTTTAGCAAAATTTGCTTGATAAATCACAGCTGAATATCCATCATGCATGCGAGAATATGTTAAAAGATGCTGTGTAATTGTTCTCTGCATCCATTCCCTCTCAACAGAATCCGGAGCCGTTTTCACGTTTGGAAAGAGCAAGTTTTCCGACAATGTCCCCACCAAATTTTGGTTCAAACATGACAAACCTCTAGGGATATGCTGTGGAGATGAACATACGGCCCTGATTACAGGTCACGGTTACATCTCTGTGTTTACTCCCATGGCATTATTGTTCATGCACAAAACCAGTAGACTACTAGTCTTCTCCAGCTGTACTTCTGCAAGCAACTGAATTTGACACAGCAATAAGAGAATGAATCAAGAAAATATATATATATATATATTATATATATATATAATATTTTTGCTGCGCTATTACCAACAGAGCGTGATTTAGGATACTCTGTCGACAGTGGACGTTGAAGTCAGATGATCTAGAAGATGTAGCAAAGAGTTAGATGTAACACCATCCAGTGTTGAGAACACTTAATGTTCTGGCTGTTTTACCGCATTCATACTTTTTTGGTTCTAGTTTTTTCAGCTCTTACACCATCCACTATGCGGTTGGTTTACTTTGGGCCCGGTGTACCGATGCAGTATCTCGTTGAAGGATACTTTCCAATGTTCTTTCCCAGCAGACAGTGGAAAGCTGTTTATGTTTGGCAGTAATAACTGGGGACAGCTGGGCCTGGGGACAAAGTGCACTGTGAACAAGCCAACTTGTGTGAAAGGTTAGTCAAACTACATCTGTACTTTAATTTCCCCTGCAGGAAGTTCTGCAATGCACCACCTTCCTAAAATGGACAATTTGTGTGTGTTTTTAGATGATGTTCTTTAGTAGGTAAAGATGTTCGGTTTCCTCCATTATTATTGTACAATCCGTGTTCGTTTATGATTTTGCTGATTGTATTCCATATGCCAGGGTGTGTAGTGTTGCTGATGAACAGGTAAGATAAAGACACAGGCTCAGATTTATCACTGTGGTACAATCTATAATCCCAATCTGGAGTGGTCCATAATCTTGTATAATCTTCAGAAAGGTCACAAAACGCAGACAGAAAAGGCTAATGCTGCAGCCGTCTAGTCTATTAACGTGTGTATGTGGCAGTTTTTTTTTACCCCAGAGCCATGTACATTAGATCACAGTCAGTTTACAGTGAATTCAATGACAAGATCTCACATGGACAGATTTGGCTATATGAGAAATAGGATAGATGTATATTGAAGTATATGCTCTTTTTTATCACATGCTACTATATTTCAGATAATGGCATAATTAGTGAAATGTGTACAGTACAATGGCCTTTGAAGGAAATTGTCCAAAAAGAAGAGCATCTAAAGTGGAGTATAGTAAAGTGGGAGCAACCCATGTAAATGGACAATTGTTTTTAGACTGATTTGCAATTAAATGTACACATTTTATATAATTGCCAAAGTCCTGAATTGTACTTCATACTGTACATATGTTTAAAAAATTAAATTGCAAGAAACATAAAAAGGAAAGAGAAATATAAACATTTCCATGTGTGAGAAAATTGATTTGATTTCATTGAAGTCATGTTATCTTGAATTCCTTCTTACATGTTGCCTAAGGTGTAATATTCCATATAGCTTTTCATGTCATTTGGAGAAAAGACAGCATTTTTAATCTAGAGAAAAGATAACTTTATCGTACAGTAATGCCTTATTTTGCAACTGTGTCCCAAAAATATATTTAATTAAGATCCGTGAAAGTTCTGTGACTGTTGTGAATTATGTAATATTTGAAAAACAGAAATTTATATTTGAAATCAAGTAACCGTATTAATATTAAACATTCACAGACAGACTACGATCTTTATTTTTTATAGTATTTGTCTAAATAAATGCAATTACCATATCAGAAGTATAATTGTTTTCTAAGCTTTGAAGCCTGAAAAAGTGAAACTTGCCACTTGTGGACAAAATCACACGCTTGTATACACAAGTAAGTTTACTGTCCCTTTATTATTTTACTACTAGAACCAATTAAACATGATTTGCACAGCTCAGTTTACATATGATTTTGTGTGCATAGTGTTAATATTAAGAAAATCGAAAGTCCTATAGAATTTTAAGTATTATTGGAGACATGTAATAGTGCATGTAACATGTAAGAGTGCAGATGGTGACTTCAGTGCTGTGAGTCAGAGGCTAATGTTGGAGGATGGGTATACTGGAGGATAATAGCTACTCTTTCAGCACAGGGGAACCTCTATGCTGCTGGGGGAAATAGCGAAGGCCAGCTGGGTCTGGGGGATTGCAGGGAGAGAGTGTCCTTTCACCTTGTTCACTTCTTCAGAGGAAAAGGCCAGATCAAAATGCTGGCAGCCGGTTCCAACACATCTGCAGCCCTCACTGGTAAGACCTCTGCCGTCGCTCGCTGCTTTTACTGGAACTGATAATATTGCTCTGTAGAGCTGAATTGGGTTAGAGCAGCAGTGTGGCTAGCATGCAATGTAGCTCATAATTCACATTTAAGGTAAAAATTTCACTTCCTGGTAAAAGGGAATTCTTTGAAGTTAGTATTCTGTACGATGGAGTGCAGTTGTATACTATGTTTGTTTAGACACTAAGTTTTTTGCACTTCTGTGATTGTAGAAGATGGCAGGCTTTTCATGTGGGGGAGCAATAAAGAGGGGCAGATTGGCCTTGGCAGTGACAGTCACTCTCTGGAACCCCGCGAGGTGGCAGTTGGGAGGCCGGTGTCTTGGGTGTCCTGCGGGTACTACCACTCAGCCTTTGTAACTGGTATGAGGCCATGAACCACTGTGTCCTTCAAGGCTTTGATGGTTTTGAGAAAACACACTGAGTTAACATACACAGTTTTGTCTTCATGAAACTTCCCATGTCCCATTGTGTCACAGATGATGGGGACCTTTACACATTTGGCGAGTGTGACGGTGGCAAGCTGGGTTTGCCTCCTGAGCAGTGGGATAACCACAGGACCCCTCAGCTGGTGCTCGGTATTCCTGACAGGGTCACCCAGGTAGCTTGTGGCGGAGGGCACACAGTGGCCCTCACAGGTAGGAGTCCAGTGCCACATTTAACCCTCTCACAACTGGAGCCTGCAGGAGCCAATTGGTTGCAGCACCTGCTTTGGTTGTGTTTTTCTGCTGGGAAATTGTGAAGCTCTTAAAACAACCAAACTTGCTAAATGCAGACATCAGAGGGACTCTCAATCTTTTGTTTGCTCAGCGGATGATGTGTACACTTTCGGAATGGGCCAGTTTGGGCAGCTGGGCCATGGGACATTCATCTTTGAGGCTCAACTTCCTAAGCTTGTAGATCACTTTCAAAAGGGACGAGTGAGTCAAGTGATGTGTGGAGAAAACCATACTGCTGTCATTACAGGTAATTAGTCCATATACTGCAATTTGTCTGTGATCGTACTGGTTAACATGTGCATTGAATTTCTCCTCAAATTAGCTGTTCAAAATTATAATTATTAGGAATGCATGAAGCAAGACATTGATCAAACATTGCTTGTCTGTAAAATCAGAAATACATTTGTTTTCCTGGTTCCAGACAGTGGCCTGCTCTACACATTTGGAGATGGACGACATGGGAAGCTTGGTCTAGGAGTGGAGAACTTCACCAATCAGTTCAAACCAACACTCTGTCCTCGCTTCCTGAAGTACTATGTAATGTCTGTAAGTCTCGTCTCATGTTTCACTGCTTCCAGTGATGCTCGTTGCTTTTGTATGGGTTTTGTTAAACTGGACATATTCTATATAACAAAGTGATGTTTGTACAATTATCAGTAGCTATGTTGCATACATCATGCTAATGCAAATGTCTAGTAGTCAGTAGCCAAGCGCAAGTGTATGTTGTATAAAGTTTATGGAGCTGATATTTATGTAACTCAGGTTACCTGTGGAGGTTGCCACATGCTGGTGTTGGCCCGACCCCGGTCAGAGGACTCTGGGGAGGTGTCACTGGAAGAGGATGACGTTACAGAGGACTACCTGGAGAAGTCTTGCAGTGATCTTCTAAGGGGACGTTCTACCTACCACCTTCTCCACAGGAGCCTATCTGCCCGGGTCAGACGTAGAGAGAGGGTAGGCATTACTGAGGAAGACATGTCTCTGATGACCGCCAACTGTAATCAGTGGTGAATGCAGGGAACATTAATAAAGCTCAGCAGGTATGTTCCTGTTGCTGATAGAAATGTAATGTTGGTGAACTACAACATAAAACATGGATGTAAACATCATAATTTTAGTAAACCCTTTGTCTAAGAGATGCTACAAAAAATATCAGGATTCGGTTTCTATTGACATATGCAGTTATATCTGTATTCTGTTTAGGAGCAATCTCCAGAACAATATGGGCTGATGGTCCGAACTCTGCCACATGGGATATCTGGTTGCTTTAACATGTCCCTCCCCCTGGCCAGCTACACCTTTCCTCCAAGGCCACCCGCTAAGGAAGCATCTGATAGGGAGAGGCAGAGTGGCTTACACAACCTGAGGAAGAAAGCCTCTCCTAAATCTGGTGTTGTCAGCTTTATCGTCTTTTGGTTTCTTGTAAAAAAAATTGCTCTTAGAGTAGAGGTTGTGCTGTATTGTTGTGGTTCTGTTGTGTGAGGTAACACATTGAGAAAATTCCCTTTTGTTTGGATAATGCTAAGCACCTGTCTTTCCTCTAAATTATAGAAAATGAGTCACAACAGGACCCAGAAAATGTAGAAGATGATGAGAGCATGAAAGATCTAGGAGGCACCACTGATCGAGTGAAATTAGTAAGTGTGACAAACTTTTTTTCATTTTGTTTAATTTTATTCTTCATTTAGGTGCACATTTTATCAGTAGATCTTATTAATTTGGTAAAGTAGTTACTTTCTGAAGGAGCTGTGATTTCATATTCTTCATGCGGCTAATGGGAATGCAAGTATGGTGCAACGTATGAAAGGATTCCAATCAGACTCTTGGGTAGGAAGAAAACTGAATGCATCCTATTATTGTTTGATACAAACTGAATACATCTCATTATTGATGACATTCAGGGTGTTAAATTATTCCTGTGATAATTTATGTCACAACCTTTTTTAGTTTCACTTTTTAGAAGACTGAACAATAATGTTGTTTCTTTGTCCTTAATGAAAAAGTAATTAAAAATTCATAAAGCGTGCTTGTATTAAAAATACAGTTATGTTTGTTTTTCTGATGCATTTATTATATGTTCAATATAGATATTTATAAATATTTGTATATTCATGAATTAATAATTAATACATATTGTAACGCATTAACGTATTAACATGCTCAAAAAGCCTCCATTATGTCCATACTCACGCAATGAAGATGAACGTTGCAGACAAGACCCTGACGTTATCTCTAGGTCAGAAAAAGAAGGTAGGCTAATGATTTATCTTCACTGCCTATACAGGGACATGTTTCTGAATCTGTTACCCTAGATTGAGCACTACAGTTGTATTGTAAATGTGGGCACATGAATATTTCTTTTGATTGGCCCCAGGAAATAAAACTGGCTTGAAAACTTGGAGTGGTTTCTAGCATATATTTTGTTACAGCAGTTTGTGGATGTGTATGACAGCATAGGTTGTCACATGCTCTGTTGAACTGTAAAAACAAAATACTGCTTTTTACAGAGTGACATGCTAGAGCATTTTCATAATGATAAGGAGAAGGCAGATAATTTTGGCAGCTTGAGATATCTGCCACCTGAGTTCCAATTTTGTTTGCTGTCTGCCATTTTACACTACTTCAAATTACAGACTGTCAACTAATATTGGACAAAGGCTGTTTTATTTTTATGGCAAGGGCTCCTGGTATTTGTTGTCAGTCCCTGTGTCTTTAACTGACTCCCCTGTTAACACTGACTGCAATCTCTCTGTTTGTTTTTCAGCCTTGAGCTCAGCGCTCTGCCTGCTCAGCATGTTCACTCATTTCTCTAATGCTTTCCCTCTTTTTGTCCTCTGCTTTCCTATGGTGGGATGGAAGAATGTTAGGGTTGTGAACAAGCATGATAAAGCAGAGGAGAGATACGTCAGGCCCCCTGGGCGCAGGCGGGCGCGCCCAGACAAGAGGGCCGATGATACCATTCGACAGCCCCTGCCCACAGAGCTACCTCAAGGCTCCAAACCCAAATCCTCACCACATGAGGCACAGCATAGAATGAGCTCTGAACACAGCACGTTCTGGAAGGGTGGCAGCAGCCAAGAGAATATCACCACTACCGTCAAACACTCGCAGCCTCTTAGAAAGGCAGGTACCAGAGACATAAATATAAATACCCAGACCACGAACTCTGAAGACACTAGTATGGTGCTGTCTAAACCAGTTAAGCCAAAAGAGGTGGAAAACAAACAGATGAAAGAGCAGAGAACCTATACAGACAGAGGAAAGCAACCAGCAGAACAAAGCAATGCTCCTGATGTTAAGAGCATATCTGTGAAGTTAAAAAGTAAACCCACAGTCCAAAGCAAACTTATAGAAGTCAAAAGCAAAAGTGAAAAAGCTAAAAGTAAAGATCTGAATGTGAACCAAACTGTTGCCAAAATTAAAAACAAACCTAAGGAGGTGAAGAGCAAACCAGCAGGGATTAAAAACATCTGCACAAAAGAAAATGCATTAAAAGGACTAAAGGAAAAACTAATTGAGGTGGAAAGTAAGGAGTCTAAAAGTGCTGGGGTGAAAAATGTACCTATAAAAGTTAAAAGCAAAGTTACAGAGGTGCAAAATGAACCTACACAGGTTTTTCATGAACTAAAAAGAAAGCTGACTGCTAATACTGAAGGTGAAAATGACAAAAGGCATTCATTAATTTCCCCTATACCAAAGAGAAAATCCCCCAACCGTGTCAAGTTAACACTGGAGACGTCTGGAAATGTTTCTGAGGTTAGGCCACTGGCGGAAAGGGAGGCAAAAGGTGATGAGAAAAGAACCACAAAATTTAAGATGAAAGAACCAATTGTTGTCTCTGAAGCTGTACCAGTAGGAACAAAGACAGTAAGAGGACCAGGGCAAGATATATCCAGGGGAGCTGTCTCCTTTCTCCCAGATGCTGGAATTGAGAGTCCAGTGCATTTGCTGACTGAAATGTCGACTACACTAATGCAATCAAGAATGGAGACTGAAAAAGTTCAAATTTCCACTCAGAAACTTAGTAGGCCTGATCGTCTCACAAAACAAAGGGCCTTTGAAGACTCCTTCCAGAGCCAGTCACTGGAGTCAGTCATCTCCAAGTCTGGGAAGAGGACAGCTGTCAGTATAAATATTTTTCCTGAAGCAAGGTGTTCTGAACATGAGGAAGAGGAAAGTGGGTCAGAACAAGACCACAGCAGGACAGAAGATTCTCCTGAGACTGATGGATCAGAACAGTCTGAAACCAGGGAGTATGGTGTGCTGTCACTCAAAGGTCCATCAACTGAGGAGGAGAACAGCAAGAGTGAAAGAGGTGAACAGAAAGAAGGTGCAGATGATGAAGATGAGTATGAAACTGAGACCAAGAGCAGCAATGGGGAAGATTTAGGAGATGATCAGAAGGAAGCGGGAGCCAGTGGGGTAGCAATGAGTACCAGTGACCAAGAGGACAGCAAGGAGATAACAGATAGAGAGGAAAGTAATGAAGAGTGTAGTGTTACAGAAGGACAAGAGGAACAAGACAGTGAGAGTCAGGCAGAAGGAATAGTAGAGGACAGTGAAAGGAAAGGGAACAGCGAGGAGAGTGAGGATGATGAGGGAGAAGATGAAGAAGAAAGTGAAGCAATTGAAGCTGAAGAGCAGGAGAGTGGAGAGGAATCACAGAGTGAGACTGAGAAGAAGGAAGATGAGTCAGAAGAGGTGTCTGAAGATGAAGAGGAAGAGGTGGCTGAAAGTGAAAATGAAGGAGAAGAAAAGGAAGATGAAAGCGGTGTTGAAGAGGGAGAAGAAGATGAAGAACAAGACAGTGTTGCTGAAGAGGAGGAGAGAGATGAACGAGATGAGGAACAAGAAGGTGGGTTTGAAGATGAGGAAGCAGCTGAGGAGGAAAGTGATGTTGGTCAAGAAGCAGGAGGTGAAGAAGATGACAAAGAAGAGAGTGGTGTTGAAGAAGATGGAGGTGAAGAAGATGATAAAGAGGAAAGTGGTGCTGACGAGGAGGAGGTAGAGGAAGAAGATGAAGAAAGTGCAGAGGAGCACAAAGGGGAAGATGAAAAAGATGAAGAATTAGGAGAGGGTGGAGAGGAGCGAGAAAGTGATGAAGAACAGGAGGAAGAGGATATCAATGAAGCAGAGGGAGAAGGTGAAGAAGAACAGGAAGAAGAGGATGACACTGTGGGGGAGGAAGAGGGGGAGGAAGAACAGGAAGAAGAAGAAGAAAGAGAGGATGGTAGTGAAGTGCTAGAAGAAGAAGAGGAAGTGAAAGGGAAGGAGGAGGAGGAGGAGGAGGAGGAAGAAGAAGGTAATCAGAATGAGACCAGCAAAGAAGGAGAAAAAGAAGAAGAAGAAGAAGAAGAAGAAGAAGAAGAAGAACACAAGGCAAAGTCAATAATGAAGAAAAACCAAAGAAAACAGGCTCAGAAATCCAAAGCAGCAGTCCCAAGCAAAAAAAGTGAGACAAAGAGGAGCAGGTCTCATGCCAAAGGAGGACTGGGCAGTAGTGACAGCGGATCTCAGGAATCCCAGCAGTTCTGGAACAATATTCTGCCACAGTACCTCAATCTGAAATGACCTGGTTCCATTGCAGCCTGTAGTGCATCTGCAGAGTTCACAATACATTTTCCACACATGGACTTGAGTATGCTGTTTTTCACTGAACAGGTTTTAATATGTTTTTTTAATTTGTTCTCTTTACATGTTCTTGATACTACTTTTTTATGGTTCTGTAAAGTTTTATAAAGCTATACATTTTTTAGTTTGGCTAAATTTGATCTATTTTGTGTTTTTTTTTAAACAAAACAATATGCTTTAAAATATATGAAAGTACTGTATATAAGATATATATTTTAAGGCATGTGAATGTTGTAAATATAGTTTGTGATGAATTATACAGAAAATTTTAAAGAAAGGTATACAGTGGAACCTCGGAACTCAATCTTAATTTGTTGAAGAAGGGCATTCGAGTTCTGAATCAATTTTTCCCATAAGAAATGATGTAAATTGGATTAATCCGTTCCAGACCCCCAAATGATTGCCTATTTATATTCATACATACCTGATGCTAAAACCATGTATAAAAAGTGTAAAACCCAGTGCAACTCGTAGATTTAGGCATTTCATACTGTGCAGCCAGATCAACCACGCGAACACCTCCATCTATCGTGTTTTTCAGTTATTTCCCTTTTAACCTCTATCGTGGCTCTCACTATTTTCCTTTTTGGCTGATTGCTTTCACTAGTAACCTTCTTAGGACCCATGATGGCTTATTTAATATAAGATATAAAAAAAACACATGGAAATTCACAGCACGATTCGGGGAGATGTTCACTCCGCAAGTTTTCAGGCAAGACTGACTCATACCGAGTCATAATGCACCCTTTGTTTTACGGGAAAAAAGATGCGTCACGTGTCCGACAGGTTTTAGCCTGAAAGGTTCATCGGTTTGAGTTCCGAAATTTCGTTCGAGTTCTGAGACATTTTTTTCTCAAACAACTTGCTCGAGTTCCAAATTGTTCGAGTTCAGAAGCGTTCGAGTTCCGAGGTTCCACTGTACTTATTGTTTTAACATACGCTGGTTCCTTGTGCTGTAAATGATTATCAATTTTCAAAGATAAAAACATTTTCCAGTTTATTTTCTATTGCATTTTCCTGACATCTATTTTCTGAAATTTCTGTTGCAAAGGGAAAGCAATCTGTGTTTACATGGCCAGTTGATGCCAGCAAAATGTACTCAGACAGTAAAGAAGTGCTGGACTGTCTCAATTTAGGATTATGTAATAAGAATTGCAATAATCCCGTGTTCTCAAGCAGTTCTTCATGCCACATAGTTCAGCAGTCATTTTTGTAATGTGTTCCATCTTATTTGATCATTGTTATGTATGTATTACAGTGGTGAAGGCACTCATGGATGAACTCTAATTATTTAGCATAAACAACCATCCCAAGGGACTGTACATGTGCTGTATTGTCCCTTTTTGGGTTATTCTTTCAAAAGTAAACTTCGGAGACCTTTTAGGCATGCTCGAAAAATATATTTTTTAGCTCTAAAAAGTAGTTCTCAGTGCTTTAATTTAATGACTTAAGCTGGTCACAATCACTGAAAAACATCAGTACTTTCAACATAAAAGAATATTATTTATTGTCTTTGGTGAATATAAGATGATAATTATGTTCTACACTCTACCAACTTGCATTGTTAAAAATTTCACAAGAATGAATGAGGGAATGAATGAATATTTTCCAAGAAGCAATGATTTAAAACCTGTAGTTTTAATAAGTGTGAAAGGAGTACAAGGAAAGTTCCGGTTGAAGACTTTCTCAGTGTTTTCAGTTATGTAGAGATGAAAACTGGAAAATGGATTTGAATGGTTCCCACAAGATGGCACTACTATCCATTCATCCATTATTAATAACTGCTCATCCTAATTTAGGGTTATGGCTGTCCTGGAGGCTATCCCCAAAGCATCATGTAAGTGGTGGGTATACCCTGGACAGGAGGCTAGCCTATTGCAGGTAAATTGCATGCACACTCATCCACTCATACGCACTACTTTCAGTCTAGTGACCCGTTCACCTGACTCACTTGTGTTTTAGCCTCTGGGAGGAAACTGTCGAGTCTGGGGAAAAACATGCAAACGCCACACAGACTATTCATAGAAATGGCTTTTTTCTCAGTCATTAAAATTTTTAAACGTTTATTTTCCCTCAGCGTGTGTTACATTCCAAAGATATGGGACATTATGTACTTAATATATTTAGCTGACATGAGAGTCCAAAGTTACTTATTGCAATACTGGATTTAAACCACATAATTTTTACTGGAGAAATGTTGCAAAGCACTTTGGTCAAGGGTATTACAGCAGGAGTAGGGATTCAAATGTAAGGGAGCAGCTCTTACCCCTACAGTACTTTCTACCCCTGATCTTAACTCAAGTTCTGAGTTTAATTGGAGTACTTATAATCCCCACTCAGACTCTACAAGTGGATGATTTGGCTTTCTACCTTTAAGCTGAAGCATGGTCACTTTAGCTGAAAGAACATCAGCGGTGAATTTGAACAGAACGAGAACTGCCCCTTGCTAAGTTCCAGACGATAATAATAAACAAATAAAGCTAGGTAAGAGAAATAGAAAATTTTACACACTGCATGTTCATATAAGGTCGAATAGAGAAAAACCAAATACAGAGGGATTCCAAGCCATTTTAACTTGTATATAGGCATAAAAAAAATAGCAAAAAAATGTCTGAGAAGTTTATTAATTGATCAATGAAGACTAGTATTCTGCACTTCAGTTTCTAGATCCTGTCTAGAGAAACAGAGATATAGGTAGAGCAACTGCTTTCCTTCTGTTTACTCACCAATTTATGAACATTCAAGAGAAGGAACTGCTGAAAGAGCTCTTTAGTGAAATGGTCATTCAGGAGGGACTACTGAATAAGGAAAATCAAAAGAGACTTAAAAAACTAAGATAGTTTAGTTCTGAATGTCCCTTTTGTCTCAGTCACATCAAAAAGAAAATAATATTCAGACCCATATATTAAATGGAGCAAAACAAAGAGTAAACCTACATATCCCTGTTAAAAAAAGAGCTATATATATATATACACACACATACACATATATGTACATTTTTTTAAAATTCAGATGTTTATGAACTGATATTGAAATGTGAAGAGCAGGACTAATTACCAGCCCTCAACCAGTACATATGGACTAATATATACTAGTAACTAGGAGTATAATATAAAAGAATGTATTTGACTCAGTACAAGCTGTGTGTTCACATGCCACTTGAATATGAGCGCGCAGGCTGCACCCTGCGGTGCGCGGTTAGGGTGCTGACATCTGGACGGGACTTTGGACATGGGCCTGATCTAGCGGGGATTTATGGAGCGCTGGGTGGAACACTCTGAGCCCCCAGCATCTGGCTGTAATGCCCTATTAAATCCATAATTTTATCTGAGACCTCATTCCGTTTCAGATCAATATCAAACGGCGCTTCGGCTTTGCCGCTATGAATGTGCCAATCAATCTGGACACCTTCCAAGGCGGAGGCTGGCTGTGTAGTAGCGTTTTGTCTTTTTCCCATAAATAAGAAGTCTGTCTTGATTTCTACAAGGCGTTGTTCTGTGGCCACGCTTAGCGACACAGAATAGAGAACTGGCTCTGGAAATGACATGAACTGGGATTCTTTCACGTTGATAAAGGAGGATTTCATAACAAGTGTGAGGTTCATGCTTTTTTTTTTTTTGCCAAACCTTTGATGAAATTTGAAGCTGCACTTCTGCCCTAAGAATTGCAGCTACAGCGCATGTTTGACATGTTCGAAAATAATTTCAAAAATCTGACAAATAATTTGCTGTTTTCCGTTCTCCGTCTCTCGTTTTATTTGACCGTTGGTGTAGAACTTGTTTCTAAAAAGCACTCATTCTCATTTTAGGTTAAACTTTTTGTTAAATAAAAATATTCAGTTTTATTATTTTCAGTTGTCTTCTTTAGAGACTTCAATAAAAGGGGCGAGTTGTTGTTGCTGACAATATATCATTTGTTTAATAAGCAAAAATTGCACACATTTGCCATTCACTCCCAGCATTTCTGTAGCTGAACAACATAATTGACTTCAAAGTTCCTGCAACAAAGACACAACAATTGGAATGAAAATGTGAATGTGTCTATTAAACACAAAACCAAAAAAGAAAACGCTTAAAAGCTATTTAAAATATGTTGCTTGTCACTGTTCCAATTTATATTTTTAAGGTCACAACATGGCCTTAAGTTTTATTTTTTGATTCATGGTTTTTTTTTTCTTCCATGTTCTTGAAACTACGCTCTTCAAGAACAAATTCCATTCTCAGAATAGACACATTTCATTACATTTATTTAGCAGATGTTTTTCTCCAAAGTAACTTCCAATGAACTCTATGAGGTGTTATGAGCCCAAACATATTATTCACTGTGGTGACTTACACTGCTAGATACACTACTTACACTGGGTCACTCATCCATATACCAGTGGAACACACACACTCTCTCTCTCTCTCTCTCTGTCACTCACACACTATGGGGAACCTGAACAACATGTCTTTGGAGTGTGGGAGGAAACCAGAGCACCAGGAGGCAACCCATGCAGACACAGGGAATACATGCTAACTCCACACAGACTGAGCAGGGACTGAACCCATGTTCTCTCACACCACCCAGGCGCTGTGAGACAGAAGCGCTACTTGCTGTGCCACTCATTCTATTTTATACTTGTTGCTTTTTGTTTCCACTTTTGTTATTTTGTTTGTTTGAAAGCAAGCGATAAATGCAGGCTAAACCGAAATAACATAAGAAAGCACAATGCTGTACTAAGAAACAACTCAGATGTATTGATGGGGTGAATCAGAAATCTGTCTATTTCAGTTTCTTAAAACAAACAATGAAAATAAAGTTCAGTAATTTTGGGTCCTACACTTTGAAGCTCCTTGCCCCAGACAGTGAGCACCGGACACTCATGCAGGTCTTCTGCCTTCAAGTCGCAGTAAGTGAATCTGTGATTCCAGTCTTGTGCTTTGTAGACATTCTAGAGTCTGGACAGAGGTATCTGAAGGTGAGGAAAAGAAAAGTCCCATTTCCTTATTCATGCTTTCTTCAAAATCAAATCTCTCATGGTCAAATATAGTAATAAGCTGTCAGATATCTGGCCCCTTATAATAAGCAGCTCCACCATCCCAAATTTACCCATCCGGACACCAGTCTTCCTTTCTTAGCTATAAAGGGACAGGCAGACCACTAAGGCAATGAAACATAACTGCTCTCATATGTGCTCCAGTTCCAACAAAGAAATGCACTATAAATAGAATATAGGTGCTGGAGTTGAATATGCAGTGTAAAGCAGTGGTCTGTAGTTCTCTTCATAGAGTTCCACAAACCGACACATTTTTTTCTATAGTCAAATGTTGTGTGTCTTTGTATGTGCTAAAGTGTGATAAAAATAATCTGAATAAAAAGTCATAGTAAAATGGAAACACATATCAGCTGCACTGACCAGTCCAGAAATATTGTGAACACAGCTTGTAACCATGTTGGGAAATAAGTTACTGTATGCAACGTAAATGTTAATTACAGTTAACTACTTGTTTTGTTGTGGTCTTTCAAACTATCTACAGTTTACACAGACAAATATTTACTGAAAATCCAATAGGCATTTTGGATTAATTATCTTACTTTAGGGGGTGCAGTGGCGCAGTGGGTTGGACCACAGTCTTGCTCTTTGGTGGGTCTGGGGTTCAAGCCCTGCTGGGGGTGCCTTGTGATGGACTGGCGTCCTGTCCTGGGTGTGTCCCCTCCCCCTCTGGCCTTATGCCCTGTGTTACTGGGTAGGCTCTGGTTCCCTGCAACCCCATATGGGACAAGTGGTTCTGAAAATGTGTGTGTATATCTTACTTTAGTTGGGGGGTACGGTGGTGCTCTCTGGTGGGTCGGGGGTTCGAGTCCTGCTTGGGGTGCTTTACGACGGACTGGCATCTCATCCTGGGTGTGTCCTCTTCCCTCCAGCTCTGCGCCCTGTGCCTCGGGGTTAGGCTCCGGCTCGCTGGGACCCCGCTCAGAACAAGCCGTTTCAGCCACTGTGTGTGTATCTTGCTTTAAGGCACAGTAGCAATGAACTTAATTAAAATGAAACCTATCATAAATTTATGTTACTTTGACTATTGCTGAGGACAGCATAAAATAAAATTTTGAGCAGTCAGCTCAGCAAGGGAGAGATGGAGTGTTCTTTGATACCGTGCGGATAATTTATTCTGACTTCTAATACATCAAGCTGCGTTGGAAGGAAGACAGACTATGTTGTAAAACCCAGGTTATAAGGAACTTTCAGAATTTCACTGGTTACACTTGTGCTGGTAGCTGGCATACATTCTGACATTTTCTTATTCCTCTTTCAGCTTGTGGCTTGAGAACAAACCATTTGTCAACAATGCCAGAGTGACTGGAAAAGTTTTTGAGAAAGGCACTTGCATGAAAAAAACCTTACGAGTTTAAGGTATTGTGCGGCTCCCATAGATTCACATCTGAGGTTCGGCACATGACGAACGAGGCTGGCACACGCAGAGATCAGGTTCCCCTTGCACTGCCCGCGATCTCATTGGTGACACAGCGAGGGAGTTATAGTTACAGTTGTCAAACCCTAAACCAAAGACAAGAGCCAGTTCCATACACACACATTGTTTGAAACCACTCATCCCAAGCCAGGTCGGGGTGAGCCGGAGCCTAACCCGGCAACGCAGGGCTGGAGCGGGAGGGGACACACCCAGGACGGGACGCCAGTCCATCGCAAGGGACCCCAAGCGGGACTTGAACCCCTGACCCGCCAGAGAGCAGGACCTGGCCAAACCCGCTGCACCACCACACCTCTGCCGGTTCCATAACAAACAAAAAACGAATATATTTTACTAGTTGTAACTGAAGTGTGATGTGTATATGGTGTGCCACAAAAAGAGAAAAACCATTCAGTTCAGAATGAATTTGTCATTTGTAACTTAAAGGAAAAGTTGAATCATTTGTAATGCTGTTGCTTCTTCAGTGAGCTTGTTTCTGGTCCAGCAGCAATATGACTCTTCTCTTAGGAGCGATGTACCTCTGCACCATGGTAACTTCCCCCTTTCATTGGTGCCAGTTCAGTGTTTGGCCTATATATTACCTATCCTTTTAAATGCATTATCTGACAGTTGCAATATATCAACATTAAATGCATTGCAACTTTTTGAAGTCTAAGAAAGAACAGAGTGTTTCAGCACCATGGACAGGACCATGGACGGTCAGTCAGGATCAGCAACGGGAGCTGTCCAATTTCAGCCGCCACACTGGGATAGATTCCTCTCTCTTGCCAATGCGCTTTGCATGGAAGCCATTGAATTGGGCCTGTAGCATGTAGGCGCCCTGAAGAGGAAGGCCGCAAAAGTCGTCTAGATGCGCAGGAGCTGAAGATGTACTTTGTGCGTTCTTCCACCTGATAACTTGCATTTGTGGGAGGTGCCACCTGATGAGATGGGGCATGGAACCATCACTGGACAAGCTAAACATGTGAAGGGCTCGAGGCAAAGCCTCCCAGACATCATGGGGCAATAAAGTATTTCTCCAGCTGCAGTGCTGGCTCGGTTTATGGTTGTCGAGACCATTCGCAGATGGCAGCAATACAGGAAACGAGGTACAAAGACACGACGTGATTGCCATTATGAAAACATCAAATATTTTCATAGATAACCAACTGTAACAATATTTATGATACCTTGATTTTTTTAACCACAGACATAACTAGAAGTCTTCAAGAAAGCTTGATATCGCTTGAGTATTTGTATATAACACCACTTCGTACTTTTGCTAATATTTATCGCCTGATATCTGACAAGTAGTTACACCACTGGGTTTTATGAAAGACTTACGATGACCTACTGAGACATGTACACATGGAAACTGAATTCACTGGAAGTCGCTTTGGAGAAAAGTGTGTGCTAAATAAACAAATGTAAATTTAAAATGTAAATTGGTAATTATCCTATACTGCTATTTTAAGCCATACTGATAACTTGTTTGCTTTAAATGAAAGTACTAGGCAAATATATAACAGTGCTTTTAAACTTACATCCATTAGACCCAGCAGGGAACAGATGTGCATCTACTTTATTTTAGATCAGCAGTAACTGGTGCAGTAAAGACCAATAAATACCAAGAGAAGCACACAGAGTAAAGAAAAAACAATTCATCACACAAAGACGAAACAATATTTTAAATATATTCTTTGACATTTGTTAGCTGCTGAAGAACAACCAATATTTTTGATGTTTCTTGGAAGCTGTTCGATCTCGCAAAATAAACGGTCGTGTAGTAGGAACTGGTCTCGTTACTGAAACATCATTTCTAAGGATCCGTGACTACGGTGCTTAAACCCGCTGTCAAATTCAAACCTTAGGCACTCTCACGGAGGGCATGTAGGAAAACGAGGTGTTTCTGCAGTCTTACATTCACTTTACTTTGCTGATGAGTAACTTTTACTTGAGCAATGCGGGACGAGGACCTAACCCAAGGATACTACAAGTAATGGTAGGATCCAAACCTGCAGTCTATGGTTCCGATGCTGCAACTCTACAACTACACCACTTACTGTGGTGCTCAACAGCTCTGAGAATTTCAGCCTCCTCTCACCTCTCTGCCGGCATGCAATCACTTCAGTAATAATACATGTGTTTCACATGGATTCATAACTCTAAACTACCTACAGTACATGAATGTGTGTAGACTGCCCTAAAATGGACTGGAGTCTATGTAGGGTACACCCTACCTCTCCTTAGATTATTGTAATTTCTCATCCTTCTCAAGAACCCTCATGATCATCTCCCTATAAAGTCTCAGTAAAGAAAGGTAACTTTGAATTTACTTCACATTAGACTGCCAAGGTGGTTCTTGGACTTTATTTCTATATATGTTGTATTTTGTTTTTATGTGTGTGTTGTATTCTTGATGTTTTTCCTATATTCTCTTGATGTGTCTCTGCATCACAACAAACTCTTACAGAACAAATTCATCTTTGTATTGAGGTTTTCCATTACAGAGAATTTGAAATTCTGTATTTCAGACATATCATCAAGCTCCCATGGGCTGGTAAAAACTGTATGGTAAATGATCTGCTAAACTGCATCTAAATTAACTGATTTTTTCTTCTATAGAGTTTGCCATTCTCGCAGCTCCTCTTCCGTACACACAAATACATATTTAATCCAAGTGTTATAACTTGTGCAGCAAACAAAAGGACTATGCACAAGCTGGTAATATTAAACATCGCAATATTAAAACACGATTGTCGCTTCTTCTAATGTACTGTGTTGCATGTTTACGTCATGTCAGTAAAACCACTAATTATTCACAAGTTTCTGGATTGAGAATTGCTGCATTTTAAGCAATATGAGTAAAGGAGTAAAAACTGGAGTTCATACTCCACATTGCATGGTCTCTCTGCATTCTTTGCATGTTTTATAAAAAAAAGGAAAAGGAGAAAAAAATGCAAGGAAGCTTTCTTTCTTAACCTCTGAAAGCATACTCTCTAATTTGTGCACATTATTTTTGTTTCTAGTTTTCTGTGCTTCCTTCTCATTTTTTTTGAATAATCTATGATGTCAGATCTATTCAGCATGCCAAAGACATTCTGAGAATATTATGAGTTAGAACCAGTTGTAATTGAGAGCCCACAGCTGAAGCATTTTGTTTAATAACTTTTAAATGAAAGAATTTTGACTGCAGCTCAGACAAGTATAATGAATCACGAGATCAGCTCTGCCAAAAACCACTAAGGCCAATGTCGAAATTCACTCTAAAATATCCTTCAATGAAGTCAGGCTATGTGAGGATCATGATTTTGAGTGATAACTGTAAGCTTAAGGTTTCGAGGCACTGACTTCAGATTATCCATCATTCTCATATTAATTGATTATATTAATTAATAATATGCCTATATATTAATAACTCATATTAATAAATAATTAAATGCATTCTCTTTCACCTAATGTAATGCACATATTGTATTTCTCTGAGATGTATGCTGCTCTGGAGAAAAGCATCAGCTAAATGAATAAATGTAAATATACATGTAATAGCAATAACCACCAAAGCAAGATTCATCCTTCCACCCCCCCGGCCCCATGAATGGAAAACTCATTAAACTTCATCGTCCAGAGGAAAGTCTCTATTTCACTTAGTCATTTTCTACTTGACAAACTAATTTCCCAATGAAGGGTAAATTAATTATAACAGAACATAAAACTCTGCCTGACAGAGATGAGGCTTGAGTCCTTCAGTTCTATGGGATATTTCTGACTCCATTTCACACAACATGACTGGTTGGTTTGCCTATCAGACTCTGGAAAATGACAGAGAAGATAATGACGTATATTGCTACGGCTGGCCACATCGCACTCGAATTTTGATTCTGTTTTCCAGAACTACCTAGGTTACAATTTTTGCCCCATTTTGATGATATCAGTCTTTTAACTTGCGTTAAAGTGAGGTGAATACACTAGTAGACACAACATATGCACAAATGGACAGAAAATAAACACCGAACACAACACTTCAACATTTACCTCACTTAACACTTCACACCACCATGTATAGAACATCACACACACATACATCTTGTACCACACTGGATACCATACCTCCCTCATACATACCACGCTGTTTACCACGCAAACTGAGATTAAGCAGCCCCAAGAGGTGAATTTCCTGTGTTATCATTACAGTTGTTCACATCAATTCTGCCATTAATACCTTTGCTGCTTCTGTAAAACTTGGCATCAGTAACTTGCCTCCTTTCTTGACAACCCAGCCACAGGCTACCTTCAGCACAATGTCTGAAAAGGATGACTGGATGATGAATGCAGTGATCATATGGCAAATGTGCCCGCTGTGGCCCACAGCATTCAGGTACTCCCAGCTCCATGGCAACAGGGAGCATTCTGTTGTTGTCACGGGTCTTTCAGTCAGCACTTCGGTGTCAGTTTAGACTCAGAGGTATTTCTCAATTCATACTATGTATGATCTCTTTGATTTGGGAAGGAAACTATTACTGAGTAACCACTCAGTTCAGTACACTTGAGCAAGGGCGTGGACTTAGGTAATTCATCATCATCATCATTCATCATGAATAACAGGTGTCCAGTACAGCAGTGGTCCAGAGCTTCTCATGAAAGCATAGGGTGTGAGGCAGGGTACACTCTAGAAGAGATACCAACTCTGTGAAGGGCAATAACTCAAACAGTCATTCAAACAAACACACACAAACAAACAACAATATAGAATCAGCAATCCACCTGAAACACATTGTTGCGCTATGGAACCTGGAAGCTTGAGCACCTGGGGGTGGTGCCCTTCTGCTTAGGTAAATAAACAGCACATAAAGCACTGCAGTCCTGTAACAGTAAAATACAAAGTTGTCTTCATCTCTGTCAGTGTGAACTTACATAGGATTATGTAGATAAAACACTTGAATAGAATACACCTACACTGCCAACGTAGAACCCACACACACACACACACACATCATTTGAAACTGCTTGTCTCATACGGGGTCGCGGGGAGCTGGAGCCTAACCCGGCAACACAGGGTATAAGGCTGGAGGCGGAGGAGACACACCCAGGACGGGACGCCAGTCCATCGCAAGGCACCCCAAGCGGGACTCAAACCCCAGACCCACCGGAGAGCAGGAACTGGTCCAACCCACTGCACTACTGCATCCCCTTCAATGTATAGCCATAAAATATAAAATACAGACACCACAGACTTTGAAGTTTAACAAAACAAACTGGAAAGACAAAATGATTATGGCCTCAAACAGCAATGTAAGTTAGAGGAAAAATCCACATTTACATAAAGCCGTACACAATAAAATTTGTCCTTGAAATGAGTATTTTATTGGCAATTTTAGAGGCAGAGCTGTACTCGAGAAATGCTGCAAATCAGAAAAATGCAGCCTGGCACAAAAAATGTATATTCAGTAGGTGTGGTGTTAGCACTTTAAATAGCTGAACTAAAACAGTGCCAAGTGCTATATAGAAACAGGCGACCAGAACAATTTCACTGAATCCAAGATATATTTCAGTTATGATTTAACACCAACATCCTCAGATATGTGAAGGGAAAACTATTTGAACTTCACACATTTTTGCTGTAGACATATTCAGAACAATACAGCAGAAGTTGTAAGAGGTGTTTTTACTCCCCTTCTGAAATCAGAATGAAAAAAATCATAAGTTATAATTCCAGAAAGTCTGAAAGGCCATTACGTCCCAGCATTCTAATGAAATGAAAGCCGAAATGAAGCATTCGGAAAAGTGCAGAAATGATTACACAGATTTCTTTGGCTTCCAGAGGTCAATATAAAGTAAACACTAACATTCACACTTTTATATACTGTATATAATTTTAAGGAAAGCAATTAAAAATCAGCAATATACACAGTATTTCACAAGACATATATGCAAATACTGCTGGCCAGTAATTTTCTGGAATGAAAAGCTAGCCTGCAATAAACAAACCATATATACATCACATTTTATATGACAGTATATTCATTTGTCGAATAGAAAGAAATCTTAAAATAATGTCTCCAAAAAATGTTCACAGTAACATAAGTTTAACATCTTAAAGTTCAGAGTACACACTACAATGTACACAGAATTATTGTGGGTGGTCCAATTATTTTATTTGTGGTGTTCATTTTATTAGAATATTTTACCCTCCTTGCCTGAAACAGCGCTTTTAATGTCATGCATCTGCTGCAAAAAAAAAAAAAAAAAAATTTACTTAACAAAGCCTGGCCATCTTTAAATATTTTGGAAAGAAATACTCCCATACAGAAAATTCCAATTTTAGACTGACTAACAATGTCCAAAGTAAAACATGTGCAAAGTCATGCTTTTCCATTAATTAGTGTAACATTTAGATGAATATGACATAAATCACACCAAAGCATGCAGACACATAATACATTTGAGAATTTCAGCCAAACATGCTTTCTGCCAGTCTGACTGTTCATGCTGCCTTTAAATGTATATTTTCAGTAATCACACTTACATGTTATTTACATAATTAATTATCCAACCTTGACATAATACGAGGGTCCTTTAGACATTAAAATATATCACTATTAAACCTTCAGCCCTTTTTGCTTGCTGATTTTCCCATCGGATATTTGCCCGTTCTTAACATATGGCTTTTCGATCTTCTACCAGAATATTTTTTTCATAAAAATACAAAAAGAAATAACACCCTCCAAAGGGTTACGCAATCATAACCTAAGGCATGTACTTTCAAAGCACAGTATTTTGCATCATAAAACATTTATGAAAATAAAAACTGAGGACATGATGCATAGCTGAGGTGGACTGGGGATACAGTCTCACATGCACACCTCAGGTATTGGCTGTTTGTAATCTGCAGAGTGCAATACTGGACCACAGAATAGCTTACAAATTTGCAGTCAATACCGCTTTATTATTGAGTACAGGCTGCATAGCTTAGAAGGAATTTTCTGGGAAAAGTGACATGTCAACAGAACTTATGCATTACACGACAGGGTCTGATTAAGGCCGCCGTTCACATCACAAGCAGCGTCATTTGTGGCGTCTTGGTCTGAGGGTACCGGTGGACTTAGAGCCACCTTGAAGGCGGCGCCTGCTTCCGGCACAGGTCTGCAGTACAGGTAGAGGATGTTTGACCACTCCCACAGACCACGAGAGATGCTGGAGGAGAAGAGCTTCTTGCAGGGATGACAAAACTGGTAAAAGACCAGCATGAAGAAGATACCGATGGCGTAGCCCACGAGAAGCTGCAGGACTAGTAGGGGGCTGCAGATGAACTGGTAGAAGTCTGTCTGGAACACGTACCACAGGAGGATGAGTGTGGCGTTCTCCACAAAGCGCAGCATGTAGTACACAGCCATACGGTACCAGTTCTGGGACTTGTTGATCAGGTCAGGATCGCTAAGCTTCAGCTGCACTGCGGACCAGCAGAACATGTTTATGCCAGCATACAGGAAGGTCAGCAGACACAAGACCATAGTGGTTCCTACGCGTGTGAAAGTCTTCTCAATGTTCTCAGGGAAGGGAGACCTGCTCCACCAGAACAGGATCCAGGGGTATGAGAAGAAGGTGAAGAAGTTGATGAGAACCACAGGCAGAATCCAGATCTGGAGCACAGAGCTAAAGAGGACCAGGACCACCACCCGGGTAGCGATCTCGAAGCTTCTCCATAAAAAGATGCAGAGGTAGGCCACAGGCTTCACATTCACCTCATACTCATCATACTTGATTTTAATTGCTAAGATGTTGCAGCGCAGGGCACCGTACACTATTGACAGCAATGAGATTACCATCAATGTGCCTGAGATGGAGAATACAGAGACATACAAGATAAACAAATGATAGATTTGTGATCAGTGCAGGCAAAGAAGGAAACTGAGCACCTAAAAATATAGAGACTAGTCCAGTTACTTCTCATGCATGTTAAACTACAGTACAATACATACGCATATAAAACTTTATGCTCAGTAAAGTAAATGTAAATTATTTACTAGGGTGGGTATTCTTTTCTTTTCAGCTTGAAAAGTTTCACACTGCATTGTGGCATTCAGACAACTCTGTATGGTACCTCTTCCGATGGAAACGGACTGTTGCAGCACGCAGATGTAGAGCTGCAGGGTCAGCTGGGGGGCAGAGCCCAGGAAGGCCTGGATGACGGAGGTACGGGAGAAGGCGGCACGGTGGGTGAACAGCTTCCCCTCCGCCTGGCCCACCTGCTTCTCCACCTCTTCTGTCCGTCCATTTTTGGGCAGCTGTTTCCTTCTGGTGATGCTCACGTACGGCTCCTCAATCTTCCCTATGCTGCCATAGATCCAGAAGGCCTCCAGGCACCTGCCACGATACCAAAAGCAACTGTGCTCTTACCCTTGCAGCAGTGGTAAATGTAACTTTCCCCACCTTCTCTCGAAGGGAAGGGATACAGGTGGCTGTTCGGCGCTTTCCACGGTATGAAGGATTAGCGCTGATAGTTTGCGGTTGAGCAAACGCATTTTCTCATCAGCCCCGAACAAATATATCGGGCTGAGAAAAGACAACAAAGCAAACCTTACTTCTGCATAAAAAGTGAATTAGTTACCTCTGTTGAGTTTGCACTTATTTCGGAGAAAATTCATTATTTAGCTCAGCGTTAGTGTTACTTCTGCAGATGACTGTTAACTTGAAAAAGGAAGTCATGGAACTGGGGTTACGACATGTATTACTGTCACTTTTGTGGGCTTCCGATGAGCTCCGTTATATTTTTTCTTCACCTGTCATCACAATGAGGCTTGCAAATGCAGTAATTCTTCACAAAGAACCCGACTGATGGACAAGATGGACATATTTAACAAAGCTTTTTGGATAATGGTAATTTCTCTGAGTTTAAAGTAATAAATCATATGCAGTGCTTAATGGAAGAGGACAGTACCTAGTTGTCTTTTAATAAAATAAAATACACTAATGGTGTAATTCTCCATATTTTATTCTTACAATGTCCTTTGCTGGGGTATGGCAAGCTAATGGAGAAAAAAAAGAGTTGAAAAGCTTTTTTATTTTCAAAGGATCTGACATAACTGGACAAAATTTGACCTTCTGATTTTATATGAAAAATACCTGCTCTTTCATAAGTGAAAACAGAGGCTGCCTTAACTGTGTACAGAGCGTATTCTTGTTGAAAACATAAAAAGTTATAAAAAAAAAAAAAAAAAAAAAAAAAAGTGTCAGTAAAAACAGTCCTGTCCATTGTAGGATGTTAAAACAACATCTTTTTTACATTATTCATAAGAGAATCTCTCTGACATAGTTTTACTCACAGTTGCTTCCCTTTGCAGCTTTTGATGTTCTCTTGTCAATATACAGTATAGCGAGGGAGTAAAAACATAAAGAACCCGGAGAGGTCTGAGTGAAGGACATACAGTGCATGGCAACAAGAAGCAAATCCCATTGCATTGCCACTCAGGGCGGGGCGACAAGTCCTTACCTCTGCAAGACTGCTCTGCTGCGAATTTGGCCAAGCGCAGCCGGTGACACCTATACACACCACACACCTGCACGCTGTACATGACTTCTTGTACGCAGGATGAAAGGTTTCCGGTTACACGGCTGTGGCTTGGGAGGGGCCACAGCTGGACATTCTAGGGCCCCTGAAAGAATATTTCTGTGCCCCCCCTTTAAATTCAATAATTACTGCTGGAGTTCTTGTGGGCCCTGCCCAGGTGTTGGCTCCCGTCACCACTAGCGACGGCCCTGCTTGGCTTTTTGCTGTCATTCATACTGACATGTACACCTTCATATCCACAGCTTGCTATAGATGCACATTAATATACACACACACGCACACATTTTCTGAACCGCTTGTCCTATACAGGGTCACGGGGAATCGGAGCCTAACTGCATAAGGCCGGAGGGGGAGGGGACACACCCAGGACGGGACGCCAGTCCATCGCAAGGCACCCCAAGCGGGACTCGAACCCCAGACCCACCAGAGAGCAGGACCCGGTCCAGCCCACCGCGCCCCCCACACATTAATATATGCAATTATAATTACACAGGAGGTGTTCAGTGACAATACAGGTTAAAACTGGCTAACTTATCAACATCCAACCAGAGGCCCCCCTCTCTGAATATACACATATGATTATTTTGTTTTTGGTGAACGTTCAGGAGCTTAATTTAGCCCTGAGGATTTCAAAAGGGAAGTGAAATGCGCTGTACATGATTAGAATTAGGGTTACCGATTTAGGAACTGGGTAGCACCGCGCTTTACACCTTCATCAAGCACGTCTTATAGATGCAACATATTGTATAGAGTGAGGATGCAGCGCAGCACGTGACACGAGGCGCTGCCAGGAGGAGCAGTGTGTGTGTGTGAGAGAGAGAGAGAGAGAGAGAGAAAGAGAGAGAGAGAGTGATCGCGCGCTCCAGGGAAGGGCCGCGCAAGCAAGGTCTGCTTTGCTGAGCGATCGCGCGGACCGGGGCGCTGGTCACACTGCAGGGATTCCGGCCGATCAGCACCGAGAATGACCACGGCCTGCCCTGCCCTGCCCTGCCCTGCCCTGCCCTGCCCTGCCCTCCCGGCCTCCCCTCCCCCTCTCCTTCGGACCGGGTGCGATGTGACGCGCATCAGCACGGCCGCGTGGGCGTTGGCTGAGTCTCGTGCGCAGCCTACCTGACTATGGGTCCGAGCTGCAGGATGTGCAGCAGCAGCACGAGCGGTCTGTCCCTGCTCAGGTCGCGGTGGATGAACGTGAGCGTGAGCTGCACGAGCACGGAGGGCACGAGCGCGAAGAGGAGCGTGAGCCCCTGCCAGATGCGGTCCCCCGCGGAGCGGTACGTGCTGCTGAGGTACAGCGCTGCCGTGGTCTCGGCCGTGAACAGCGACACGGACACGAAGATGGAGCAGGGGAGTCTCATGATGCTGTCATAGCCACGGGGACGCGCGCAGGCTTCTGCTTCTCTTTCTATTTCTGCTTCTGCTTCTGCTTCACATGACAGCGGCGCGAGGAGAGGCGCTCAGTCTGCGGGCGCGCGGCCACTTCGCGGGGCACCTCGTCTTCGGCAGACCGGCGGCTGCAGTGCTGCCTCGTGCCTCTAGTCGGCGCGCGGCTCCTGTGTGACGTCACTGCTCTGCACGAGCCTGCCTGCCTGCCTGCCTGCGGCGTTCGTACGTCCCGCGGCTCGTCTCACCTTTTTCTCGACAGTCGTGGTGGGAGCGAAATCGTGCTCTGTGTGTAGTTTTAAAGAAATCGAAAGAAAGGTCATCCGGACCCAGAGCTGGGAAGCTCAGGCTTTAACTTACACCCGTTGTTGACCTGATGGCTGTCCTCCAAAGAGCCACGCAATGTTAGTTGTGTGCACTCAGATGTACCATGATTTACCCATAGCACAGCTGGGGGACGTGGTGGTGGGGCGGCCTTGGCTGGGTCTTGCACTCTGACGGGTCCGGGGTTCAAGCCCTGCTTGGGGTGCCTTGCGATGGACTGGCGTCCTGTCCTGGGTGTGTCCCCCTTGCCGCTGGGCTAGGACCCAGCTCGCTGCAACCCCACTTGGGACAAGTGGCTTCGGCCAGTGTGTGTGTGTGTGTGTGTGTGTGTGTGTGTGTGTGTGTGTGTGTGTGTTTAGTACAGCTGGGCAATTTTACTGCATCAGCCGATGGTACGTATGTTATTCTAAGTCCTACAGCAGGAGCAGAAGTTTCAGCTTGGGTCTTTGACTGCAAGGTAGCAGCTGTAACAACTACACCTCCTGCTGGCCCATGAACCCTATTACACACAATCATCTTATATTTAAAAAAAAAATCTTGTTTGGCAGGAGTTCTGTCCATTGAGAATGCTGAACCAAACACCATAGGATCTGTCATGCTGAAGAGGCCAACCAGTACACCAAGGAAACATATTAACTTGAGGCCAAAACCTATTAACAACACAAACACAACACACTGAGGCTAAAGTGGATCAGTACATAAGCAATATTATCACTTAACACACAATTCAAACCCGAATTCGACTCCCCGCATGGCGTGCCTTGCGATGGACTGGCATCCCATTCCGAGGTGTGTCTCTTCCCCTTCCAGCCTTGTGCCCTGTGTTGCCGGGTTAGGCTCCGGTTCGCTGCGACCCCGCTTAGGGATTACTTGTATACCTTTTATTTAAAGATATCAGAGTAATGTCAACATATCAACCATATTTTGTGATAACTTTAACAGAATGCTACAAATATTTTAGGAAACAAGGTGTTTTCAGTTGCCGGTTCCTTATGATTTATCTGAATTTATCTGAACTGGAATTTTTAAAAGATCCTCTTATTCGATACTGAAGTTCCTCACATCTCAAGGGGAAGTTAGAAAATGTGTTTCTGGAATTAAAGAAATGTCAAAGTAAAAGCCTGTGGTGCCTTGACTTAAGGGAACTTTTCATCTTTGATTGAATTCAGAGTTATAGCCAGCGACTCATTCACCCACATGCTGTTTTGATGACGGGCAAGCTGAGCACTGTGGTGAAAGTGAAAGCTGCTTATTTGTGCCAGTTTCAACTATCAGACTGAGTGGCTTTCCCATTTTACCCGTTGAACTGAAATTTCCTTTCCAGCCAGAGAAAATGAAAGGTATAATTTCTTGTGTGACTGCCTTTTGGAACGTTTCAAAGAAATATTTATGAAGTCAATTATTAATACATCAGTGTCGAATAAACCATCTGCTAGTTGATACAGTTGGTGGTAAGTTGTTATTGCTAATTATTTAAATAGTACGATGAATACGGGAGACAGTCTGAGGAACAATAAGGCATAATGGATAAGAAGGAAAACAATGACTTCAATGTTTAAATCTTTGACAATGGCATCAGTGCACAAACTAGGGAACTGAATGCCCTAAAACGAGTCTCCACTCCTAATGGATAAGCTGTTTTTACCCTGTTCCACTGTAAATACTGTAATGTGTGGTATTTGCAAGTCAGGTCAACCTGAACTTGGAAAGCATTCTGGCATATCTATATTCACTGCACAAAGAAGGGAATAGTTTATTTTGGTCCTCCTCAGAGGTAGTGCAGGTGCTAAAATAAGTGAACCCTAAGTTGCATTGGTTAGACCAAGTAGGCAAGTAGAATCAGGTGTGTAAATAGTCACATATTTATTTTATAAGTTTAAGATTTACATTTTGGGGGGTTGCAGTGGCGCAGTGGGTTGGACTGGGTCCTGCTCTCCGGTGGGTCTGGGGTTCAAGTCTCGCTTGGGGTGCCTTACGACGGGCTGGTGTCCCATCCTGGGTGTGTCCCCTCCCCCTCCAGCCTTACGCCCTGTGTGGGCCTCCCCGCGGCCCCGTATGGGACAAGCGGTTCAGGTAGTGTGAGTGAGTGAGCGAGAGTGAGAGATTTACATTTTATCATTTTATTGTAATATATTACACAAGAATAATAATCACCCCTATAAGAGCACTGTATACAAAGCCATTCGGTATCTCCATAAGCTTTTGCAGCATTCCTTCCATATCATGTCACACATCAGAAAGACCACTGCTAGATGAGTAGTCAAAGTTTTCCTAATATTAAAGGTATACAACTGCAAACCACATAGCATGGTATTGTACTTTATACACAATGTGTATAATTTATCTCGCAATATCCACAATACAGAGGGGGGGTGCGGTGGCGCAGTGGGCTGGACCACGGTCCTGCTTTCCGGTGGGTCTGGGGTTCGAGTCCCGCTTGGGGTGCCTTGCGACGGACTGGCATCCCGTCCTGGGTGTGTCCCCTCCCTCTCTGGCCTTACGCCCTGTGTTACCGGGTAGGCTCCGGTTCCCCGCGACCCTGTATAGGACAAGCGGTTCTGAAAATGTGTGTGTGTATCCACAATACAGTACATCAGCATTTCATCAGTTTAGTTTTAACAAAAGCTTTTTGTAATAAGCATGCTGTCACATCAGGCCGAGAGAACCGGGACAGAAAGACCCAAGTGCGCAGTCGTTCGTCTGGAGTCAGAGGATCAGGGAAGTTCTCGGTATTGAGGACAGGCGGTCAGAGTTGAAACGAAGATCTGTGGATGTGGTCAAGAAACAAAGCTAGGGGTCAAAACCGGAGAACGTGAACTGAGAACTGGAGATGCGTATGCGCAAGGAGTCACAAGGAAGGGCGGTTGTCCCTGACGAGATTCCGCAAAGGTATGGGAGCTGAGGAGGGTCTTTTAAAGGGTCAGCGGTTAATCAGGTGCTGGAGCAGAGTCTGGTGTTGTCGGTTGAGTTCTGGGCGTGGATGTGACACATGCACTGCATTCACACAGGGAAATTTACACCCTGTTTTTAACTGAACAAACAAGACCAGGTTTACCGCTGAACACATTTCTACATTTAAGTAACACAGAGTTAATAAGAGACCTGAAAAGTTAGGTCAATTCAAGCATCCCTAAGCAAGTGTGTGGGGTGGGCTCCTGATACCGCTCTCGAGCACCATGTAATCAGTTCTTTCGATAATAAACACCAGATTAGCACTCAAGACATCAGCATGACTATGTTTCCCTCTTAATCCCATTGTACACTTGTTTAACGGTATCTGTACATGTATGTCTACAATTCTCATGTCTATTTTCTGTTTTCTGTTTAATTTTCTGCTTTTCCTGTTGTCAGTCATGATCTTCATCAGAATTATTTAGTGTACTGATCCAAGTATGCATTAGTACTGAGTGCTCCCTGCCTCTTGACTCTGCAGGCAGTATTCACAGATGAACTATTGGCTTTGCTGGGCTCCTTCTACAGCAGGTGACTCAGACTCTTGCTCATCTCCTGTCTCCTAGCAATGCAGACGAACACTGTAGTCTGAGGCAAGAACAACAAGCGGTACGAATTAGTGTTGTATGTAAAGAAAACTTCATCATAAATAATAAATTAAAACACTGAAAGTTGGAAACTAGGCGACACGGTGGCACAGTGGGTAGTGCTGCTTTCTCACAGCGCCTAGGTGGTGTGAGAGGAGGGGGGTTTGATTCCTGCTCAGTCTATGTGGAGTTTGCATGTTCTCCTTGTGTCTGTGTGGGTTTTCTCTGGTCTCCTCCCACAGTTCAAACACTCTGCTAAGAATAAAACATAGCAGTATGTTTTCAGAGTACAAAAACTAATGGAGAACCTCTTTCAGTTACATCTGAATCTCAATATTTAGTAATCCCATTATGTTTTCATGTGGCTCCTTAATCCTATGCATAAGAAAATTTGCCAGACAAATGCCAGTTGTACTGTTTTGCGTAAAAAACTTCAATGCTTAAGTAAGAGTAGCTATAAAACGCAAATGTTTATTTCAGCTTGAAAGGATTCTTCTAGCATTATGATTAATGTGGTGTGTTAAAACAAGGCCCACGCAAAAAATGAAACAAAAGGAAATGAAGCCAAAGAATAATCCCGAAGAATGAAGATGAACAAATAAAGCAAAATACGTAAAGTGACCAAACTAAAATAAGTTGAGGGTTTAAACACCAAAAACCTTACAGAAAGACGAGACACAGAGGCAGCGGGAAGCGCTATAGTGCTGTATAACCTTAGAATGGATGCTTTTATGTTTGCCAATACTTTCCAGCATTAGAAAAAGTATCCCATACATAAAATGAGAATATAGTTGTTAAAACGGAACCTAAAGGTTAGAAAATTAGCCATAAGTTTTCATTGCACCGATGGCGATGTGCAATTCAGTTTTACACTCAGAAACTGCCGCACAAGGTACATGTACTAGATGTACTTTATTAAATGCATTTCTATTAGCGCTTCAGTGCTGCGAACTGCACACGTTCCCTGGCTCGTGGGAAGCGAAAAGATTCTTTTTTTAAAGAGTGCTTAGGCACATATATTCCTGTACCTGTCAACACAGAACACTTATAATGACCAAAAATTATAAACCTCGGTCTCCCAAGTTGGCAACAAGAGTGGCCTCCGGGTCCAGGACGCTGCGATTGGAGCGAGAGGCGCGTGACGCAGCACCGCTTCACTATATAGAGCGGCAGGGAGAGGCGCGAAGCCGCGAAGATAGTGAGCGTGCAAGTCAGTCAGTCAGTCTTCTCTCTCTCTCTCTCTCTCTCTCTCTCTCTCTCTCTCTCTCTCTCTCTCTCTCTCTCTCTCTCACACACACACACACACACACACACACACACACACACACACACACACACACTCTCTCTCTCTCTGTTCGCGTTCCGTTCGCGCTCTCTGGACGCTCACGGCACACCTTGCGCAGACGCTCCCTGCGATCGTCACCCGACGGATGAGCGAGGGCACCGTTGACTTGGACTCACGCCGCACGGTCACTTCCAGGACACTTTCGGGTGCAGAAGCCTCAAAGCTACAAGTCACGCAACTCAACTGTGCTCTTCTTGGCTTCTGTGAACGACAGTGATTTAAAAAGAATTTATACATAAAGCCCCCTACTACACCAAAACATGTAAAAAAATTATTAACTAATAATAATGTCCTCAGAGGAAATAGTTTATTTTCAGCTAAGTAATGGCTTTTCTTCAAACACGTCCTGGAGGAACGGTACCCCCGGCGCCGCGGTGAGCCCGCAGCCCATGATCTGGTACCCGGGTATCCTCATCAGCGCAGTGTACGGGCTGCTCATAGTGGTGGGGCTCGTGGGCAACATCACGCTCATTCGGACCTTCTGCGCGGTGAGGTCCTTGAGAAACGCGCCGCACCTGTTCATGTCGAGCCTGGCGGTGGGCGACCTGCTCCTGCTGCTCACCTGCGCGCCCGTGGACGCCAGCAGGTACTTGACGGACGAGTGGCTCTTCGGCAGGGCGGGCTGCAAACTCATCCCCTTCATCCAGCTCACCTCGGTCGGCGTGTCAGTCTTCACTCTGACCGTGCTGTCCGCCGACAGGTAAGCGCCACTCGACACGTCGCGGGTGGATCACAGCGCATCGCCTGTGCAGCTTCCAACTGTGTGCTTTACCGCAGTGGGCCGACAGGTGGCGTAGTGTTTGGGGCTGTGGATTCACAGTGTGAAGATCATCAGACATTCACACCGTTGTTGTGTTACGATTGATCAGGGTGCTCACGCGGAGCTGATGAGGGCGTCAGATAAATAAAGGTTAACACTAATAACGCCGATGTCATTATAGTGTAATAATTAAAAAATGATTAGACTATAATCCACATTAATAATGATTAATGAGTTATTGTGTGGGCTCAGAAACCGAACAAGGTGGCTGGCCTATTTTCTGTCAAACTCCTCCACATGAAAGCACTTTTTTGAACTGAGTCACATCCTTTCATCGTTTCAGCATCATTTTTAGCATCATAATAGATTTTTCATAGTAGTCACATCAAACATTACATGGGGTTTGTCCCATTGGCATTAGTACTGTAAGCACAGCAAAGAGGTTGGACATTTCAGTCCTTGGTATTTTAATACAAAAAGGGGAACTGTTACATTATTTTTTATTATAATTTGTTAATGGTGGCTTATACATGCAAATGAAAAAGTGAATTTTTATAAATGGATTTAAATCTACAATTCAAAGGGTCGTCTTTATCCATGGAGCTCTGGTGTATCAACTGAAAGGGTGCTTCCTGCATTTTCTATTTCTGTGCAAGGTCACATATGCTTTTAGACAAATAATCAGCTTTACAGTGACAGTATTTATTTACATTTATTTATCAGTTTAGGTGACTCTTCTTTCCACATCATCTTGCAATGTTAAATTACATGCTCTCATTTACCATTTATAGAACAGGTTCTTACTGTATAAATTCAGGGTAAGTACCTTGATCAGTTGTTCTGCAGCGGGAGGATTCATCTGCTTCTTAGACCTTTTTGAAATACGAACTTTTAGGTATATGCATGGAGTATACAATTAGTGGAAATATTATTTTTATGACCGTAAAGTATTTAATGGAGTTACTCTTTACCTTCATTAGAGATTAAGGCCATCTTGGAAAACTGTTGTTGAAGACCTTAACTGTGTTTAATAATGTATTATATCATTATTTAATCAAAGCTTCTTACTTTTAAAAAGATGAAGACAGTGGGAATCCATTCTGTAGTCCAGATCATAAACGGTATTTGTGCCTGGAAGCTAGGGAAGCCCTTGAAGGCATCTGAATTTTTGCCAGTGTTGATGTAGCATTTCTTCAATCCATCTAGCTGTGTAAATGGAGTCATCATCTTGAGAGCATAGACAAAAAAAACATGTTTGCACCTAGTTGGTGAGCATGGTTATAAATTGCTGCCTTTGCCACTATCTCTATTGTCATGTTTAACTATTGAAAACATTGCACGCTAGAGGAATTGGCTTTCTGTAAACACCCCCAGATGGTACTGAAAGCAGTATAAGGCAACTCATCAGCCCAGTTACTTTATTCAATGCTCAGTGGTACAAGTTTTTTAGTGATTATGATGTGTGACATTTTTTCCTGGCTACAAATGTTTCCAAAATGCAGCCTTATGACAAATATCAATTTTGTGAAGCTCACAAAGAATAATTTTTCTTGAGACTGGGTCGCAGAGACGATCATTCAATTCCGCGGTTATTTTTTGAGCCCAGCATTTGTTAGTCCATCTCAAAGAGCTTGCAGCTGCTGTACCGCATTTCTAGTAATCTTTCAAGTATTTTATTCTGTCAAGTTTTCATGACTGATAAAACTATAATTTGCACACAGTCTGATGCCTTCCTGGAAGTCTGCTTAAAACAGTTTCTTAGTTAGAAACTCATTTAAAGAAGTACTAACTGTCAGGTCTCATTCATTGTTGTTGTTATTGGTAAGTGGTAATCAAAATTAAAGACTCACTTGTGCAGCTACTTTGGTATTTTCATTTAGTTCATTCAGTGTTTCAGGCTTTTCTCGTATGACATTTGTATTATTTGACCTATCTGTTATACATATTTCAAAAACAAATTTTCCTTTTTCTTATACACATTGCACATTATCTGCTAGATAAACACTATTTGAAATCCAATATCCTGAAGGATGGAATTGTCTTGTGCTTCAGAAGGGTATGAGCTAAAAATATAAATAATGCTGTACTACAAACAGCTACACCCAAAACTGTTTTCAAATTCAGAGGTGGATTATGGCTGCAAAAGTCTTCTTGTCATACAGTGCCAATAAAACATCTGAAACACATTGCGGAGAACACTTGGGAAAGATGCTCTAAGCATGAAACAATTAAAAAACACAGTCAACCATAAAATCATGAAAGTAACAGCAATAGAACTTCACAGCTGAATTTTAATTTGCTAATAATTTTAATGCTAACTGTGGCATATATTTGAGTTTTACATTTTTGTGATAGCTCCTGGGCTGTGAATCGGCTCAACCTGTGTGTAGTTTGCATATTCCAACACGTTTTCCTTGCAGGTTTTTCCTTTCATGTTTTCCTTCCAGGTGCTCTGGTTCCCTCGCACAGTTTAAGGACCTGTGTTTCAGGTGCATTGGTGACTTTAAATTACCTGTACTGTATGTATGTGTGAATGAATGTACTGTATATGTGTCATTGACATGTGATACACTGGCATCCCCTCCAGGGTACCCTGCCTCACCTACCTCCAGGGTAGGTTCTGGATCACCATGATCCTGCATTTCACAATCAGTTACTGACAATGGATGAATGGATATTTATTTATGATATGGTTTCATATAGAGTAAATGGTTTTATAGGGTGTAACTTCCCCTGATTAATCGCACTGTATAGGTTTTTTACTTAATGATGCTTTCTGCAAATGTGTTGTTCCCGAACGTTAATCTTACAAATGACGTCTAACATGGACAGGTTGCATATGGCAGCAATGACTTTGAAGGGAAATAACTGTAAGTCCTAATTAATGCATCTTCAGTGTTGCTTCACAGCTGTGCCATGATAGTTCACAAATAATCCTTGTAACTCTCCCTTGTTTCAGTGAAAACCTGTGAACCCAAAGTTGGATTTCTGAGAAGGAGATGTTATGATTACATAAGCAAATAGAGAAGACACGAGATCTATTCTTAAATATAGAGTTACAGTGCTATTGAAATGTTGCTCAATTTCATAGGATGTGATTTGTAGAGATATTTTTTCCTTGATTGACTGTTTTTTTTCCTTCTTGTGTTGCCCCAGGTACAAGGCGATTGTCAAGCCGATGGACATACAGACATCCAATGCTACAGCAAAAATTTTCATCATGGCTGCAATGATCTGGATACTTTCCATGACTCTGGCCATCCCTGAAGCCATATTCTCTGACCTCCACACTTTCAGTATTGGCAAAACTAATGAGACCTTCGTGACATGTGCCCCCTATTCTCATGCAGGAGACCTACACCCCAAGATCCATTCAATGGCCTCTTTCCTCATTTTCTACATCATACCCCTTGTCATCATTTCCATCTATTACTCTTTCATTGCCAGGAGCCTGATCAGGAGTGCCTCAAACATGCCTGGTGAAGACAACTTGCATGTCAGAAGACAGGTGAGTCACTCAGGTTCTCTTCTACTGATCACTCTTGACGTTTTACAACTTGTCGGAAGAACTGTAGAATAACATGAAATACTATTTAGTAGTATACGCAATAGTGTGAAAGTGTGGGTTATCTGAAAATTTTGCATAAAAATGAACATCTATTTTTACAGATATAATTTTAAAATTCTAATGTACTCAAACATTTAGCCATGGTTAGGCAAAACTAAAGGTCTAATTTTTAGAAATCAACATATCTGCACTTGGTGGTCCAGTGAGTAGAGTTTTACTTAGAATTTCTGAAAACAACCCAAACTGGATACAAAAATCTATTGTCTGTTTTCATGTTCATGTTCACAAAATAAAAATGAAAATACATCTACCAGCACATGCATTGCTTCAGGTGCACCTGGAAATGTTCGAGTGGGAGCTTGGCTTTAACCTCATCCTGACAAACTCACTGTCAGTGAATGTAAATAAATTTTTTGCTGCATTCATTTATATTTCAAGGTGGAGTCAAGGAAGAGGTTGGCAAAGACGGTCCTGGTGTTTGTGGGCTTGTTTGCGGTCTGCTGGCTCCCCAGCCATGCTGTCTACCTGTACCGCTCATACCACTATGCAGAGGTGGACACCTCACTGCTGCACTTCATCTCCAGCGTGTTCGCCCGCATCCTGGCCTTCGCCAACTCCTGCATCAACCCTTTTGCCCTCTACCTGCTGAGCCGCAGCTTCCAGAAGCAGTTCAACAAGCAGCTGTGCTGCTGCTGCCCACGAGCCGCTGTGAGCCTGCCCTCGACCTCGACAAAACGGAGCTCTATGCTCATGGCCTCTGTCAGGAGCACCAATCACTCCAGCTTCAGTTTCCTCAATGGCAAGCGCATTTCGTGATGGCGAGCTCGGGGCCCTTAACCCCCTGTTTTGGTCATGGAGATTGGCATTGTGACATTCTCAACCGCCTCACAACTCAGTAGGATATTGACAACTCCCAGTATTACTGTAGCAACACATTGTCTCGGAAGAGCCAAATTACACATGAATGTAAATATGCTTTGGGACAGGTGACCTGAACTTGAGTTTTTGGCTTAAGTTTCTGAAAATTGTTTTGTCTATGTTGAAGGGTTTCTTTAATCAAGAAATTGAATGCACATTGTTTTTTTTTTTCTATTTATTTGTATGCCCTCAAACATTTGAAAACGCTATTAAAATTTAAAAATGCAGAACGGTTGCGTTTCAAAGTATTTATTTAAAACAATAATTAATTGTTCATGTTCTCATGTGCAGTACACTTGACTTGTTTTAGGTGTATTTTATTCTACCTCTATCCTGGAAAAAAATTGACACAGTACCGAATTGCCTATAATCGTGTGCTGCAGGTCTGGATCTCAGTCTCATCAATGTGGTTGAACAGCTCAGCAGATATATTTTGATTGTTACAGAGCATGACTTGTAGTTCATAATGCATTCTCAATGCAGAGGGTGAACAAAATGCCAGCTTTGATACTCATTACAGTGCATTTTAATGATAGCAGTCTGTATTGGCCCACAGAAACACAATCACAGCTGCTGAATATGGAAGAAAAAAACTTTAGGGCTCCTGTGAGTAGTATCGTTGGGGCAGCACAGATGCACTCATATTTTCCAGCACGCAGTACTGAAAACACTGCTTTAACGATGTAAGGATAAAGAGGTGTGTGTGACCTGCATGCTGAAGAAAACGAACCCTGTTGCTGAATATCCACTCTGACCTGAAGCTTTGACTGTAAATGAGTAGAGCCAGCGGACATCTGAGGGATACACCATAGTATACCACGTAGTTCCCCGTTGAAGTGTGTGATGAGAGCCTTATGGAGGAATAATAAGTGCAGCTACATTGCTGCCATGTTCTGTCTGAGTACTACCATGGGAACACTGTAAAATTCTCTAAAACTGTGCAAAACTAAAGTCTTATTATAATAATTTGCTTTCTAATAGGAAATATGCAGGAACTGAATGATATTTGAAAGACTTAGGTTTCTAAATAATGATCAAAAAAGTTTTCGAGGTGTGGGTACATTAGTATGTATTTTACTGATGTTATATGAACAAGTGGATTGTATGAATAACTGCTGTATATGCTATAGGCTGGTAATTATATTAATTGAAATTGTGCTGTCTGGTTTAAGTTATATTAATTAAAACAGTCTGTACAATAGTATGTGTAAAACAAGAACATGATAACGATTGTTTTCATCGGAAAGTTATTTTATGCATATATTCTGATTATTATTGGTAAAAAATGTCTTATAAAAAGAAGCACAAATCAGATCAAACTAGATTATAATACATTGTCCAGTCTCATAAGCAGCCTACTGTAAAGTATTCCACCCAGCCTAACTAACTGCTTGTCCCGAGTAGGGTCATGATGATCCAGAGATTACCTGGAATCATCAGGGCTTAACTGAAGGCGGTGGTGGGTTGGGGTTGGGGTTGGGGTTGGGGTTGCGATGGGGGTCAGCCTTGGACTGGATATCTCGTCAGTTTAAAACTGGTGTCCTCATTAAAGATGGAGTAAAAGCTGTATTAATAATTCTGTTTCTTTAATATGTGTGATTCAATAAAACTCAGAAGTTTAAAGAATTTGAATTTTTTTTCTTTTTAACTCACTTTATTTAACCCCTTTGTAAGTTGTTTTCAAATACATATCTAAATAGAACTGCTGGATGTAATTATTTAATTTAATAGTGAAAATGTGATATTATAGCTCTGAAAGTTACACCATTTGTAAAAACAGCACATGGGAAACAAAGACTGCACAAAATGTTTTGAAATAATTTTACCACACCAATTTGATTAGTGAATTACATAATTATTAAACGTGATTAGTCATAATTAGTGTACAAAGAGGCATGCTGCAGAAAAACATTCATTTATTTAACATTTATATGCACGAGCAGCTACTAGTTGTCACACATACTAAGATTTACTTGATGTTTCTGATAGGGATAATGGCACTCATTCTAAATTGCATTTAAATATGTTTGTGTTTTGGGAAGCCATTCTGGAGATTAAACAGAAGAAAAAGACAAAAACACTAGAGATCAAAGCTATTACAAGCAATAACTGAATTGTAGAAGATAAGTCATATGATATTGATAATGGCTATGTTAATTGACTACAAAAACCTAAATGTTTCTTCATCTTCATATAACACTGGCAGTGCTAAGGCACAAATGGCTATAGTTTTATGTTTCTGCTATTTTGAGTGAGTTGCAAATACCTTCTATTAAATCAATCGAATGCAAAGAGAAAAACATTCAGCTTTATGCATTTCGGTTCAGTTCAGTTCATTTCAGGATTCTAGTTATTAATTTTGTTAAAGACTAAAATGAACAGTTACAAAGGTTTTGATATACTGTATAGAAGACTTATAAAGACTCTGATAAACTCTGTTCATGACATCTTTTATTTTTTATGCATATGCCAATCATACTGTACTGTGAAATTCATCAAGCATGTTGTGGCTTTCAGCCCTTCCTTGGGAATAATGATTGTATCACCTAATTGAGGAAATGTGTGCATAGCTGTATCCTGTCAGTATGGAGTGCAGTGAAGAAAAAAATTCCTCCTGCAATAAGAACTAAATCAGCCCCCTTCTTATAACAGCAAACAGACACAGGAGAGAGACCCAACTAGACCTTATGAGCTTGTACCTTTTTCATAGATAGGTGCTGTAGAGTTCTCAACTGTGTTCTCATGCATTAAGACATTAGGATAATGTGTACAATGATATAGACATCTACTGGTGAAGGAAGAAATCCGTTTAGAAGTTGGAAGTTATAACGGTGAACAATAATAAAAATTCATTCACTGGAGAAAATTATAGAGATAAATTTGCAACTCTGTATTCTGTTTAAGATGTCTCTTTTCTTGAAAATCTACAGACAGTTGAGAAGAAGGGTTATCAATTTTCAAATACTTGCTTACCCTACACTATATGTTGATTCATGGTTGGATTGAGAACAATGAGTTGCCAATAGACCAGACCAATGGCAAGGAATGAAGTTGAAGGGTTATGTTTTTCTACACCTTGGGCAAAATTTGGAATCTTCCATTACGGAACGTGTGTGGTAATTTTGATGTATTTTTGTGACGGTTAAAGCTGGGGCATATTCATGGAAAAATTACTGATATACGTAACAATTTTAAATAAATGTGCATTAGAATCCTATTGTCTTCAGAACAAGCACATGTTATTGACATGAATGACATTTATTTGATTTACTTTCCTGTAACAGCATTATAGCTTTTTAGGTTTTCTATAAACTATGACACTTCCAGTTAAATGATACAGCTTACAGGTCACACTCTAGAAAAAACTACTCTCCCTGCTTGTTGAAAGGCTTTACACTGAACATGATCCTTCCTATTCATGCCCAATTTATTTAGGCTATAAATGATGACATGTTTTAGCCATGCTTTTGCTTTTATGCTCAAAACAGCAACAGATTCTTGGCTCTCTAGTAGTAGGGTTTTGTTCCAGATCGTCTTTGTTTAGGCAGCTTACTCCCAGGGCACAGTGGGCCCCAAAAGACTGGGACATAGAAACATAGTTCAAAAGGGTGCATGAGGTTCACTTCCTATGTGCTTTCGGGCTTAGATTCTGATAAGATACCTAAAGCATGTCAAGCCAGTGTAATCACAATTCCACAGCACTTTACAATGCTTCATATTTTGAGGTATTCAGAGGCAACATGTTACAAAATAGTGCTACATAAAATATATAAAGATGTATTTTTAAAACTGGGGTGTGAAAAAATTGAACTGAGACATGTTGTTCATCTGTAAGCCATTTGTTAAGATTTTAGACTAAGCAGAGTTTACATGAAGTGCTATGCAGTGTGAAAACATTTAATTATAGTACAGACTTAGAATACTTATTCATAAAAAGAAAAAAAAAATTCACAGTCTGCAACTGCTTGTCCTGAGAGGGGTGGGGGCGAGCCGGAGCCTAACCCAGCAACACAGGGCACAAGGCTAGAAGGGGAGGGGACACAACCAAAATGGGACGCCAGTCCGCCACAGGGTACCCCAAGCAGGACTCGAACCCCAGACCCACCAGAGAGCAGGACCCGGCCATGCTCGTTGTACCATTGCGCCTCCTGTGCCACTGTGCCTCCCCAGACAAAAAAAAAGAAAAAAATTGCAAGACAGATCTATAATTAGCATTATGTTCTGGGCTATGATGAGACATGAATTCTTATATTAGTGCTTCAGTAAACTAAACATGGGCACCACATTCACCACAAGAGATTCTGTTGTTATCAAAACCAAAACATTTGTCATTCATTGCAGGTTCCGTTTTCAAAGTGGGTTTTCAGTGTTTTCCACATAGAAATGTTCTCGATGGTGAGAAAGCGCCCAGGTGCAGGTCACTCGATTTTATTCCTTCGACAAGTGAATGGAAGGCAAGGCCTACAACTAAGAACCTGCTGACAAGGGGCGCAAGTCGTGAATGCTGCCTTTCATAAAGGTGCTGCCCAGAGCTGGACAAAACAGCTAGAAAATCCAGCATAAAGTGATGAGTCATCCCTGCACAGAGGTGCACTCATACCGATGCAAAGCTACCTAACGGCTGAAGTGTCCACACACAAAGCTTATTGCTTTAATTTGGACTACAGCCACAAGCCACTGAATTTTCAGATGACATTCAGAATGGATACTGGTCTGGTTATTGTCATAAAACAAGACTTGTATTGTAAGCACTGGACTGTCAACAGTTATCCAACCTGTACTCACTAGCTATATTACTTGTGCTTCTACAAGTAAATCTATATTACTTGTCTATATTACTACAAAGCACAAGTAATATAGATAGATAGTGAGTACAAGTTGGATAACTGTTACTACTTATACTAACTGCATTAGATACTAATGCAGTAGTATTTGTTTTGTGATTATCTCAATGAGCACATAATTCAGGAGTCCAATTAACAATACAGACAACTCACATATTGCACCAGTGGTCTCCATCCTCCTGTCCCTTTGTAGAAATCCAAATGAGACAAAAGCTGAAAACTGTAGGGATCTTTCCAGATAATAGTAATACTGTTATTAGGGCTATTCTATATTACAATGAATACAGTTCAGCTCTTGTGCCTCAAAAAGAAAAAAAATTCTTAGCATCATTTGTGAACAAAGAAATGTTAAATGGTTATAACAGCGAACGGCAAATAGAGGTCAGAAGATTCCAGTGTATGAATTACCAGTCACAACGACAATGAAGGCACCCATTTGAAACCAGCTGGACACGAGTGGTGGACACTCTAAATATGTGGTCGCCAAGAGCTGACATCAACTCAACGACACTTAAACAACATCAACATTAAGCTTGAAATTCCATTGGTCACATTTAAAAAAACAGAAAACCAGATCATGAGGGTTCTTGAATTGTCACAACTTCAGCCAACTGAACAAAGTATATGACACATTTGAACAATTACCATAGGAAAAAAATGTGATAAGTACATTCTGCTCATTTAAACCTGAATATATAAAGATGATTATAAAGTATAACATCGAAAATGCATGTTGAATAGTTTTTCCACAGTATTAAAAATTAATACTATTCATAAAATGCATTTTATAAAGCAGCAGTCATCAATGAATAAAAAATATATAGTGCAGTGTATAAAATTCAGCTGTTCAGTGTTTCTTGTTTCCCTCAGGGAATTTAGAGTCATCTGTAGCAGAGGAAGTCAATAAGACATCGGGGCACCTGAAAACTAGGCACCAGATGCAGTCTCCCTGGGCCCAGGAGTTGGCGCACGCGGAGGCGACAGAGCTGAGAGAGAGCTGAAGGGCCTAGAGACAGGAAAAAACAGGTCAAGGAGTAGACTTCACTTGCAAGCCCCCACCCATCCTATAACAGAAAAAACCTCACCAAGGGTTTCCATTACATGTTTTCCTTAATCTCAGCAGCAGTGTGTGCCTACTTTCTGTGTGTACATGTGTGTTTGAGCAGACTAACTCACCTTCTCTGAGCGTGAGGGATTTCTCCACAGCGCCGTTGGCTGGAATCAGTTCCACGGGCCTTTTTCCATCTGCATTCCTGCTCCAGACATTTGCACCATAGTCAATGAGCAGTTCAACCACCTCTGTGCTGTCAGCCTGGGCAGCAGCAGCAGCATGTAGCGGGGTATCCTGACCTCTGCCCCTTTGCACATCGGCTCCTATGAATAGACACTTGCGGTGAACAGCCACACACTTTCATCTTTGCACTCATTCAGTAAGAAACAAGCTCCAACAGTTTTGGAAGAAGGGTATTCTGAGACATGCAAAGAGAAAATAAGATGTACCAAGATGCAGAAGCATCTTGATGCAATCTATCTTCTGAAAAAGGCAGGCGGTGAAGAGTGGGGTTCCCATGCGAGGAATCTCCAAGTCAATGTTCGCGCCTTTGGAAAGTAAGAGCTCCACACATTCTTTGTGACCTGATAAGAGATTGTCAAAAAAGTTACAGACACTCATTTTTGTGTATATGAAACTTCTTATTCAATCTTAAGCTCTAATAATGAAATACTGTTCAGTCACAGTGTGTCTAAAGAGGTCAAGCTGTTTTCAGTGACACCGGCCACAGCTACAATTGTAATTAAAGCATGAAACCAAACCATGTTGGAAAGTAGATTTAAATAAAAAGAGAACCATAAAGAATCAATGTAGAGTCATGTTTAACCATGAAGACCATACAGGAAAGCTGATGGTAATAATAACAGTAATACTTAATAGTAATAATAATACTACAGTAGTAATCCTTTAAAACTATGGTGTAACATTCTCTACAGATGTAACCATTTATTGTGTTATTTTCAATTTATTTTCTATAGCTCTAAAGAGGATGACTTTGCAGCTTGCATTGTGCAAGACTGACCTTACATCAGACAAAACAGACAAATAAAACATTCTATGCCCAGCAACTGAAGTGCAAGTTCAGAAAAAAAAAATCCATTGTCTAGGCTCCTTAAAAAGCCGCTTTTGTATGATTCGCTGAGAAATATGCAGTTAGACTCAATTCCTATTAAATTCAGCTGTTATCAAAAATGCATGATTCTTCACACACACACACATTTTCAGAACCGCTTGTCCCATACAGGGTCACGGGGAACCGGAGCCTACCCGGCAGCACAGGGGATAAGGCCAGAGGGGGAGGGGACACACCCAGGACGGGACGCCAGTCCGTCGCAAGGCACCCCAAGCGGGACTTGAACCCCAGACCCACCGGACAGCAGGACTGTGGTCCAACCCACTGCGCCACCGCACCCCGACCATGATTCTTCAGTGTTTGTAAAAAGGATATGGTAGACAGTGGGGGGTGGCGCAGTGGGTTGGACTGGGTTTTGCTCTCTGGTGGGTCTGGGGTTCGAGTCCTGCTTGGGGTGCTTTACGATGGACTGGCATCCCCCTCCAGCCTTATGCCCTGTGTTGCCGGGTTAGGCTCTGGCTCCCCGTGACCCCATATGGGGCAAGCAGTTTCAGACGATGTGTGTGTGATAGACAGTGACAATCAAGCCCAGGTTTTACTGGGTAACTCTTAGCACCTCTTTTTGCAGCCTCATGGATAGGAGAGGCCGCCAGATACTCAGGGTGGGGAAAGGGGCAATGCTCCAACAGCATCTCCACACAGCGCACACTGCCGCTGACACAGGCGTTGAACAACGGCGTGACGCCGTCAACTGTCACCACGTTCACCTGCGGACACACGCAGGAGTCCACGTTAACAGGCAATTCCTTTCAAGAATTCTGCTTGTATGCATTAGACAGACATTTCTCTCCGAAACAATGTACAACTCGGCGAAAACAGAAGCGCCCTGCGCAGCAGTCAAAAGCTTTCACGAGCTTATTTTCACAGAAACTATATACAGATGTCATTAGTGACATACCGTGCTAGTTAAAACATGCTGCAACCACACCAGCTAATTCTAGCAGAAACCATATTGCTCAGTGCGCATGCTTACTTTGGCCCCGTTCCTGACTAACAGGCTGGCACAAGCGGCGTGGCCTCCCAGGCAGGCGTCATGCAGGGCAGACACGCCGTCCATGGTGACAACGTTCACATCAAAACCCTGCACAAAAGGCAAAATGAAGGTGCGCTCGGAAATCACGTACCTACCTGCTGAGAAATAAAGGTCTTTATTATATGTATTATGAGCATTACCTATTACATACAGAAGGGGATGGCACGCAGTCATCCGTACGTTACGCAATAACAAGACGTTACTTCCCGTTTGCCCAACGAAAGTGATTAATTCCGTACCTGTGTAATAAGAGTCCTCAGGGGGAGTAGCCTGCCCTGAAGAGCTGCTTCGTGGAGGGGGGACCGATCAGCCCAGCACTCTGGGACGCAAAAAATGTCTTAGCAATGCTAACGAAACAAGACCCTAAGTTGAAAAAAAAACCATAAGTGACATCAGTCCTGAGATAAATGCAGAAATACGGTTTCTCTAGGATGCTGGAACTGAATCAATAATATAATCATTCAATAAAATAATCAATAAAATGCAGGAAAACCTGAGAGACGAACAGAATTTCACAAAATGAGCTGCTTTCTTAATGTGTATTTAAGAACAGCTTATAACTTGTTGTCTGGTGTTGCTTCTACAAAACCGGTAGACCTTCAACCGTCACTTTTTTGTTTGCATTTTCCCTTCTTGCACAGCCACTAAATTTCAAGGACATGAGGCAGACCAGCATTTCCTGGTTGCGTTACAATGGCCTCTTTTATAAACAGGAGGAGGCTGCATTTGAGAGTGTTTGGAGCTGATTGCACAAAAAAAGAGATGAAAAATCTACCTGCCATGAGTGTGTTGGAGATGGATCCTCCATAAATGTGGAACTTCTTGTCCCAAGGCCGTCTCTGAAGAGACGCTTCTTCCTGAACATCAGCCATTGTGAAGTAACAAACTCAGACAGTGATGAAAAAACTGTTTGTTTTGTCTGCCGGAGGGCTTCTCAGCCACACCCCCGCCGTCCACAAGCAACGCCTTCTTCCCGAAAGGTATTTCCACCTAAACGACAAAGGAGATGCGGATGAGCCTTCTGCAACGGGACTCGTACTGAAAGGGAGCTCAAACACTACACATACATGCTTTCTTTTCTCATGTCTGTGAGACCACACGCAAAACGACATACGCCCATAAACCGGTTAAACTACATTTCGAAGGACTGCTGTATGGCACCGGTCACTGCCGTGTCAGTCAGTGTGATTCGGTGCCTGAATATGAAATAATGTAAAGGCGGCGGTGCAAGGTGCAAAAAGGTAAAATAATTCTGAGGCTGTACTGAAAATTCAAGCTGTTATGATTGTACCGATATATGTGAGGAATATGATATGTTTCACAAAATGACATTGCCATCAGTTTTATTGAGTGGAGTTGCCAGTATTTCCTAAAGAGAGCCATTATTTTGTGGTTAAGGTTACTGAAGACTGCTTAGGATAAGTGTCATCTAGTCACAATCAACTCATGATGAGCACTCGCATGGTTTTTATGGTAAGAGGAGGTACAAAAGTTGTTTACCACTGCCGCATGTCTCTGGACGGTGGAAAGACGCCAGAGCACCCGGAGGAAAAGCACACAGACGTGGGAAGAGCACGCAAACTCCACACAGGCAAAGCTAGATTCAAACCCAGCCAGAGACTTACTGTGTTACCCACTGCTCCACCTTACTGTGCACATCATGGTTAGAGCTGCTCAAAATCCCCTCTTCATCGCAAGCAACCTCAAGCTATAAGCGCAACTTCAGCTCTAAACTCAGCTTCATGTACAAACTGTCAAACCATACTTGGGATTCTCCTTCGCTAAGCATGATTGCCGCTGCCTGTATGCCTTGAGCATTGTAGAAAGTGGTGAAGGCCAGATGTGGCTTCATCCTAAATGTTGAAGGGAAGAAAACAAAGCAATAACAAGTGTTCGGATGGCATGTTTTTTTTTCCACCCTAAGTCCAGAGGGTACAAGTTCAAACTGAGAACTGTATGTCATTTTTTTGAAACTTATACTTCCATATACGTTCTCTTTGCCACGCCCACACCGCCGAGCCAACGCGGAACACCTGGGGCACGGTGCAGACTGGGGCATAAAAGGCAGCGTCAGACCGGGAGCTGACACGGAACCTTGTTCAGCCTTGTTGTTTGCGACCTCCGAGCATTTGCTTTACTCCTTCCTGATGCCTGACTCCTTCTCCTGTCCCATGCCCTTGATTCCTCATCCTCGTGCCTCCTTATGATCAGCGACCTATTGACTGTTTACCGACCTTGCCTTTTGGATTGCCCTTGCAACAACGTTCGCACCTCGAAGACCGATTGCCTGTCCTGTGACTACGCCTCTTGGATTTCCCCGAATAAATCACGAATTCCACTCCTTCCGGAACCAGCCATGACACTCTTCATAAAAATATTTCAGACAGTTCCACATGTTATTTAAATTTAAGATTTGCATTATATTCCAAGGAGAAAAACATTAGATACTGCCTGTGATACACAGCGTATGTGGGAAATTTTGTTAAATAAAGAGTTAAAAGACTTGTTTGGTAAAGGTGGCTCTATCTGAAAACAAAGATGATGATTCTTAAAAAAATTCTATTTAATGTGAAATGCAAGAAAAGGCTCTTTACATATCAAAAGACACCTTTCCATATCACTGGTTGTAAGGGTCTTTTCACAAACAATAAGACTTGGGAGACAGAGGAATGGAGGGACTGTCAGCCTTCACTTCAGCCTATTTTGAGTGACTATCCAAGTAACTTTGCACTCATGACATAGTATATATATCCTCAAGTAATATACTTATTACATTTTCACCAGTTTCACTGTGTTTTCTTGAAGCTTTTTGTTACTTTGTGCATTTACATATACCTTTTGTTTTATACATGAATTTATTCTATTTAATGTTATTCTATTATATTCATTTGTCTGAATTCATTGTGTCAGACAAAAGAAAACTTGTAAAAACTTGGCAAAGTGTTATATTATCTTAACTTCAGTGCCTCAAACAGTTTATCTACAGTTTGGAAATTCGAAAAAATCTGTAAGTCTGTTTGTGGCATCGAAGTAGTTAAAAAAATACACGTTTTAAATGTGTTTATGACACGAAACAAACACTTCATGGTTTTAACAATGAACCCAGCTGAAGCCAAAGGGTTAACGAGTGAGGGTAGGCAAAATACAGCATGAAAATAAACGTTAGGCAAACAAGAAAATGAACAAGGAATATCTAGAACATCCTTCATAATTTAGGCATATGATAAAAATCACATGAAAGATAATATTTAAAAATGATACTGCTGAAATATATTGTATACTTTTTACGGGATATGTGCATTGCAGTAGGAGACATATTTTAAATGATATACCTTTGATGCAGTAAAATCTCTTCTTTTCGGTTCAGACAAAGCCCTTTCTCTTCATGTGTACTTTGCCCATCTTCTGGTGTCCCAGTAAGTTTATATGTGAACCGAAACCCGGTGACACATTTTACCTGACCTTACTCCACGTTTCCTCCACAGCAAGATGAAGTTAATGATGAATCCATTACATTATACGAAAAGCAACAATGCTGAGAGCTGAAATTTTAACGCAGTCTTTATATGTGGGAGTGCAAAAGTTAAATTCCAAAAATAAATTTGTTCATTCTCAGTGCTCCTTTCTGTAAACTGGGTTGAGGTGGTCAGTTGTCTGTCCGTTGCAAGACGCTTACCATAAACCTCCAGCAACAGGGTACTACAGAGTTAAATAAATATTTTTTTGACCTTCCAGAGGGGGGGAAAAAAAAAACAGCAATCTCTGGCAAAAGAGATATTTATATTTAATTGTTCAAGGCCATCCTGCAGTTTTTTTTTTGTCTAAACTTTCAGCGACGCAGAGTGGAAAAAATCCTCCAGTGCCACAGATAAATTGACCTGTTATTTATGAATGTAAACCAGCACAGCAATGTACTTCATCAGTTATTATAAACACATGGAGTGCAGCACCGTACCATCGCATTTCCACTTGAAGACTTAGAACGAGGACCGCATGCAGGACTAGACAAAGCGGCTCCCTTCATGACGCCTAAGAAAAGAAGCAGACTTTGGTAACAGTTAATAAGAGGAGGAGACCTGCCGTGATATTTCTACAAATATAACTTCATGCTGAAAAGCCATCTGTTTTGTTCAGGTTTCATGTGGGCTCCGGTGCTTGAATGGTTGCCGGCTAATTACTGGTGATCCTGTTTAGCTTTTCCTGTTTTAGAACAAGGGTTTTCATCCCGGGGTCCGTGGACCACTTGGGGTCTGTAGGCTGGGATTCAGCGGGTTCATGTGAAGCGCAGGCTTGCTTTGAAAGTAAGACTAAGTACGTGTGAAGGTAAACAATTTTCGTTGCAACGAGCTGAGCGCAATGCTTCTGTCGACTTTATTTACGGGCATTTTTCTTGGAGCCACCGGTGACATCTGGCCGTCCGTGGCTTCGTCAGCGTGACATTATACGAGAGCGGCCGTTGCGCTGTAGTAGCTGCGTGGTCTGTGATCTCGGGCTCGCTGCCTGTCCCTCCGTGTCTTCTGGCACCAGCTAGAGAACAGCTGGGGACGGGAATTTGGAAATGACTAATGCATTTCCCGCGGGCCTCCCGTCAAGCGGCTTTGGCAGGCACGTACGTCCCAGCGCTGCCAGCCACAATAACGTGCACTCAGCCACGCAGCTGGACAGTAAATTGGCTAAATCGTCGCCCCGCTTTCGCAGCAAAGCAGTGCGAGAAAGGCTTTTAGCTAATGCTGCTCACTAGTAGCGAGGCAAACAAGGACGGCTTGGCGGATCTGCTCAAAACATCAGCGCCTCAAAAGCCTCTCTTAAAACCGTAAACTTCGTCAAAGTAATTTTCGCACGGGTAAATCTGCTTGCATTATGAATGATATGTGTCAATGTATTAGGTTTGTATTTGGTAATGTCTATCATCCTAGCAAATCTGAGCAGATGGATTAAAGGAAAACGCTTTTGAGGAGAAAGAAATATTCATCGCCATCATCCTCTTCAGCACCAGCAGTGATGAGATGATTGAAGACCTTAGGCGTACAGATGCAATCTGTGACCCACGGAGATAATAGTTCTCAGAAACCCGAGCCAGTTGTGTGATACTGCCAGCAGGTGGAGAGTTATGAAAATAATAGGCAATTTATATTCCTTGAAATAATAATAATAATAATAATAATAAGGACCTGCCAGAAGTCTATTTTTTAAGAAAATTTTTAAAAATATTTTTTCTTGAATAGAACTGTGTGAACTTGTGTTTTTGCACCATGCATTACTTTGTTATTGCTTAACACTGTAAGACTAAAAAAAGAGGAATTAGGCAGCAATTTTGTACAATAAAGAATGACTCAATGAATTTATCTAACTCCACTTTATTAATCCCCAAAAACTGTGAGGCTGCAACAGTATGCATACTGCAACTTAATGGGCCGCATGGTGACACAGCGAGTAGTGCTGCTGTCTCACAGCCCCTGGGTGGTGTGAGAGGACATGGGTTCGATCCTCGCTTGGTTGGTGTGGAGTTTGCATGTTCTCCCTGTGTCTCCGTGGGTTTTGTCCCACAGTCCAGAGACATGCTGTTCAGGTTCCCCATAGTGTGTGAGTGACAGAGAGATTGTGTTCCACTCATATATGGATGAGTGACCCCTTGTAAGTAATGTATCTTCCAGTGTAAGTCACCACAGTGAATAATGTGTGTGGGCTCATAACACTACGTAGAGTTCATTGGAAGTTGCTTTGGAGAAAAGCATCTGCTAAATAAATAAAGCTAAATGTAGTAGCTGAGACAAAGACTGGAGTCCTGCTGAAATTAATAAGCACTGTTTGACACTTGAGTAACTGTAAGTATAAAAAAAGGAATAAAAGTAGTACAGGTGTCATAGCAGACCATGTTGTTTGCTGCTTTCTATTCCAGTTTAGTGTAAACACTCAGCATGCAAAAATCTAAATCGCTGGGATTTTTAAATCTTTTACTACTAAAGACAAGAAAAAAAATACAATTCACTGAAGTATACAGTACAACATAAAAATGTTTGTCAATGTCAATACAAATTAGAAAACAATACTGAGTTCTGTTAAATGAATAAATGTAAAGGTAAATGTAAATTATAGAACTATGTGAATAGAGAGATTAATTCCCTCGGTAGGGAGAACGGAAATCCTTTCTTTAGTCAAGGAGATCTTTCACTTAATTTTTGGATAAACAAGCAATGACTGTAGAACGAGGAACTGGAGGTGATGACCAGTGCGGAGTGACCAGCGACGGAGAACCCAGTGTTGGCTGCGCACACACACACACACACACACACACACACACACACACACACACACACACACACACACACACACACACACACACACACACACACACACACACACACACCAGCAAAGGACAATGGAGAGCAGAAGTTCCTCTGTGCAACTGACTTCAACTTCTCACTCCAATACTGTGCTGTAGTTCAACCACAACTAACTTATAAATTAATTAATTAATTTTGAAACTTCTGCTTTATTTTCCAGCTTTGGCAAAGATTTAGTGAGGAATCCTCACTGGATCTTCGATGTGATAAAAGGAGGTCAATAATACGGAAAAGTTTCAATCTGAAAGTGTTTCAAGTTAACATGGCAGCAAACTATCTTAACCGCCTTACTAATATTACGATGCCAAATTATTATATTATTTAAAAAAAATTTCTATGTCATCAGTTTTCAGTGCAGGCAATTTGCCCACAGTGTCATCTGCATGCGCAGTTTATTTAACACTGTTGAATCGTGAGATACGTTCAGCCTATCCCCTTTCAAACGTTATGAATTAAGAGCTCAGCTGCATAAAAAAAATTGCATGCAGAGGTATTTCCCCTGTAATGAGCAGGGTTGGAATCCATCACACTGAGATCATTGTGATTTTGTTGTAATTTGGTTTCACTGGCCTCCATTCACCTGAACTGCTTCCTGTTTTTAATGACAATATGAATATGCAGGGAATTCACTTTAAACTCACTTTGTTCTTTGTTGTAAAGGATATCTTGGTCAAGGACAGCTGGTAGCACAGTGGTTACAGCTGCTGCTTTTACACCCAAAGGTTGCAAGTTTGAATCTCACCTCTGGCTGTAGTACCCTCAAGCAAGGCATTAACCCTAAAGGTTGTTCCACTAGACTTACATAGTTGTATGAATGAGCATAGGTTTCCACGATAAAGTGCGTTAGAAAAATGAGCAGAGCTGTTTTATCTTTTCAAATTTCATCGAACGGAAAATGGCCACAGTGACTGCGGCACTTTTCTGGTGAGTGCTGAAGTACTGACAGCTCTGACAATTCCGATACATCTTCTTGGAAGCGAAATTATAAGGTCCAAGCCTTAAAATAAATTTGACTCAAAAGCAGAAGAGCACCTCTCCATTTTACAGTACTTTTTACCTGGCGTCACAGAAATTACACTTTTTTTCCAAGCTCGGTGCACTTAAAACTATCAAGAGAATCGTATGTGACTGAGCCATCTATTTTCAATAACTGCTTGTCCGTTGCAGGGTTTTGGTGAACTGGTGCCTATCGCAGAAACACTGAGTACAAGGCTGAGGGGGTACACTGTGGACAGGACGCCAGGCCATCAGCGGGTAGCCACACACGCACACACTAAGGGCAATTTGGCACCACCAACCCACCTCATCTGCCGGTCTTTGGACTATGGGAGGAAACCAGAGCACCTGAAGGAAACCTACACAGACACAAGGAGAAAATGCACATTCCACACAGACTGGGCAGGGATCAAACCCACATCCTCTCACACCGCTGAGGTCCTGTGAGGCAGCAGCTCTACTCACCGCATCACCAGGGTGCCCTTACGTGTGACCCAAAACATCTATATCTGAGGAGATGTCTCTTTTTTGTTCATATGAAAGATAAATTTGTTTCATATTGTACGCTAACTGAATTTATCAGAGTTTAGATTTTAATTCAGTTAATGAATATCAGTATGATGTTGAGGGCAGACAGGTGCATCTGAACTGAATTTGAGGCAAGTGAGGTACAGAGAATTGAATTGTTTTTTCTTTGGACACTTGGACTCTTATTTCAGCTTTGCTTTTTTACATTTTACATTTACATTTGTTTATTTTTTTTAGCTGGGCGAATAGGTAATATGAGCGGTATCCTCTTCAGCAGGAATGTGATGTAAGACCTTTGAACTTCGGACTGGAGTATTGAGAAAAGTAGGAATGCTGATACCCGTTGTCCTGCCAAGTGTCACTCCAGTAGATTTTCAGTTCATTTCGGCAATAGCTGACTATCATAAAAATGGGGTGGTCAGGGAACATGATCCAAGGTTACAGTATGCTGAAAAGGCAGTTTGGCGTCACTGGGAAAGTTGTACCCCCGGGAACCCCGGTAAGACAAGGTGCTGCTGTCTGAATTCACTTTGAATGTTCTGGGTGGTACGTCGCTTTGGAGGAAAGTGTCTGTTGAATGAATAAATCGGCACGTTCACTATCAGTGAGTGAGGTGGACTGGATCCTATCCCTGTATGCTTGGAGGGAGGTAGGGTACACCCTGGGTGGGATGCCAGTTTGTCAAAGGGCAGTAACACACATATCCACTAACACGGTCACACCAGGGACAACATAACGTGACCAGTTCACCCGAAACCCATATTTATAGACTGTGGGAGACAACCACAGCAGTCTTAAACAAGTGCACAGAGGAAGAGTGTGCAATGATGGGCATTTCCCTGGCATTGCTAGAGAGGTGCCACAGACATTCTCGTACCCCTTTTCTTTTACTTTGCTTCGGCTCTGGATGCACCGTTTTTTAACTGTTTGAACTGTCAGCCAAGCGCTAATGTTCACACCATATTTTTTAAAAACCTTGAGTCTTTAAAGCCGTAGACTAAACATCAGATGTTCTCAGAAGTGGTCTTGTGTATTTCTTTAATACTTTAATATGCAAAATTGAAAGAGGAAGTCCCAATGGTGATGGTACTTTCCCTGAACTCACCAGTGCAATACCCTATACTATGTCCTTTTTTGTTTGCTTTTTTTTTTAAATTTTTCATTCACCTTCACTGTTCAACAGATTTTTATTTCAACAGGGATATATATATATAAATGCTCAGCTAATTCCCATTTTTATTTAGATTAACTTTGATAATCAGAAAAGAACTTGTAAACATTTATTTGTCCTTAGGATACCTGACCAATGAAATTTAAATCAGTTTCTGAGGTCTGGAATACATTTATATTTCAACCCTGATTGGTCTGATGCAGAGTATTAGATGTGTCTTAAAGCTTTAGAGAATTTTTTGGTTATTGTTTAGGGTGTTTTTCCATGTTTTTAAATAAGTAAAATGACAATTTAATGACAAAAGCCAGTTCCGCAATGAGGAATATCAAGACTAAATTTAACAAGGTTAACTTAAATGTGCTTTTAAGATATGTGATTTAAAATGTAGTAAATCAGGTCAAACTGTTGTCTTAACACTTACTATTTCAAATTTTCATCAGAAAATTTCAACATGTAAATGTATGTAAGTACTACACATAAGGAATTTATTTCAATTTATCGCCTTTTTATAAACAGGTTAAATGAAAATATGAAAAATGTTGCTAGGTTTCCTAGTTACCGTAGAAGAATACAATTACAATGTTGTTATTTCAGTGTGGATTCACAGCTAAAGACCATCATTGCTTCCAGTGTGAAACTAAAAAAAAAAAAAAAACTGCTGTCCATATAACTTCCTCTTTCAGTGAATTTCCCGCAAGCAGTAATTCATTTGTTTTGAGTGAAACATGAAGTTTTCATTTGCATAGGAAAAAAAGCAGAACTTAAACATATATAAAAGAGGGGCGCAAAGGGCAAGAGTCACTGGAGCTGAACGATATCAAGGAACCATGGAGACCGAGGTCTTCTTACATTTACATGCTTTTGTTTGATCCTGCTTATCCAGAATTCATTTGTTCCTCTGTGTCGTACTCTCTGGAAATAAGATTCTTTGTTTATTTCTTACCCTCTTTTTCAGGAGAGTCCAGTTACAGGGGGTGTTTCTATTCTTCACTCTTTTGCACATGGGCAACATCATTACCAAGTGGAAAAAGTGGTGAAGCATAAAATGGGCTGGGGACATGGATCTTTCGTGAGGTAAAGTCAAAGACAAGATGTGTGTGTGTGTGTGTGTGTGTGTGTGTGTGTGTGTGTGCGTGTGTGTGGTTCAGTAAAGTTCACCAAGTTTTAGTTTTCATTCAACATCTGTCATTATAGCATTAAAACGAAGGAGAACTGAGAATTTTAATTTACAGAGATAGTTACAAAAAAATGTGCGGACCCTTGTATTTCCTTAGGAGAGGGGACAAACTGCTGCAGATCAATGGCATTAGCCTTCAGAATTTACCTCCAGAGGCCTTTGCTCAGATGTTGACAGAGAACGCTCCAATACTGGTGAGTGCGAGGGGCCGGTCGTCCAGCGGTGTTCATGTGACACTCACCAAGGAACGAGAAGAGAAACTGTGACGTGCTCCTTTACTTCCACTACTACTGGACTCTTTGCTGCCTTTGGTCGTTTCACTCTTACAGCATGTGATGTCGCAGTTGAGGAGGTCACGTCATCGAAGCTAGTTGAGCCGTGAATTCCGTCCTCCCTTGTGCAACGTAACGTCCGTAGATGGCTTGGTTAAAATAAGAAATGCGCAGTCACTGCCGCCGTGTTGCTTTCTAATGGCTTTGTCAGCCTTTCCGCATGGCCATGCATATTGTTTCAAGTTTTTCCTACAACGTCAAAAAGATGGTGAAAGTAACAGGACAGGATTTAATACATCAGCTTGCTTGTAACAGATTGCATTATGAGGTTACACAGCCTTTTACACATTTTTAATAAATAAAATCTTAAAAGCAGATGCAGCATTAGTGTTTAGCTGTGTTCATTTTGACATGTGACATTTTACTGTTTGAAAGTTTTGATTTTACCATGAATAAGATGTCTGTTATAGTCTGAAAAGGTCCATTATTTCTTCCTGCTGTTCCATGTCATGCAGACAGTCCACCAATCCCACATTAACACCACGGAGGAGAAATACCTTAAGACAACAGAGATCTACCCATTCTCCAAGGAACACACCGTCCTGTGCTTCAGCATGGAGATGAAAAAGATGGATGCTCTAGAGGATGAGGGTGGAAAGGACAGAGGAACCTCAGAGGATGAGGTTCCTCGCAACGGAAGCCAGAGCTGTCTTCTTGAAAACCTCTTACTGGTCACTATGACGAAAACCAGGTTTTCCATCATTGCTGGACGTGGATGTGACAAAGGGAAGCTCTGTCAAGACCAGAGCTGCAAAGACTGTCACCTGGATGTAGTGATGGAGGCAAAGTCATGCAAAATTACGCAGGGTGAGCTCCGTGTTTCCTGTGCTGTGTTTGTGCACCGGTATGTTTACATGCAGATGGGGACGGGCACTGATCAGGAGCGGATAAATTCAAAGTTTGGCAGTAAAGGATTTATTTTATTTTCCTGTCTTTCTGCTTTCATCCCCTGGGATTATTTTACTTTTCCTTTATTAAGTTCTATTACGTCAGTTAATATATACCAGGCCACCAGGTTTCCGCGACATAGTATAAGCACCTCAAAACAATGTGTTGATGAATAATTGTTAATGACAATTTTTTATTTCCTTCCGTAGTGCTTCAAGAAATACATTTCCTTCAAGAAAAAGCTCTGGAAAACATTTTCATTCATAGTTTAATGAGTGATAAGTGCATTCAAAACAGATTCCGAAATGCACGCATGTCAAGCCGCTGCATGTCAAATTCAGGTCAGTTTCAGAGGAGTGATTCAAAATGATTACGGAAGAACTTACATTTCACTGAATTTATATGATGATGCACAATGCATACATACATACTAACTATGATTTCAGCAAAAATCACCATCTACTACTACAAGTCGGACATTGTGGACGGGGAGTTTAAAGGAGTTCCCGTTGTCCTCAATTTCTCTGGAACCGACTGCTTTCTAAAGTGCACCGACAGCGATGGCAAGGCAGTGCTCAGCATAGAGGTGAGGGTGCACATTCTGTCATACCTTCAATACATTTTCCATTTATCTCTGTTACATATTTAAAAACTTAATATTTTTGACATGTGAGCGTTCCAAACAAATTCAGCTTGTTCAGAACAACAGTAGCTGATGAAAAGATATGGAAAATAAAATACATATTGTTCGTACAAACAGCTCAGAATGGCTATTTTATTGCGTACAGTGGATTATACATGATGCTTGTATCAGACAGTTTGGGACAAAGGTACACAGACTTTCAATCCCAAAAGGTTTTTGCCCCCCAGTGATATCAGTCTGGCTCTTTTCCTTCAGTTTATTACCACAGTCAAATTTCATACAAAACCAAAAATAACTTCTCACTTCTTGCTTCCTTCTTCCTATCACATTAACAGTCTCATCCAGTCTTGACTACCAATTAAAGTAACTCGAATGTCACAAATGTTATTATATAATCCTTACTATTATTACCATTAGTTCATTTAACTGACACCTTTTTTCCAAACAATTTACAACATTAAACTACTTGCAATGATATGCCCATTTACGGAGCAGGGTATTCTTACAGTATCAGTTCAGAGTAAGTTGCTTGATCAAAGGTACTAAAGCAGGTACTAAGGTCCTTGGGTACCTTTACTACTAAGAGTACCAAAGCAGGAGCAGGGACTAAACATGCCTTTGTAATGGTACACAGTGGTTCGGACTGCATAATGTCCATGTGCTTTGCAGAATGGAAGACCTAGACAATTATCTTGCTAAGTTTATTTTTTTATGATAAGATAATAATCTGGCCATCCATCAGCCAGATTATCACAATGTCTCCATCCAAGATGTACCCTGTCTAACCTCCACAACCCTGCACAGGAGAAGCAGTTATTGAAAATGAAAGAATGAATGAGAATATAACATCAAAAGTCAAGCCAGAAATAACTTTTCCTCCAAAAAATCATAAAACAGGTTGGAGTTACCACTGCAATGCATAAAGAATTTCTTTCATTTTGGTATTTTAATTAATACTAGGTGAAATTGTTTTAATGTATGGATATTTTTTCAGTAAGGCATAATGGTAATTTGACCTTCTCACAACAAGAATTTGCCCAACAGGGTGAGTTTATGGAATGATTTAACTCCATTATGAGAGGAATGGGTGTACGTATATTTTTTTGTATTAAAATGTAGCCAAGGCTATAACAAACTGCCAGCTATTAGGACCAGAAAGCTATTCACAATAGGTCTCAATGGAGACATACACAAATACTGGGAGGCTGTTATGTTTTCGCACTTATACCAAGACATAGATAAATAATGCACATTAATTGACACCATTATTGCTATTCAACAAACGCTTTCTTTTTCGACTACTTTTGTTACGACTGTAACTCACAGTGTATGCAGCAACACAAAACTATTTTCTGATCTTGTATCAACTTTTTCAAGCGAAAGCATAATAAGTCACATAAAAATATATATATAACATTTTGAACTGCATTTGATCCATCCATCCAAATTGGTTTTTTTTTTCCTAGAACTGCGAAAAATCTAAGCTGAGGAGCATTTCCACAAAAGATAAAGACATCTTGGCTTTTGTTTTCTACATGAAAGCAAGTCAGCCCGACGCGCGGCACTTCGAGTCTGCTAATTGTCCGGGTTGGTGCTTATCTGCAAAGAAAGAGGAGGTAGGGGTGGAGCCGTTCATTAAAGAAGATGAGTCCTTTTTCTTCTTGATCAGAAAAGGGTAACATCTTCAGCAGTCAAACTGGATACACAGATAAGGTCATTGTAAAATTTATAGCTATATCTGTTTGCAGACTTTTATTTTCTGCTTCATACATTCATGCTGTCAGCAATGGAATGTGCTGGAATGTTCCTTTTGTTGTGTGTGTCAGCCACAAGTTGACTTCACAATGTCTGATGTGTTGAGAGTTCATCTGTCACTTGACTTTATGTATGCATGGACCACAACTGTGCTACAAATATAAATCACATACCGCTCTGACTGTGTATTCCTCCTGTTAAGTGAGAATTTGGGCAATGTTTCTAATAAAGAAAAGTTTGCACAATATTGTGCGAATGTTCTATTGTCATATTTTTATATCTGTCTTGTCTTCAGAAGATAACAACTTTGTATAAAATCATCAGCAACATATCATATTTATTTGGACAAAATACATTTCTAAATAACAATGTAAATATCATGCACATACACACACACACACACACACACATCTTCAGAACCGCTTGTCCCATACGGGGTCGCGGGGAACCGGAGCCTAACCCGGCAACACAGAGCGTAAGGCCAGAGGGGGAGGGGACACACCCAGGACGGGACGCCAGTCCGTCGCAAGGCACCCCAAGAGGGACTCGAACCCCAGACCCACCGGAGAGCAATATCATGCATTATTCTTAAAACTACCCCAAACTTACCTGTCATTTCATTACCTTAAACTTTCTGTCATTTCAGTTTTAGTTATGTTTTTATTATGAAGTGTTTATTAATGCATTACACTTAAAAAGTCAAATAAAAACAAAGCATATTTCATATTACAGTTAAGGTGGAAGAACTGCTTTTGATATGTTTAAATACATAATTATAAGGGCATCTGTTTCGAATTACGGAAGTTAAAACAATTAGATTCACGGTACATATACAGTAAGTCCTCAAAGTATGAGAATTTTGACCCAGAAACGGTCAGATTTACAGATGGACCTGATGCATGTCCAATTTCCTGTACTTAGCAGTACACATTAAATTCAACCACATCACTACGGATGGTGTTCACCAGCAATCCCAGCAGGCAGAGGAATTTCCAGCCAAGATGCGATAATTTTTGTTGCAGTTTAGCATTCGTTCAACTGTTGCACACTTCTTTAGCACTATTTGTTATTTGGTAACATAAGCATTGCGTCTAAAAAGTGTTGATATGGGAGGTAAGACAAAATGCATACTTACAACAACAGTAAAAATAATGAAGATCAAAAAAGAGAAAACTGACTAGCACGCAGTAGCAAGGCCACACCTGGCCAATAAAATTAGATTTTAATGTATGACATCGAATTAGGAGGAAATCTCCATTCCATCGTCTTCGCAAGCTGAGAACTTACAGTGTAAATTATTACGGGTGTTATACTGGAGTAATCCAAATCATAAAGACAAAAAAACTTCATTGAAATGTTGGGCCACTCTTTTTCTTCCGGCTTTACTTAGCATCATTTAAGTGCTTTAACCAGCAACTTACTGCACGTAACTTACATTTCTAAACCATTACTCTTTTCTGTTGCTGCACTAACGGTAACTACTGTGCTCAAGGTACTGCCATAGAGTCCTTCTTTGGTCTAAGAGGTTCTGCACTTCAACTGATTGTCCAACAGTGTTCCTCTCTTTGCAGAAAAGTACCTCATGTAATCTTCTTTCAGAAATTTAATTCCATCTTAATTTTGGGCATACATCAAACGAAAGCATACATTTTTCATAGTGACACTGTACATATAGCTCGTACTTAGAAAATAATTAAACATACATTAAATAAATCCCTGGAATTCCTGTAAGGGTAGAGGTTTTACAGCCTGAAACAGCAGCTAGAAAAATGCTACATGTAATGTTTAGTGCATTTTAGACTTTTTATTACCATAAAATTGTTTTAGTCTCTCAAAATCCTGTTTGTTCATCATCACGTTCAAAGCTTTTGTTGGTCACTCCTTCAATTTTCATTTCGGCATCATATGGGTTTTCGGATTCCTGTGCCTTAGATTTTCTATAAAAAAGGAACGCCCATTAATAGAAGTTTTATAGGTAAAAGCCAAAACAGACTGAATTTATTTACAGAAAATAAAGTTCAGACTGAAAATGACAACACAACAGGGTTCAGCATGACAGCATTCTACTGGCTATCTTCATATTACAGACGATGGAGCTACTAGACTTACCTTTTTCTTTCACGGAAGCCAGAGAAAACAAGGTACATGCCAACCAAAATCACCAGACCCATGACAACCCCAAATGCTATCAGCCACACTGTCACAGGTGGTTCCACAGGTGGAGACAGTGTAGAGAGGATGCCCTCAAACTCCAGTGTTGTATCATCAAGCTTGAAAACACCATTGATTCGATCCCTGGAAAGCCTGAGTGGACACATGTGGTGGTATTTGGTTTTAATGAACACCGTACCAAATGAACAGTCTCACTAAGAGGCTCATGCCATAGAGTGGTGGTTAGGGGACTTGCCATGGGAATGGGAATCCATTACTTAGTTTTACTGCCATCTACACCATTAAAGTGTGATCAGTCGTGTGCAAGTGAAGCATAAAAGCCAGGCCTCCAAATCTAGGGCAAGAACTTCACAAGTGCACACCAAAGATGCCAGCTGTGTTTTAAATGGTGTTTGGAAATCTTGCTATCATGAAAAAAATACATTATTAAAACAAAAATTCTTGTTCTTTAAGAGTCTTTAAAATGCTAACTATGAAAGTATTTCAAAAAATATATTTTCAACAGTTTGCATGTTTTTCATGACATGTTTACAAACCCCAGCTGTTGCTATTGCAGATCCGTCTCCACCATTATCCGATTTTCGAGATGTTTTCTTCTAATATTAAGGATGGGGAGACTCAGTGAGGAGGCCCTTGTCTTTCAGATTTACACCTCTACACCCTGTTGATTCGCTGGGGCAAGTCTTACCGAATAGCAACCTCCACATCTGCCTTTGGGATGATCTTCATTGGGTTGGTGGGGTCAGTAACAACAAAGAAGAATGATATCCTTGGGGTTATTTTGTATGTGTAGATATTCTCTGGCCTAGATGATGATTAAAAAATACTGTGAAAAATTACTGCATTTTTTCACATTTTACCATTTTCCTTAACACAATGTTTGATGGAAAAGGATGACGAAATGTCCATGCATAAATAAATGACAATGATGCAGCTTTTAAACAAATACAGTATATGAAACACAGTTATAAGATCTTTAGTCAGTTCAACGTGCAATACATCTTACATGAAGTTAATTTGTTTTCCTTTTTCCAGATTATAATACTGGCGCATGGCAAAGGCAATGGTGGATTTGAAAAGGTACATCTCATTGTCATTCCAGGGGTACTGAAAAGAAAAAAATGTGTAAAGAAACAGACATGCAGATGACCCTTGTGAGCAGAAATTGTGAGAATGCTATGGGAGATAAACAGATATACACACACACACACACACACACACACACACACACTTTCAGAACCGCTCATCCCATACGGGGTCGCGGGGAACCGGAGCCAACCCGGTAACACAGGGCGTAAGGCCAGAGAGGGAGGGGACACACCCAGGACGGGACGCTAGTCCGTCGCAAGGCACCCCCAGCGGGACTCGAACCCCAGACCCACCGGAGAGCAGGACTGTAGCCCAACCCACTGCGCCACGGCACCCCCTTTATAGAAACAGATAAATTTGAATGTTAATATAAATATTTATTTTAAAGTACAGCTATCTGCAGCACTACAGGGCTCAGAGCAGTCTTCTTTATTTTGTATTTCTGGCTTTTGATACTGCACAATTCATCAAATTGTACTTCATGTTTTTCCACTTACAGCTTCATCGCCCATTGCAGCCTTTAGACTCAGTCTGACTTTGAAGGCATCATTGGCATCTGTGTGAAAGAGACATTTACATTTATTCACTTAGCTGACGCTTTCCTGCAAAACGACTTACAGTATTAAGCTACTTCCAACTATTTACCTAGGGTGCTATAAGGGTACTACAGCCGGAGGTGGGATTTTAACCTGAGAGTTTGAAGGCAGCGGCTCTAACCACTACGCTACCAGCTGCCCCAGGACAAAAACTGATTAAAAATTTTCTGGAACCAATGAACAGTATCTGGGAGATGGACTCATTGAAGGTGAAAGAGGTCTCAAATTGCCTTGAGTCTGTTGTCTCTGTGCTTACATGGATCCTCCGTGGTCTTCCACCCTGGTTGCCTGTTGTTCTTTCGATTGTCTTCTTGTAACCAACTGTAGAGTTCACTGAAGTATTCCAGCAGCGGCTTGGAGTCCATCCTGGTGACTCCAGATATTTCTTCCATAGCTCTAGTCCATGACTTGGATTTTCCTAACTCCAGCATGGCCCTAAAATGCAATAAAGACACACAATTGCCAAGCCAATTCCAAATGTTTTCAGAAATGGATACACAGAATGTGTGTTAACAGTGAATTAAAGTAAAAGACCTTATTATCTCTGCAACATAGAGTTGTATGTTCTCAGTATGACTGAGCGAGGTGAAAGAAAAGGTCATTAAAGAACTGAATGCTACAGCACTACCAGCTATCAGAATCCAAACACTTAGAAACACATTTTTGCTCCCCACTTCTGCCATACACTCAGACACATCTGTGTGGTCTTGCTGACACATGGGGATTTTTATTGTGCAGAAATAACGATGGATTTACCGTAGTTTATTGCCAGCTGCTGTGGAATTGGTGATGTCGCACTTGAATAGAGGTCCTGTGTGTCCGGCAACTTCACAGAGCGAGGCCTGAAACTGGAACTGGTAGATAGTCCTGGTGAAATATCTGTAAGGCACATTCCAAACAGGGATATGTGTGAAGTGAGAGGCCTTTTACGGTTGTGTTGACAGTGAAGACGGCTGGGCCTTTACAGCTTGCGGGACATCGCTGTTAGTGCTGGCTGTGGTATTTAGGGGATTGATACTGTACCTGATGAAGGAATAGTCATTGGACACGTGGTACAAAGCAGCTGGATCACAGTATGTTTCATCTCTGGGCAAAGGTTCTACAACTCCAACCATGTCTCGTCTGCAGAAAAGTGGATAAACTGATGTTCACTATCCTTGCATTGAATGGAGTGATCAACTACAATAAAGTTTTGTAAAGCTGGAAGCATTCTAAACATTGCAGTTTGGCCTTTTTTGTATGCTGACCAAAACTATTTGTAATTTCTAATCATAGAATTATGCTGTTCTTCATAAATGGTGAGTAAAAGGGGCAGGATAGGGATGACTGACAAAATTATGAAGGAAGCCTTACTTCATCTCCCACCACCTCTGCATCCACTCGTCCTTCGGAATGGTTCCCTGGAAGACCTGCCACCTCCACTCTTCTAGCATGTAGGTGAAGGGCAGTGTGGCCACAATGGTCAGAGCCTGCTTCAGCAGGAAGTTGATGTCTGTCTCTGGGAAAGACAGAAGAGAATAAGGATGGAAATTGTGAGTGGTATTACGTAATTTAATCATTACAAGTTATTTGCCTGTATTTCAAAAGGTGTGTAAACAAAAGTTCGTAAGGGGGTGCCGTGGCGCAGTGGGTTGGACCAGGTCCTGCTCTCCAGTGGGTCTGGGGTTCGAGTCCCGCTTGGGGTGCCTTGCGACGGACTCGCGTCCCGTCCTGGGTGTGTCCCCTCCCCCTACAGCCTTACCCCCTGTGTTGCCGGGTTAGGCTCCGGCTCCCCGCGACCCCGTATGGGACAAGCGGTTCAGAAAGTGTGTGTGTGTGTGTGTGTAAACGAAAGTTCAATGAATAAATTAATTATCTTTGTAATTTTAATAAATTTCATTGTAAGTCATGCTGTGAATTAATACCATGGATATACTTAATGCACGTAGTGTCACAAGTAAATATAATGGAAATAGGATATAGAGTTATACACTAAAATTAAAGTGGGGGTAATGAATTTCATGAAGACAAACTTGAATTCAGTTGGTTTGTATTTACCATTGTCCTCTTTGAAATCTGCAGGCAGAAGACCAAGGGCCTTGAGGTGTTTTGGGGTAGCTGCTGAAAGAGACATGATTTCACCCACCGCCTCATGGAAACCTTCATTGGCCCCATCTCTCAACAGGTAGGAGAGGTTGCGATAGGCCATCTGGTACTGGTTGTGCCCCATCTCATGGTGGACTGTCAAAAAGTCATCCATATTCACTTTGGTGCACATTTTGATCCTGTAACAAGGACATCCAGTTAAAAGAAAATATACTCAGGCACGTACTGTCAACAGAGATAAAGAAAAAACCTGACATGCATCTACAAGTACCTGAAATCCTCCCTGTTGCCCATATCCCAGGCAGTTGGGTGGCACACTACTTTTTGTCCATCCTCAGGCTTTGTGAACATTGAGTTGCTCCAGAAGGAGTCAAACATCTTGTACAGGTTCACAGACATGAAAAACTTCTCTGCTTCTTTGAACATTTGGTTCACAGTCCAGCCCTGAAAATAGAAATGAGCTGTAGGATTAATGCAGCATCACGAAAATGTTTATGATTTGATGAGTACAGTTTGTAAAAACTTGCTGGGATGGGCCCAGTATATATAAAAACACACTGAAATGAACAGATTTTGCCATTTAAAAATAACTAAGTGCCCTGACATACCTGACTGATCATAGCAGACGTTACATCAATGTCTTCTTTGTTGGGGTAGGGGATGGATAGCGGGTACAGGTTGGTCCAGAACCTTCCCCACATATCACCTGATAAACGATTATGAAAGCACAGACAACTCAGTTAAAATGACATCAGCTATAATTGCAGAAGCAGATTGTGAGGAAGTACAATGTGCAACGGAAATTCATATAACCCACTTCTGTGCACCTGCACACCATGTACTTTACTCCATGGCTCTGTGGACCTACCCAGCAGATGTGCAGGAAGACCTCCTGTTGCACTTATGTGTCCAGGGTAAGTCTCTTGAAGTTTGCTCCGCACATAAGCATGCAGCTCTTTGTACAATGGCATGATCTAGAATGAATGTCTGAAATTTAGGGGTGAAACCTTGCCATGTGGCCATAGTAATGAAGTCTTTAGCTGTTGCCAGCTGATAAAACCACACAGATAAAGCAGCGCATAGAGCAGAATGCAAAAGCCACACCTCTTTATATATGCGCCGAACATCTGCCATAAGATCATCGCGGGTATAGCTGTAGTTTCCCTCATCGATGGTCTCGTAGTTGGCCCTCCAGTAGTCCCCGTAGTCTGCATAACCTTTAGTTGTCAGAAAATGTCATTACTGGCCGTATATCTGCACAGGAAAAAGGATGCAACAGCAAGACCACTGCTTCCTGGCTCCTATACAGAGTTGTTTGTTTACCATTCAGTCTGGCAGCTTCGTTCTTTAGGTCCACGTAGACTTCATAGAGGGGCCTCATCTCCTTCCCCACATTCACCCTCCAGCCCTCCCACACATGCAGCCGCTTGTAGTAATCCCTACTCTCTGCCATGATGCTCTCCAGGCCTGCCAAGCGAGCAGATGGTACCGTGTCAGAGAGCAAATGAGCACCGCAAACCATAATCTCACTCATGAATCAAAACAAAAAATACTGAGTGACCATCATCAGCTCATAGTGAATTGCGTTTTTGGGATGTGCCTTAAAGGGCGGTGACAAATGGACAGTTTTGGAGAGTTAAACAAGGATTTCAAGCTACAGCTGTGAGGAGATGGAAATATGAGTGAGCCGTACCTGGTTCCAGAGTTTGACAGTCGAATGGCTCGTCGATGTCACACACAGTGCCTGTGCTGTACAGGGTGCTCATTTCACTCATGACTCTGCTGAGCTGTGACAAAATAAACAGGACTTGCAGACAGAGGCAGCTCACACAAAAAGTGCCACCATCTCTGCTCTGAGTCGCAGAATCCTTTTGCAATGTAAAGTTTAACTAACCACTGAAGCCCGACTATTCATCAACCATGAACTCTTTGGGTTTTTAAGACTGGTTAATATTTAAAATGACAGCAAGGAGAAGTTTTTTTTTTTTAATCTTCCTTGGATAAAGTTACGTAAAACCTGCCAAATATACATTACAACAACTTTGACATTTATAGATAAAGTCATCAACAGAACAAATCACAGTAAAGTCTCCCCATCACTTAAAATGATTCCTTCACAAGCAGGTAGCACACTTGTCCCACTGCTGCTGCAGGACTCACTTGGTTGAGCTTGTCCTTCGAGAGGACTCCTGATCCTTTATCTTGAAGCGCTATCAACTGAATTTTTACGGTCGGATCAGTGATTTCATTAAGGGGAAAGGACTGCGACTCCTCGGACACTTGGCTGTAGTAGGAACTCCATATTTCCCCCTGCTGAGCCTGAAAAGGAAGAAGACAAAAACCTGAAAAGTTCTCGCATTCATTTTTCTACCTTCAACATCACTTATTCGGACGTTCAGCACGTTTTGCGTTTGAAGAAAATATGTACAAAACACTACGATCCATATTCACATCAGACAATCACTTATGTTGCTCATCTGAAGGCTTATTTCAGCTTTTATTTTATTTGTATTTTAATGCAGGTATGCTCAAAATTCTTATGGTTGTATTTAACTTCACTTGGATTTAAAAAAAAATATAATAATACTTTTTGCGTACAGTAACACACAGCCACACGTACATTTCGAGCAGACACACTTACCAGTTTGTCTGAGTTTTCACTGGTGATGTTTGTGTTGTATTCCCATGACGCCAGTGAATACTGGTACATCAGAGTAGTAGCATTCTCATCAAAGCTTTGCAGAAACTCAGCCGCTTTCTGCTCGACGCTGGACTGACTAAGCACGGAGGCCACAAAGGCCCAAGCTAGAAGTGCAAGAAGCTTAGAATGCATCCTGCTGGCACGGTCCCTACAGCGATTGTGACAGAGGAATGCGTCTTAATGTTCTTGTCAACAACTGTATTACTCTGGCCTTTAATACAGAGCCGTAACTGGAAGGCGCACCTTTCTTCTTTACACCCGCATTGGCTGCTCATATACTACAGTAGAGGTCCCCCCGCCCACTTACTTCATTTAATGTATTTAAGCAGTATTAGTGCGTGGTTTTGTTGTCACGGGAAACTAAACGGATCACTAATGCGCTGACATTGCGTGCCAGAAAGGAATTGTTAGTCTGATGGGCTGTAAAACTAAAAATGCTTAGAAAGAGGGGCCCGATTCGTCGTTTTTTTGCCTTCAGCTATGTCAAGTTTCCCCAGATACAAAAAAAGAGAAACAATATATATGTTATATATTATATTAAGACAAAATGTTATCAGTTCCGGCGCGGGGGCGCAGGGGCGCGGTGGCGCAGTGGGTTGGGCCACAGTCCTGCTCTCCGGTGGGTCTGGGGTTCAAGTCCCGCTTGGGGTGCCCTGTGATGGACTGGCGTCCCGTCCTGGGTGTATCCCCTCCCCCTCTGGCCTTACGCCCTGTGTTGCCGGGTAGGCTCCGGTTCCCCGTGACCCTGTATGGGGCAAGCGGTTTGGAAAATGTGTGTGTGTGTGTGTTATCAGTTCCATATCTGTCTGCTTGATTTATCGATTTTAAAAATTTATGAATATTTCTCTTGTTGCTGTATACTAACCGATACCTTTGCATACATAGAGCATAATTCTCAGGACAATTTATCGAAGGTCTCAGAGCCAGTAAAACAATGGTTTGTGCCACTCAAGACGAGGAAGGGCCTCCTAGGTATATGGTCTGTGATGAAAGCGATGTATATAACTGTGATAAGAAACATAAAGTTCCACCACATGGATTCTGCATGTTGTTCATTTGGTCCTTTTTCAAAGATGATAAGAAAGCAGCAGAACTTTGTCCCTGTCGCCCCGAAGTAGTAATGGTCAAAGTCTGCTTGGAAAGACCAGTATACAGCACAGTTAATTTCTTTCATTTAATGAACAGCTGATAATCTCACCAGCAAGTTCGCATGAAATCCTTTTCCATTAAGTCCCAAAGTGAACTTGTCACTCTGTGGTATACCTCACAATATCAAATAATACTAAGAAAGCTGTATTGAGCAGTGTTTTCCTTGTTATTAACACTCTTTGTGTGTTCTCAAACTATGACGGTGTAAAATTCAAGTGGTTGTTTAATAGTTAAGTAGAATTACACTGATGCCAATTAATCACTTATATTAATTTTTTCCTCTTCTACATACACATTTTCAGAACCGCTTGCCCCTTACGGGGTCACGGGGAACCGGAGCCTACCCGGCAACACAGGGCGTAAGGCCGGAGGGGGAAGGGGACACACCCAGGACGGGACGCCAGTCCGCCGCAAGGCACCCCAAGCGGGACTCGAACCCCAGACCCACCGGAGAGCAGGACTGCGGTCCAACCCACTGCGCCACCGCACCCTCCTCTTCTACATATTTAACTGAAAACATCAAATTGTCAATTGATACAATTGTGCATATACTTTCTGATGTATCTGATGTATTCAGTATGATTTTTCTTGATGTGTTTTTATTTGTCATCAGTGCATTCATCTACATTCCTGATTTTGCCTTTCTACTTAAAAAAAAAAATCATATCTACATCCACAGTCCCTCAACCCCCCCCCACCACTCTCTGTCTTTTGTATAAAAATAAAGTTTCCTAAAGATTACAGTTTCAGTTCTCAAACCACTGTGTTCCATTTACGGATATGTATGGAATAATAAAATGTGGTATTCCGGAGAGAAAACTTGTGTCAGATGTACTTAATGAATGTCTTTACTGCTTTTTTATTTGACATGCGAATGTTGGGTTCCACGCACAGATAAGTGTCTCTTATCGCACACACTGCTTGTGCCAAATGCCAAATTGTTACAACACAGTGAGAAATACTGCTATCCGTGCATTTTGAAGGCCTTAGGTGATAAGAGTCACGTGACAAACAAGGGCATGAGTAATAGCCATGCACTGCGGTACCACTGCCATCACTGACATCGAAAGGGTTGTGTATACTAGGAAAGTACTCTGAAGGGGGTAATTACTACATTGAGACGGCTCTGCTCCGACCTCTCAAGGCAATCAATCTTTCAGTTGTTCCAGCCCTATTTCTTGACCTGAAAAGGTGTCTTTCTGTTGGCACACTTTGCACTAACCGAACACAAGAGGGATGTAGAGACGCCTCTCTTTTAGCAAAGCTGTACTCTGTAGAGCCACCAGCTCTAAATTTAGTCTGAACATGAGAGACCCTTTCAGATAAGTTATCGATTGTGTCCAGAGATAATAACAAGACACACTAAAAACTGTTACATCTTCTGTACAAGAGGACTCCTGATCCTCAAGACCCACTAAAAACTTCAAAATTTTAAATACAAATTTCATTTTTTGACCGTAACGAGACCCTCACAAAGACAGGCAGTTATTATGAATAGAGTTGAAAATTATTTTATTAAAGCAATGCCCTTAGTTTTGTGTTCATCTAGCACTGACGTGGCACTTTGAGTCACTCTTTTGCATAGTTGGGTTCTTCGCTGTGGTCTTTGCCGTCAAGGTACAGAATCAGAAAGGTTCGATATAATAACCAGAAGTGGCTATTGCTGACATCAAGTCAAACCTGACCCATAGTGACCACCCACATGGCTTTCATGGCAAGGGAGGAACAGAAGGGGGTTGCTAGTGCCTTTTTCCATATGCTGGGGGAAGCACAGAACCCCGTACCCCCAGCAGGGCTCGAATCCCATACCTGCCAAACAGCGAGGTACCAAACCCGCCACCCCACTACATCTCCCTAGACCAGTGAGCACTGCTGCAATTCTGTGAGGTGGGGTACAGCTGTTTCGCTTGACACTTTTTTAAAGTTCTTTATGGTATTGGGGCTGAAAATCTCTACTTTAGTGATGCGCAATGAAACGGCACTTACAGGTGCCCACCACAAACTATAGAAACACTGGGAGCAAGGGGTCAGTGGGGTCACCAGGGTTGGTGTCACTCAGTGCAGTAACTCATGATGTCACACACCCTTCCATACCAGACCATACAGAATCATTAGTAATGTTTTTTTTACTAATGTTACACACACACACACACACACACACACACACACACAGAGTCAGTCAGTCTGAAACTACCTGTCCTGAGCGGGGGTCATGGCGAATTGCAGCCTAACCCGGCAGCACAGGGCACAAGGTCAAGGGGAGGGGGAGGGACACCTAGGATGGGATGCCAGTCCATCACAAGGCACCCCAAGCGGGACTTGAACCCCAGACCCACCAGAGAGCAGGACCCAGCCAAACCCGCTGCACCACTGCACCCCCCTCTAAATGTTACTCATAAATGGTAATTCCTGTATATCACTGAATGTAATGGCAATAGTAGTGACATAAACAACTAGCAAAATTAAAATTACACTTTTAATTACAACATGATACGCACAGCCTAAAATGCATTTACATTTTACAGTTTCACCATGTGGTTAAGTGAAAATTCGGTTAGAAAACAATAGCATTAAAAGTAAAAACGTTTAAAAACTACGTCAAAATTACGTTTTTTAACATTACTGATATAGGTTCACAATATTGTAGCTAGAACACCAGAAAAAAAAATGACAAAATCAGCGACTATAAATAAAGACACCAGCAGCAACGAACACAAGAGCGCGTGCTTGTAGCGCGTGCGGACGAAACCACGTGATTCGAAGGGTCGTTGTAATTGGGTAATAGTGAGAGTTCTGACTGGAGCGCGTGAAAAGGTTCAAGAAGTAAATGATCATAGAGTCTCAGCCTTGTGGGTATATTGAGACATGTAAGTTGGGCTTACGAAAAATGTTTTTTGTCCTTACTAACTGCAGGGATATTTGTATAAATAAACAATAAATTTCTGCTGAAACACTGCACAAAAGTTTTATAGACAGTCATTTTGGTGTCACCCGGTGCGGTCCCGCACCCCCGTAGACAGTGGCGGGGTATCGTTTGTTAGGAACCGTAGAGGCACAAAAATTATGGCAAATGGCACTCAGACGAGTTACAGACTAATACTTGGCGAGAAGGCAACTGCTCGCCTTTCCGAACAGAGGGGATCAGTCACTTCCTGTCATCTCGAGCCACAACAAACACCTGTGCGGCTAGTCAGTGACTCAGAAGGCTGAAAGTGGCAACTGTTTTAGCCGCTTCTTATATCACTCTTTCACACATGGCTGTCTGCACATTCACATTATTAACTAATTTTGCACAAATATGAACCTGAATTAAAACTACATGGTCCTTAAAAGAGAATCCCTGTCGAGTTTTTCTGATCTCACTGAAGTGGACAAGGAAGAGGCGCTTCCCTTTGCTTCCGCAAGGTGGCAGCAAAAGCAAAAAAAAAAAATTACATCTGCCTGTAGTGCAGATCTAACCGGACTCCGTGGCGGGATAGAATCGCCGCTACCGAAAACTAGAGCCACCTAGACGTACATATAGGAACGCAATTACACTATTATTTGTGGGGAAAATGTTCGTTTTAGAGGAAATCGTTATTTGTAAGTATGACAATAATACAGTATGTGTGCGCATAAGTGGGGAGAGCACCGCCAACGTGCCGTTCTTTGCGCAGCGGCTTGTGAGACGCACCAAACGTGTCGGTGACGTGAAAAGCGGCTTCGCTGGCGTTCTGGGTTCAGCGGCGCCACCGAGCGGCTCGCTGCGGGACTGCAGGCCCGGCGCAAAGCGCGTGGATCAGCCGCGGTACCGCAGAGGTGTGCTCTGTTCTGCTCGCTGCGCTGCGCCCCACTCCTCTGCGGTGCCCGCTCCCGCATCGTCGCCTTTGGAGAGGACATCACAACTTGTGACACAAGTAGTGTTTTTTGTTTGTTTGTATTACATGTGTCTATTGAGGCATGGATCAAAGCCCCGGCTCGGCTATGGCAGCAGCACCAGCAGGCACCTTCCTACCGCTGAATGAGCAGGAGCAACGATGCTACTCGGCTCTGTTCACCTGGTGCCAGGCTGACAGCGCGGGGACGCTGTCGGCAGCCAGAGTAGCTGAACTCTTCAGAGCGTCACAGCTGCCCGCGGACACCCTGCGCCAGGTGAGGCTCATTAAACAATTAACGCGCGCAGTTAACGCGCAACAGCCTTGCAGAGCAGCAGCGCGAGCTCTTTGCTCGCTGTCGCTCCGCGTTTACGGCACTTTTACTTTAACGGTGTTGTAAATGTGTAACCGGCGCTGAGTTCCAACTCAGTCAGAGACAAATGATGAGTAGTAATTTTTTTTGATCTTAGTGTCCATTCAGCGATGGTGCCGTTTTCGGTGTTTTGAAGTGTTTTGTGGGGCTGCGGGTGTAACTGCGACGATCTCCGTGAAACTCCCTTTAAAACAACTTGGCTGGAAACGGCCGGGATTCATTCTTTTCTCTGGCGCCCGGCCGGTTCTGCTGCTTCTGCGCCTCCTTCCGTATTTTCCTCCTCATCATCTCGCTCGTTTCTGACACTTTCCAGGAAGCAAAGGGTCTAAACACATTGCTCGTGCGGTCTCTTAGTCTCTAAGTTCGCGTGTCGACGTCGAAGTGTCGAAATAAGATAATATAAGCACTTCAGACTAGTGACGAGGGCTCGGTCGGTGGGAATTGGATGGGAACTAAGTTCATTTGACGTATTAAGTGTAAATCGGAGGAGTTTAAGACGTGTGACGGTGTGTGTGAGAGGGAGGGAAAACTCTAAAACTCGGCGAACCGGTGAAGCCAGTAAAACCAGCAGCCCTGCTGGAGTTTGCCATCATGTGAAAGATTTACACACACTCGGATCCGGAAGAACGCGAATACGACGTTGTGGCACATAGGGGGTCAGGAAGCTGCAGTTTGTTTGTGTGTGTGTGTGTGTGTGTGTGTGTGTGGCGGGACACCTGTTGGTGAGGGACAGTGGGACCCAAAGGAAATGAGGTGATGCAGCTGTGTTAAAAATGCACCGCTGATATTGACCTCCGCTTCTTCTTGTCCCTCTCCAAGGCAAATTGTGGGGCTTCGTAATGAATTTTACGGTGATAATCGGTCTTTCGTCAGTTCAGAGTAAGCACTTTGATCGGGGTACTTGCAGCAGGAGTGGCGTTTGAAGCGGGGGAAACTTCAGGTTGTGAGGTGTCCTAACCACTACGCCCCCTGCTGGTGCCCTGCAGTTGGTGATAGTTGTTTTTAGAGTGTGTGTGTGTGTGTGTGTGTGTGTGTGTGTGCCCGCCTGCCCGTCCTCTTTGATGGGCTGTTGTCCCCCTCTACGGTACCCCACTGGAGCCTTTGCGTCCCAGCCCTGATTTAGCTGTAAGCACATTATAAACACACATGGGTGGGTATAGATGTAGAAAAATCAGACTGTAAACAAAGTTAAAATAACAATAAGCCTCTTCTCACCTTTAGAGATTAACTTGGTTGTGGTGACTTATAATTGGTTAGTGTTTCGCTGGCTTGTATTTCTGTGCGGTACACAGCAAGGGTGTACAGCTGTCCTTGTTGTGCTCTGTAAGCTGGGTCTGTGAATGTGACCTCGCTGAAATGAATGAGGTGGTGAAAAGGCCTTGCTTTTTCCTCGATCCAAGAGGACATAGTGGCGCTATTCTGCTTTGACAGCTGCCCGACTCCCCGTGAATAGGCCAGTCTTTCGGAAGGCGTGGGGAACTTCGTTTCATCCAGGATGGGTTTACTTCGTAGTGTTTACTGCTGAATGGCAGACCAATTTCAGACTATTTATAAAAACCAGAGTGCTGATACTGAATCAAACGTCACTTTGAAACATTATGTATTGCTTATAGAACCTTTAATATTTTTTACTCTTTAGGTGTTCATTCAGTTAGATGTGGTTTAACAGGAAAAAGGTGCTAAAGTTGACTGCAATGCTTAATGCTTTACACAACCTTAATTTAATTCTTTATCTCTTTAATAAAGTGCTCTTCTCTACACCGTGATACAGAGTGCTGAACAGCTGAACACTAGCGAAATGGTCTTTTGGTTTTCTTTCATTACTTCCAAGATGATGGTTTGCAAACAGTGTAAAAGTAAGCCAACTGGTTACTGGGGGGGAATCTCCCAAACCAAAAAAGTAACTCCTTCAGACATATTTCTTTTTAGGAAGTTTTCAAAACATCATAGTTTGCAAACTTAAACAAGATTTTAGGAGGCCCCTTCCAAAAGGCAATAATGATACTGGCTCAGATTTATGACTAATATTTATTAGAAGCATGTGGGAGCAGCATGATGTTTGTAGTGCATACAGGTCCTGCTTCTATTCAATAGGTACATTAAAAGAGAGAGCTGTCAAGCTTATTATGTCTTGTAGCATCGCTGGGTCTTTTTGCTGAACAGGATCTGTGCGTCACTGGGGATGGAAGACTGCCCCATGAATAAATAATAGCACTTACTGTAGCTTCACTACCATGTTGATTCATAGAGACATCAAACAGAAGAAATAAATTGCTCTTCCCTTTTTTTAAAGGTTGCAGTGAAGTAGTTTTTAGATGAATTCATGTATCTTAGAAAGTATCATCGCTTTTATTAAACATAGATGGGGGTCAGCCAAGCTTTCTTCTAGCAGTCATCTGGGAGAGGCTAATTGGAGATCTTACACTTAATGACTCCTAAAAGCTGATGTGGAATACCACAAGTTTATGTAAAGTTTTTCATTTTTGTCTTTGAAACAGTTGTTTCCAAGATGTGTACATTATTTTGGTGAAAGATTCCAATATGAGAAACTTTAAACCATTATTGCAAAATACATGTCTGGAATAAAACTGTCTCCTTAATTTTGCCATAAAATTAGCTATAAGAGTAATTTTATTGGTAAGGGATAAGATAAATCACTGGTGTGTGATGAATAGCCATGCTGAGAATTATAAGAGGATTATAAATGCTTAATTCTTTGCCCTGTCTGGGTTTTTAAAATTTGAGCTGGTTGAATGAGTAATTACACAGCTTTATTGATTATAATTCAGTGAGGATGCTGCTTTTGAAATGACCTATGGCTTGCACTTAGATTTTTTTTTTTTTTTTTTTAAACAATGGAATGGTAATCCTACACTCAGAAAGAGGGCATGCAGTTTTTTCTGTGTATTTCAGCCTCTCTTGTTTTGCACATAGTCCTTGACTGATTGGTATCTATCTATTTGACTCACACACCTTTGTTCACGGTGATTTATAATGTGATTTCCAATGTTTAATATGCAACGCTTCAATTTGCATTGTGCGGAATTAGCAGAATCCAGATTTCCTTGTTGGTGAATATTGTAGCGCCCATGCTGGTACAGAATGAGGTCAAGCAGCAGTAATATTCAAGGGTTCAGTGGTCGCCCCTCCACCCCCCGCTGCTGTCTCGCTCGGGTTCCAAGCTGCTTTCATGGAGTCACATTCTTCTTATTATTCAGGAATCAACAACATTTAATTCTCGTCTATCCACTAGCGTAATCTCTCACACCAAACGTCTGTGCGGAGCTGTTTTGTGTCAGCATGTGTCTGCCTCTTTCTCTGATGGTGAGATGGGATAGAAAGTGAAATTATTGTTCAAACATAATTTTACATTGTAGCAGTGTTGATGGGCAGCTGGTGCCTGCTGTGTAGCATGTCTGGGGTTTGAGTCCTGCTTGGGGTGGCTTGCGATGGACTAGCGTCCCATCCGGGGTGTGTCTCCTCCCCCTTTGGCCTTGCGCCTTGTGATGCTGATTGAGGCTCCGGTTCGCACGACCTCTGCTTGGGACAAGCGGTTGTTGACGTTGGTTAGTGTTGATGGTTGCAATTGTAATTAATTTTCTTAATGCTTTGCTGTATGTAGGTTAAAAGTACCTGCTTCTGTCTCTACAGAGGCACAGCAGGTAGCACAGGTGCCTCAGCTCCTGGGCTGTGTGTTTGAATCCTGCTTAGTCTGTGTGGAGTTTGCTTGTGCTCATGTTTGTGTAGGTTTCTGCTTGGTGCTCTGGTTTCTTCCCATAGTCCAAAGACATGTTTTAGAAGGATTGGAGGTTCTAAATTGCCCTTAGTGTCTAAATGTGCGAGTGTGTTTCATTTCTAAATAGCTCTGCAGTCTACTAGTATGACATTGTGCCTGGATATTATGTCAGTGATGTGACCCAGCAGAAGTGCTACTGAAAGGGGATGAAAGCTGGTGATAGAAGGGTTTGGCACTGGATCTTCAGGCATGCAGCACTGCAAGTTCATTTACACCAGGGTGTGGTAGAAATGTCTTACAGGACATTTTTTTCCTTTTATCTTCTGCTGTGTTAAACTGATGGGTTACAGAATTCATTGTTATAGTCCTGTGCAGAAACACTTAAGTGCATAATTTAAAACATACCAAAACTTACTTGTTCTTAACAGAATTTTCAGAAAACAATAGAATAGAATTTTCTTGGTCACCAGGGTGTAAACAAGTTTTTTCTTTAATTCATGCATTCAAAATTAATTGGTTTCTGTAGCCACCCTAGAATCTATCCTTTAATTCCATAGAATTGCACAACATTATTTGCATGACTTAATATTAATACATACATTTTTAAGTTCTGTTTTTCTACAAGGACTGCTCTAGCTGTTGTGTGCCAATATTCCAGTCTGAGGTCCCTGAGCAAGATAAATAAATCATTGTATCCAGCTTGAGTTTTCTGTAGGAGGTATTTCTCCTTGAGAATGCCCCGAGTAGTCATAATCCTCTTTATTCTGTGTATGCTTATCTTTAATCAGATGAAAAGCTGCAATCTTGGTCCACAAGCCATTGTTTTGGCTCATCCTGTATTTTTCATTTTAAAACATGTTGCCTTTCATTAAATTTCAGCGAGCAGGTGTATAGAGTACTTTAATTTTCAAAATGAAATAGACATTTTGATAACATAAAAGTGTATTGATCCAGTTTTTTGTTAAAGCAGTTTCATTTCTGTAAAACAAGGTGAATGCAGTTGTGGGTCTTCTATCACACGACTGCCATTGCCCGTACTTTCTTTAGTGGTGGTATCTGACTGCATGGTCTGCATGCTGCATAGAGGATGAGAGCTGCAGTTTCGTCCACAGGTGATGGAGGTGTGTGGAGCCAAGCAGCAGGGCTACTTTGGCCCCACTCAGTTCCAGCTGGTGTTGAAGCTCTTGTCTGCTGCGCAGTCAGGCCTCCCTGTTCGCCTGGAGAGCATCAAGGGTGGTAGGTCCTCAGCTGGGTTCTTGTGAGCACTAAAACAGGACAAAGCTGAATATGCAGCAGGAATAGCAATGATGGACACATCTGAGTTGTTAAAAACTTGGGCACACCAAAACCAACCTGCTGTTCATTTCTGCACTAGCAAGCCATTAGTGAAAGTGATGCTTTCTCCTCTCCTTGGATCTGAGCTCCTCAAACTGGTCATAGATTAAGCGGTTCAATCTTTGGGCAGACCTTCAGCCTTGGCCGGATTATTGCACGAGTTCTTGTGAAAGAGGACAGGTTAGAAGTAACAAAACTTGACATCTTTAGTTAAAAAATATTTTTTCTTCCGTTAGTGTTACCCTTTACTGATTGAGTCAGCTCTTATTTCGTATATCTTCTGCTTCTGTGTAGCTTGAATTGCAGACTGTTCTAAATAGTACGGTGTATCTGCAGAGCTGCCCCTTCCCAGGTTTACTGGGATGAAGAACTATGCGGAAGATCGGTACCCGGCCTTTTCTCAGCATGGCGACCCTCGGGGTCCCCATTTTGGGGGCACAACTGGACAGACCCAACGGTGGGCGGAGGACAGGAGTGCCTTGAGACACCGGGAAAACAGTGTGGAGAAGCAGGTGACTGGGGGCTTTGTCACAGGCACTCCATTTTACCTTCATAAAGAATTATGATTAAGAAGGAAACAGCACTGATGTTGTACAGCAGTAAACCTTGAATATAGAATCACACTGATAAATTGTTATACTAGTTTAGAGGAAGGGATTTTTTTTTAACTGGTGGGGAAAAAAGCTTTATCGATGCTGGTGACTCAGAAAAATAATATAGTAATATTGCAGACGGGGAAGAAAGTTACATTTGCCCCTGAGAATAAAAACACTTTTCAATCCCATTTGACAGTCTAACAAGGTTTAAAGGATGAAAACAGGTATGAAAAGATAAAAGTTTAAAGTTTGAAAGCATTAATATGTGTTTATGTCAGCAGGAAGCTCAGGCCGTCTCACGCTCACCCAGAAACTCGCCTCCTGCCTCCCCTTCCAACTTCCCCATGTCCGCATACAGCTCGCAGAGGAATGGCGGCGCGGACACGCTACTGTGTAAGAGTGCTCTTGGTTACACGTCACACGCTTCTTTGGTGTATGTCTGGAACTCGGGAAAAATGAACAGGAATCAATCGTTCAAGAGGAACAGCAGAACAACATCAATGACTGAGTGAAACCAATCGCAATGTAAACACGAGTAATGGTGAGGAAGCGTCAAGAAGTGCATAAGGACACTAAGCATGTGGTGGAGAGTCTGCACTAGTGTCGTGTGTCATCATCAGTCACATTAATCAACACACTCCATATTCAAGAGAACAGAAAGTCTTCTTAAGAAATGGCTGATAAGCAGAAATGGGTCATTAAAAAGATTAGAAAAATAGGTCATCAAACCATAACCTCAATAACAAGTCCGTGACCTCAGATTACACTCTTTCACTCCATTTATATTTTGGAATGCTGAAATTAATCCCCGTCAAGGGAGAAAGTCATTCCTGCAGAAATTCTTCACAGTCAGAGGCTCTGAAGGCCACTCAGGAAAAACACCTAGCGGTGCTTCTATTGAATTTAAAAAGACATGTGTGTTACAAGTCTTTTTTTTAAGCCTTATTTATAGTGTAAATACTTAACACCTTCTGTGCACTATCCTTTCCCAGTACTTTTCAGTCGCTATTAGATGGAAAATGTGTGGCTTCCTTCAATCACGTTCTCTTCCTTCCTGCAATTTTCCCTGATTCTTCCTGCAGTTTCAGCTACGCAAGGAAGACCTTGCGCTTGTAAATACTAGGTTTCAGTTTCATTCAGACACTACGCTGAATTGATAACGTAACAGTGTTTACAGTATTACTGTCAGACTCTAAGGCTAGAAACTGTCACTCCATCCCATTAAAATTTTGGCATTTGATTTTGTTGTAAATTCTGATTAAAATTGTCAACTTTCGGAAGTGTGAAACATGCCTGAGTTTTTAGTGCATCTTACTTTATCATGGCCTAGGGTAACCAGATACACACCGTTGGTGAAAGCTGTGCCTGCAAAGCTATTTTAGCTCTTAGAAGCTTACACACACACTTTTTTGTACTCCATCCTTGAAAGGCTATTTAAGTCAAGTCCTTCTGAGTGTGCTATTTAATATTTATTTTATACAGTGTACATTGGGGGGGGGCACAGTGGCACAGCAGGTTTGGTCGGGTCCTGCTCTCGTGGGTCTGGGGTTCAAGTCCTGCTTGCGGTGCCTTGTGATGGACTGGTCTCCCATCCTGGGTGTGTCCCCTCCCCCTCCAGCCTTGCGTCCTATATTGTCGGGTTAGGCTCCGGCTCACCGTGACCCCGCTCAGGACAAGCAGTTGTAGACGTGTGTGTGTGTGTGTGTGTGTGTGAGAGAGAGAGTATACATGGGTAAATTATCACTACGTGCCTCAGACACCTTTTAATCATGTCAGAGATGAATGGACAGGAACCCTACCTCAGCTGTATTTCCTGTCGCAGTTTTCAGACTTGCAGTGGTGTTGGATGGTGGATGTTAAAAGTCACTCTTGCAAATGTCCCTCGGCAGCCCAGTCAGTGCACAGCCCTCCACGGAGCGCGGCTCAGCAGGACGGCTCTTCTCCCAGCCACCGTGGCTCGAGGCCCCCGGTGGAGCAGCACGCTGTCGCCAGGGTAAGAATGTGACTCCTTCGCAGGGATGTGGGAGGAAGGGGTTGTACTGTGAAGCGATACTCTCCCTGTGTGAAGGTCAGTGGTGTAGCATTGAAAACCGGATACGTGAGGTTGAGGAACGCAGATATGCAGGTGGAATAGAATGTGCGGTGAAAGGGTCCCCCTGCCGACAGGCGTACTCAGCAGAGAGGCTGGTAGACCACAATGCAGAGGACTACCCTGATGACCCCTGGAGGATAACGGAGGAACAGCTGGAGTACTACACCAACCAGTTCAAAAGCCTGCAGCCTGACCTGGGAGCTCTCATTCTGGGTAAATCCTGCCACGCCTGTGCCAGACCCAGGCACTCGGTCACTGAAGGGAAATGTAATCAGTTTCCCTTGAAATGTGAGGCTTAAAGATATTCTGACAGGAAGCGAGTCCTGGCAAAAGGAAGGAACTACTCTGAGCGCTTGGAGAACATAAAACGAGACGCTGTTTTTGACGTGTCTTACTGATTTCCAGAAGGATGCAGTCTGCTAGTTTGAGCTAATGCTCATTTATTTCAGTAATTGCTTCAGATGTGTACCTCTTTTCTGGTCTATCTTCTAGGGGCTGTCGCAAAGGATTTTTTCACCAAATCTAAGCTTCCAATACCAGAACTCTCCTTTATATGGTAGGTGTACGCAGTAACCCGTCTTTACATTTTTTAATTTAGCTGACGCTTTTCTCCAAAGTAACTGACAGTGTTAAGGTACTTACAGTTATTTGCCCGTTTATACAGCTGGGTAATTTTACTGGAGCAATTTTAGAATAAGTACATTTCTCAAGGGTAGAGCTGGAGGTGGGAAGTGAACCTGTGACCTTTGGATCCAAAGACAGCAGCTCTAAGCACTACACCACAAGCTGCCTTTTTAGAATGAATACTGTTCATGAGTCTTCAGTAGACCTCAGTAATCAGTCATTTACCCAGAAAGCTATGGATTTGAATGTTAGTGAGTCAAGCAGCTGGTGCAAAGTGCATTTGATCCTCACTGATGCCGACCACAAGGGCATCCCTGTAAAAACTAACATGATAAATGGGTTTTCTCTGGCCCTAATATAACATCCTGTGATCAGTTTGGCATTGGGAGTCTGGAGTTGTGCGCCTGGTGTTGTGATCCAGCACGGTAACAGCTGGCCTTTGTCTGGGGTCCAGTCACTGGTACACATATGACATATGCTGTCGTGGCAGAGATCTGCGAGTGCTCCTTGTTAACTCAGTAGCATGTATCTGAAAGGGACGTCATCTGAGCAAGGACATTTTCATCGTCGTGTTTCATAAGATTGAGCAGCCTAGTGCAGTGCAGATCCTGTGGTGGTGATGTGTATAATCTCCACCAGGGAGCTGAGTGACGTTGACCGTGATGGAGCACTGACCTTCCGTGAGTTCTGCACTGCCTTCCACCTTATCGTGGCTCGTAAGAATGGATTCCCTCTCCCGGAGAGCCTGCCCCCATCGCTGCAAGCCAGCCTCGTTGCGCAGGATGGAGGTGCGCTGGCCGTCTTCCACTGCACCTACACACCTGCTACAGCATAATCCAGAAGTGTGGAAGTTGATTAGAGGCACATGTACTTTTTCTGTGATGTTTGACAGCCCCTCCAAGGCCGGTGGGTGAGGATTCATTCTTTGGTGTACCTTTTGCCCTGCTGGAGAAAGTCCCGGTGCCTCCTGAGGTAGGACGAAAGACTGAACACTAGTTTCTGGTGTCTGAAATGTACATCGCTTTGGAGAAAAGCATCTGCTGAATAAATAATTGTAAATGTTAATGTCTAGTTCTTGAAATACTGGAATATAGATGGCTCATTCCTCACCCTGGGCCACTCATTTTATTTGACTGAATATTTTTAATTATGGTTGCAGAGTTAAGGTTCTTGATTGATCATTCATTCATCTTTTACATTAGAAGAGTGGAAGAAAGGGGACAGATTTATTAAAAGTACTGAATGGTTGTCTTTGTTTTTGTTAAATCCTGTATGTCTGTGAGATTGATTTAAAATAATCTCATTGACTCATATAGAAGACTGAACCACTCATCTCGTTTGAAGAAACTGAGACCATACAACAAGTAGGAACACTTTTTTTCCCTTCAACTACTGTATAGAACAGCATTTAAAGTTGTGTTGATCTGGTACTGTTCAGTATTATTCCCCTGGTATCACTCGTGGCAAATGGAAACTAAAGGCATGTTTGCCTGTTTAAAGCTTGGACCGCGTATCACTTATTGCTTTGTGGCTCATTGTTTATTTTTCTGTTGCAGGGGAAGCCCAGAGTTGAAAAGCAGAGTTCTGTGGCTGAGATGAACATATCAAAGCATGATGTGATAGAGGAGCCTTCTCAATGTGGTAATAGGAGCTGCACTGAATGTCCCCCACCCTGTTAGCCTTTATGAGAACTGTGAAGGGCATGGCTCCAACTGGTGCCACAGCCAAAGTCCACTCACCCATGTGCATTGATGTAGTGCCAACCCACAGCTTGTGGGGAGCATGACCTGAATGACCCAAAGATCCTGGCCATATTACACAGAGAGCCCATATCTGGTGTAACACACAGTGTTATTACAATCATTGTTCTATTAGTGCTAGAGTGCTGTTGTCCCATCACAGCAGTGTGGACAGGGGGCCATTTGTAAGGAAACTTGATGGCTCTGTGTTGTGCTTTCCTAAGGAGAGGCACTTTTATCTTTCTGAATTTGTCTGCAGTGTCTACCCCTAAGCGGGTGGGAGAAGTTCAAGACAAATGTACTGAAAATACAAACACGGTCACAGAAATACCGGGTAAGCAGTTAGGTCATACTCCTTTATTTTGTTTTCTCACTATTATTTAGCCAGCCATGTGCATTTTTGCCAGGCTCAGGCTCGTGGTGGATGAAGAACTTAAATTTCATACTGACAGGTCTGATGTTACTTTCTGTGCTGTGTTGCTTTTCAGATCTTGTGTACAAGGTGGATCCACATATGAGACCAAGATCAAGGCCGAGGTATGGCAGTCAGTGCGTTACGGTACTGCACATTTTGACAGCTGTTGCTTGAATCCATTTTGAAGAAAGCTTCAGTTAAATGTATCTTCCCTGTTAGTGGGATGAATTTTTGTGGGGGATTTTTTTGGGCGTATTAAGACTTTTTCCTCTCCTTTAGTTAGATGCACATATTTTAGGTAGATTTAAGTTGCAAGGAAGAGTTAAAGTGAAATGTATTTGTGTGGAACCGCTGGACAGGTCCTACTCAAGCACCTCTATCAGTGATGTTGTGAAGAAGACAGAAGTGCCACCCACTCCTCCACCTCGACAGCAGAAGACCCATTCTCGAGCCTCCTCTTTGGACCTCAACAAACTTTTCCAGCATAGCAGCCAGGGTAAAGTGCCCAGGGTATAGCAGGAGACCTTCACAATGTGCTCTTCCTAATGTAATATGGGGAGATGGAAAAAAGTCCCAGTATTTTCTTATGAACATAAAGTCACTTCCCAGCTACTGAGAGGCTGGAGCGAGGAAATGTAATACTTGCACATATTTTGTATTGTGCTTTAAGCATTGCATGTTTTTGTATTTGTAAACTGGGTGCTTGGTAGGTTGGTCTTTTTACATGCTAGAGCTCCTCTTGTGTTCCAGGGTTGAAAAGTACTTGGCTGACTCCTCCACCTCCGGCTCTTCCACCTAGACCTCCAGTCACACAGGTTCTCATCATTCCTACACCTTTGGTAGCATCCTCTGCCTTCAGGCACTTTGCAGAAACTTCACCACCTTCTCTGACTTTTCTGTCCACGTGTGTTCCTGGCACTTGATTCTTTTACACCCGAGAAAGCTCAGCCCTGAGAAATGGTTCTTTTTCGCAGATATGTATGTGTGTGGTATGCTGTGCATTTCAGATGCAGCACTTCACTGCGACTGCAGAGCAGGACTCCCAGAAGGCTTTGCAACAGCCTGATTTTGCAGACTTCAGCAAGTTTCAAGAAGAGGTAAGCACAATTTATGACTCTTGCCCATCTGGTTTAGCTGCACTCTTACATTGTGATCTGTGTAAAATAGGTTGTTATTTTGGGTAATTCTCATACCTCAGATTACTGTTAAGTAGCAGCCCTGTCAATGAGCACAAATTCTGTCAAATGTTGTCTTAGTCTTTATAATGTGATCAGTCTAGTTGACCTCTGCCCTCCACAGTCACAACTGTAAGTAATAAAAAACAATTGCCCCCTATATATTTCTATGTGTTCTTTGCCAGAAAATTTACAGTCCTCAACCTTAAAATATTTGCATTAGCTGTGTTAATTGGTCTCTCATTACTATTAATCAGCTCAGTAAAATACTTTTATGTTTAGTTGCAAAAGTTCAGTTTGATGCTTCATTTGGAATGAACCAATTAGGCTTTGTAGAAATTAAAATTTTCAGTCTAAAACACTGAAAAAACCCAAAGATTACTTTTTTCTCCTCATCCTGTATTGCCTGGCATAACCTCTGATTCATATCTGATTCATTTAGGGTGTGTGGTATTTGAAGATCCATTTATTTCAGTCTGCAAAATCTCATTGTGAGGTAATGCTTTACGTAAGTTCAGCAAGTATAATTTGACCTAAACTTGTTGAGCTAAAGGTCACTTTAACTGAGCGTAGAGACGGTCAAAGCGGTAGCTTGGGCAACAGAGATGAGATGATGTGTGCAGGTGTGTTTTATTGACATCTTTATTTCTGTAGTTACATGAAAATAAGTAGGAAAATATTTGTTTTAATTATTTTTGTCTTGGAAGATTATTGTTGCCTTTAAGAATTTGGGGATATCAGGTGAATAGGTTTGATTTCATTTAAGAAATAGTATTCATTTGTTCCTCTTGCCTTTTATATAGATTTATTGAAAAGATTAATATGTACTTTCTTTAAAAAAAGCAAAGATTAATACGTAATTTCTAGGAACAGAATTTATTGCATTGCCGTAACTCTGGTGATTTAAGAGTAGATGAGTTGTTCTTCCTGGCCATCTGTCTTAATTGGGAGTCTTAACCATGTGGAACATTTTTGTGGCTTTATTTTTGAGCCTATGAGCAGATTAGAGCATCGGGTCCCGCGAGGGCATAAAGCGAACGGTTGGCGTCTGACAGCTTGGCTTGCTCTGCACGACCCCCCCACCCCCTTCAAGCTCACTTCCTGTTTTCTCACACTCCTGTGTGCTCTCCTATTCGTTCACTTCCTGTGTTTTCTCACTCTCCCGTGTACTCTCCTGTCTGCCGTTTTCCTGCATCCTGATGAACAGGAAGCAGATGGCATCATGCTTGCACAGATGATGGCATGCTTTGTGTCACCCCTTCCCTCCCGTCTGTGTCGGGTCCGTAGTGACTGCATCCTCGGATGCCGTGCGCAGTCCTAATTAAACGAGCAACTTGGCCCTCTGAGGGAAGACTTTCTTTCATGTCTGACCTAGAATCGCGAGCGGAGTGACATCAGCAGGGAGCACCGTTCGCCTCAGCTCACCGAGAACAATCGGTCACCTGGGATGTTGAGCGAGCCTTTGCTGGGGCTTCCCTCATCCTACTGCATTACAGCACAGTTTCGGTTCAGGGAGATTTCCCATCCAGTTTCTCCGTTTGGTCTGTCTAATTAAATGTCATTTTAATTTTTATCTTAGCATCTGCTAATTACCTCACTTTACAGTTTGTTTGAAAACCCTCCTGGCCAGTTTAACTCTGTTCCTTCGAAAGATTACAAGGACACCGGTGCGCTTTGCGATTTACCAAACCAACTGGAAAATGTGAATATTTCTTGTCTCAAAGATGTATGGCTAATTTTAGCATGCTGTTACTAGCCAAGAGTAAAGCTTAAATTAGATGTTCTGCCATAGTCTGTGAGGAGGGGCCTGAGTCACATGATCCTGAGCAGTGACCTTATTTTTGTTGTTCTTGGTTGTACTAATAAATAGACATGTAAATGCGAGGAAGACTTAAGCACTATTCTCTGTGGTTTTGGTGGCTCTCTTTATAATGATTTCTTGTCAGTACATTAGCACTGTTTCTTTTGCTACAAAGAGCCATGGAAGGAGCACTCAGGCCTTGACCCACATAGGTGCAGCATTTCGGAGGGAACGGTCGGCCAAGCCTAAGTGCCATCCTGCTGACCCCGAGGGCAGGAATGCAGAGTCACGGAGACAGATTGCGATGTGCGGACTTCAGAGTGCGTTCCGAGAGACCGGCCCGTGACGGGGAAGCACAGCCTCGGTGTGCCGTTAGTCACCAGATGGCGCTGTAGGGGTGAAGGACCTCAAGCTCAGATTAACTGATCTGGTCTAAAAACATTGGTCCAGGTACAGCGGTTGCATCCCATGACAACCTGAGAGACATAGGACCTAAGGCAAGGCACATTAAGGGTGCAACGCCGTGTGACAGTAGATTGGTGACGCCATCACAGATACCAAAAACCTAATTACCTGAAGAGCAGCAAATGGACACGTGTAAGGTCAGCACACGAGAACTTCACACACATAGAGCCAAGGCTGGATCTGCACTCAAAAGCATTAGGAATCTCAACACCGTGTTCCATAGGAAACCTCACTAATTTTACTGTTGCTCATTGTTTTTTTGCCCCAGTAACATAGTCAGGTAAGTATGGGTTTATGATTGTTTGCCAATCTTGTGTAAAGAATTTTATGTGATTGTAACACTTAAGTGATTTAAACTACAGAAAATGTTCATGTTTTTTCGAAAGGTTGTACTAAATTTGATGGCACACAGTCTACTTAAATAATGAATGACCATAAAATCAGCCCAGAAGTAACTTGTAAACCCCTACCTGAATCTGCAGAGAGCATATGCGAATGTAAGCGGTGTCTCTGGAGGGTGCTGAATGCTGTGCTCTACAACAAAAGTTGCAATTTATCCTTGTAAAACAGAGCCACATTTCATTTTGTCACATTAATAACCGAGAGCTTGACGTCGTCATGCTCCACACCCTGTGCCGAGACTCTAGGAACTGTAAGTGTTGAGGCTTCTGTATTTATGGACAGAACCTGAGGTAGCGCTGCAGTCTTGCCAGGGCTCTGATGTATGTCTCTCTTTTGCATTTGGTGTTGTAGGAGAAAATTTCCAAACAGAACCTGTCCTGCGATGCCACTGTGGGTGCAGAGGGCAGCATCTCCCCCAAAACGGTAAGAGCTACACTGAACGCAGAGTCACATCACCAAATGAACTCCACGTGCTGAATGTGTGATTGTGTTTCCCTGTAACATTGAGTTTTATATCAACTTACTGAATGATTACTGTACTTTTTACCCTACTTTAAAGTGACGCTATAATTGCTGTGATGTACTACTTCATGTAACGTATGACAGAGTTCTCAGCATTGTCTCTGTGGACACTACATTAGTGTGCTGGGTCTACCCCACTGCTAACTGAATTGATCTTCAGTTACAAGTTTAAGATAAAGGCACATGGGAACCACTGTGTGAAATGAGGTTTTCTCTGGACCCCTGACTGGGTACACTTGGGGGAGAAGACACCATCCATTGCATTTTGAATCTCTGGGATCTCAACTTACAAACAAAAGTGAGACTGGAAACCCATTTGTAACTCAGTTTGTTTCTAAATCACTGCCTCATTATCAGTGAAAGCATAATAATAAATATGTTCCTCAGTTTATTCATAGGCTAGATTCAGTAAAAACCTCAGATATAGCTGCATTACACTAAAAATTCACTTAAGATGATATATTCCCTGTTCATCGATGGCTCATTTTGTGCAGGGTTGCTGTTTTTCAGGGCCTGTCCTGGAAACATACGGTGTGAGGCAGATAACACCATACATGAGATGAGTCTCTTACGAGACTTGAATATTATTGATTCAAGTTAATAAAATATAATAAGTGCAACACTTGTGAATTTCTGGTCGCTATTAGTTTGCTTTGATATCAATTCAATGAATTACTGTACATATATATTTTACCTTTGAGCTACATTAAAAATTAATTAAAATGACTGGAAATAACTATGTAATCTCTACAATTTCTTTTTCAATATTGTTTGTCTTATTAATCACAGACACCCAGGAACACTGGACACGAGCTTTAAACACTGTGGAATGGTGTTGAATTTATCCAGTCTCACATCCCTGCTGTGTTTGGGTGCTCTTTAATGGCAACTAATGGCTGGGCTTGAAAGCAGAGCAAATTTTTGAAAACAGACAAAGTACAATGAAAAATAATAAACAGAAAAATTCTTACGTCTTTGAACATTCATAAGAAAAGGACCCATTGTACAGTTCATCCATGGACACTGCGCCCCTCCCAGGCTATCAAAAGCTTGTGCCTTCATTACTGGCATTCCTGCAAGTGATGCTGTGATGAAAAGGTGCAGTAGAGGATATGAGACTTTCTGCATGCCAGGGGTCAGGTTCCACTGGAGGTGTCCATAGCACACCCGTGATGTGGCTGTCTCTGTGTTCCAGGGGGTGGGGCTGTCTCAGCCTTTGCTACAGAAACCGACGCGCAGCAAGCATCGCCTTGAAAGCCAGAACCTGGATCCAAGCCTGTCTTCATTCCCTGCTTTCGTCAGTGGGAACAAACCAAGTCAAAAGTTAATACTCAACATGGGGCATCCTGGGGAGGGAAAGAGCAGTGAATGATAAAAGCAACTGAAGAAAACTCAGGTCAACATAAGATTTGGACAATTCAAGACTATATATAAATGTTCATCGCTATACAAAAATTCGCTAACCTTCTTGTGTTGACCTGAGATTTTTTTCAGCAGATACGATACTTGTTTAAGAAAACAGTCTTTGGGGAGAGGACACAAAATGTCTAGCACTGTGCTTTTTAATCTGTCTTGACTCATGTTTTGCCACTATGCAGCATGTTTAGAACAGAGCCATGATTTCAAAAGTTTATTTCTGTTTTAACCCTTTCCAGGCACATGTTGCAAATTAGCATCAGCTGGTGATTATTTTTCCAACTGCCAGTATTAATTCTGCCCTGAGAGGGTTAGATGTGCTCTTTTAGATTCTGCTTCAGCATTTTAAGTGCTTCACCGAAGTGTCTTTTCGTGGGACCCCCCCAATATTATTCAGCAATCATACACTTACAGCACGGCGCTGTATTTAGAAGGACAATGGACCAAATATGTACCAGATCTGAGCAGATTTTCCAGGTGCTCTTGAAAAACAATTAAATTTGCTGCATGAACCCCTTGTTTTTGAGAAGGCAGAGGCATTGACAAAGATTTGTAAATGTCAATGTAGCATGAGGAATGCTAAGTTTTTACCCTTGGAAGGGCAATGGATGGTCAATAGATGACTTTTAAATAGCAGCAAGTTCTGCCTTTTCACTCACCGGTTGTTCTGCAGAGGGAAAACTCTTCTTGCTGTGTTCCATGGGCAAGCACAATGTCCCCTACCCACCTCTGCAGGCTGTCCAACAGGCAGAAGAAGGAGATCCAGATGGCTATCCGCAAGAACAGGGAAACCAATGCAGTGCTGGCCCGGCTCAACAGTGAGCTCCAGCAACAGCTCAAGGTCAGTGGTCCTTGTGTGTCTGCATGTGATTCTTCCTCTGACAAACAGCTTCACTCATGTCTGCTCTCTGCTAGAGTTCTGCTGCCACCAATGCCTTTCATGATTTGTTGACCGTCCGTGTATGATTTTGAGCAATTACGTGGATATGATGGCTGGACGCTCCTCTCCTTTTTGCGTCACCAGAGAGCCTGTCCATGATGCTGTGTTATGTCCAGGTGGAGACTGACTGTAAGGTTGTCTGTAGCAAGGGTAGGGAGTTTCTCAAGGGGGGGCTCTGCAAAGTAATGTCAGGCTGCATTAGTAGTTTATGGGAAAGCCGTGCATCAATTCACAGTCCTCAAGGCCCACAGGACAATAAATACATAGCAGACGGCGAACCTGCTGTTTCTTTTCCCTGCTTCACTGAGTGTTATTGTGAAACCACATGTGAAGGTTTCTCACGCAAGGTGTGGATTAGGAGAACCTCTCTTGGCTCCTGTTGCATTGCTGTACTTCTTCATTCTTGAGAGCTGACTGAGGCCCTTCGTATAGCAGTGTGTTCTGTCTTTGCCAACACTGTTCCTGATCTTGGACACAGCCTGCGTGACACAGTGCAGTGGGAGATTAGTTTGACTTTTTTTTTTTTTTTTTTTTTTTTGTCCAATCGAGTGTGTTGAAAACTCTTAAAGCCTACTAAGCTGCCTTCACGTTGGCTGACCTCTGGTACGAATCTAGTTAGAAGTGGATCATTAAAAAGACGGCACTTGTCAGAGTTGGAACTGTAGAAAGTCACCTTGTTTACTTTAAGTAGCAGTGTGGCTGACCTCACTAAAATGACCTTTTACTTTCATTCTCAGGATGTGCACCAGGAGAGGATCGCCTTAGAGTCACAGCTGGAAAACCTGCGCCCTGTTGCCTTTGTATAACCAACTCAAGGATCCCACAGCCTGTTACAGCTCATCTGACTGCTTAAAAGGCCCTGTCTCACAAACTGATGCAGTCCCATATCTGCCTGGGATTTATTTACTGCTGTGAACATGCCCAAACAAGCTGCAAAAAACAAGAAGTTTGCATTACTAATGGTGACTGATTTAGAGGACTTTAGTGGTTGTAGGGATCTGAAGCAAACTAATGTCAAGCACACATTTCTCTAAATATATTAATATAGGTCTGGTAAGTTCACGTTTATCATTGGCAAGCGTACAATCTTATCCTACGAAATTACAAAATCCAAGAAGATATGGAAAAATGGCAGATGCAATAGTAAACATCTGAAGAAACCACACAACTGGCTAAAAAAAGAAAAAACGAACAATATATATAACAACCAGCGATGGTATTAGTTAAAAGGTAAGTATGATCAAATTATTTATGCAGTTTGCTTTTTTCTGTTACTGCTGAGGCTCAGTACACCAGGTTCCTGGTTTTCTACGTCACTGACTAAAAATACTGTCAAGGACTTCTGATTAAGGTGCCTGTGTTTTTAAATGTACCAGCGCTATTATTACCATAGAATTAAATGCAATAGTTGTAAGCTGTTGAGAAACAGCTCAGATTTGTATTGAATAGCTCTAATATGCAGGAATAACCTTTTCTTTAAGAAAAAAAAACCACTAGCTATGCAACATCACATGTCCAGTCAGTGTTCTGTCATCTGCTACTAGGGCAATAACAATGGCACATTAGGGAGGTCTGCAACATGGGGTGATACTCGGCCACAAAGAAGGTTGGATGAAGCTCTCAGTGGCAGAGATCATCATTTTCTCACCACCACTAATGCCTGGTTACACAAAAGCATCTTGTAAAGTTATCCACGGAGAGCGTAGGTTATGAAGTCAAACTTATGACTTTCAATGTATGCCCATAGTGAGCGCTGCATTTTTTTATTATTAGCAGGAGAAAGCATGGAGAACATGTTTGTTTGACGTTTATGTGCGCTGTCTCTCTAAATAAACAACTCTGTGAAGTTGTGATGTTCCCGATATTAAATTTAATGTAAATGTGTTCTGTCTATTTCTTCAATAATGAAGGGTATAGTTTGTACTGAGGGGCAGCAAAAAGATATGAAGAATTTTAAAGAAGTATTCAGTATATTTTTATCCCATTTAATGAATGCATGCTTTCTGTTTGAATAAAGGGCATGTCCAAATGCATATTAAAATTAATTGCCCAAAGGAAATAACAGACCCGAGCTTATTCAAGGAAGTACTGTATTTAAGACCAGAATCAGTGGGCTTGACAGAAGTCCATAGCGGGAAACTCTCGCACATTGTCTTCATTTTACCCATAGAGCATTCCTTTAGGCTGTGGGTGGAAACCGAAAAACCCAGCAATAAACCACACAAACCTGGGGAGAATATATACGCTACTTGGTGCGACAGCAGGTTTGAACCTGCAGCCCACAGGCTGTGAGGCATCACCACTAGCTGCATTTGCTTATATTCCGTTTGTCTCTCGAGTGGCCGCATTATGAGTCGTGATTTAAATTGACAGTTTTATGTTGCCCAAGCAGTTGTCTGAGCTCAGTGTTACTTGTCACTGTCACAAGCAGTGACACCAGATGCCAAACGTATGACTGAAAGACAAGCGCAGATATAACACTTTATAAAAGAACTGCTTAGTACACACAAAAAAATCTGGCTACATGTGCCAAGTGACTGACAAAAGTAAAGGTACTGGGACAGATTGTCCTCAGCAGGGTTTTAATGGCACTTTAAACACTTTCTTTACAGTCCGTCCTCACCTTCCGACATACGCGACATATGACACCCCAGATCTGTGACGGTCATCCCATCATCCTTATATTGTTTTCGAGTCACCATGTTGGGTCGTAACATGTAACATTGACCGCTCCGTGTGCTGTGCGATGACGCCGGCTGGGCACACTGCAGCGAGGCACCCGCATTTCACATTCACTCACTTGGTGTGTCTACCAGCGATTTTATGTACGAAAACCTGGTGATTCCATTCCAGCTGCTTTTTCGACAATGGCAAGCAAGCGAGAGCATGGATATTCCTTTGATGCGTAACAGAAAAGCCAACAGAAAAAAAAAATTAAAAATGAAAGTAAAAATAAGTGTGGCGTGAAAATATATTTTCTTTATATCATTGTGCCTCTATGTTATTTTAACATGAGTAATGTATGAAATCAGTGAAAAAATATGAAAAAGCCCTATTCTGCAACACAGCATGCATGCATGTTCACACACACTGTGACTGAAACCACTTGTCCCGAGTGGGGTCATGGTGAGCCAGAGCCTAACCCGGCAACACAGTGCGTAAGGCTGAAGGGGAACACCCAGGACGGGACGCCAGTCTATTGCAAGGCATCCCAAGCAGGACTCGAACCCCAGACCCATCAGAAAGCAAGCCCTGGCCCAACCTGCTCCGCCACCGCATCCCCCTCATGCATGTTTATTGTTCATATATCCTTATGGTTCGTACAATACAATATAAGGGGATTTGCGCCTTATGAGAAGGTCATCCAAACGGGTCTCAGTCGTAAGTCGAGAACCATCTGTAATTACAAATTTGAATCAATTGTTTAATATGAACTGGTTCCTTGAGTATGCGGGCAAAATGTACTTACTTTGGTGTTTTGTCAGGACAAGCAGCTTCTGACAATGTGTGTGTGTAAACTAGGAGGGAAGTCAAGACAAGCAGCTTTTCCACATTTAGAACTCCAGGAAAACTAATAATTTTTCAGTAGTAAATATGACCTTTTCCTACAGCAGTAATATTGTGCAGCTAGAACTGTTATTTTATGTAGATTACAGCAACAAATCAATAGTTCATGCACTAAGACATCTTTAGATTTGGAAGAATGATGGTGACTAATGTGAAATTAAGATTTTTTTGAAGCAAAAACCAAGCTTGTGATTTGTTTCTGAATTGCTGTCAAGGCTTTGTCTGGATTACTGGAAACGGGTTCTGTGTGTCGGCTCTCTACTTAGAAAAGCATCGCTGGGTCACCGAATCTCTTGAACTGTCAATATTTTAACACAGTGTCTGTATATCCAGTGTAAAAGCTTCACGGCTGACATTTTCAGTTGTATTTTAATAGGAGATAAAGTTAAGCAGCGTAGGGTGTTTTTCCAAGTCTCCTCGCAATAGAAAATAAAAGCGATTAGCGATAATCATCTATGATCTCAAGAGAGCATCATTTAGAGGATATATTTAATGGGATACTGTAAATGCCAAATCCAGACAGCTGAATGCTGGTGTAAACATTGAAAGTTATGTCCTCTTTACATTTACATCATGGTCTGTGTCGATTATCGTTGGACTGCGTAAAGGAGCCCAGTGTTCCACATCTGGGAGAAGCGGCAGGTGATTGAAAGACGGACTAAACGCGAGTGAAACTGGAGCATTTATCTGTGTATTTTGACCACTCATCCATTACAGGACATGGAGACCTGAAGGTCATCCCAGAAGCATAGAGGACCAGGCTACGCCAGTTACACCCCGAATGGGATGCCCGTCCATCGCAGGGTAGCGCCGCACATTCACGTACACATACACCGGCAGTTCGGCATCACCGCTGCTTCACCATGTCTTTGGACTGTGGGAGGAAACGAGCGCGCCTGGACGAAACCCCAGTGGGTCGAACCTACATCGGATGGCACAGCCTAGTCGCTGTGAGGCACCTGCACTACGCCCTGATCTGTGTCTTTGTAGACTGGCAGCGCAACGGGCCGCAGAGAACTGGAAGGCGCACGGAAACGGTGTAACTGACCACTAGAGGGCGCCATTCAATCTCCCCGAGTAGAACTCAGCGCGGGAAAACCGCAGGCCACATGTGTGCCTTACAAACATTCTACTTTTACTTATTGTGTTAAATTACTCCAGTGTTTTTGCCTCATGGAATGACTCCCGTTCTGCATGTTTGGAGCGGATTCCAACGCCACACAGTCGCTACAACTACGCTACATGTCGCAAAATCGTAAAGGTGGGATGTTTTCCCACAAATCAGTGAGCGGCACTGGAAAAGTTAGTTAAGGCTTCGCATTACATTTATTCACCTAGCTAACCCTTATCTCCAAAAAGCTTTCGGTGTTATTCTACTTACAGTTATTTACCCATTTAGACAGCTAGGTAATTTTACTAGCGCAATTTAGGGCTCAAGGGTACTACAGATGGAGGTAAGATTCGGTCTAGCTCTAACACTCCGCTACCAGCTTCTCGCATTAAACACGCTCACCTCTTAGCTTCTTTCTCTATAAAGGGAAGGAAAAACATTTTGAGCTTATAAGGGATGGTATGGAATTCAGTTAAATATTTTAATGTACAGTCGTCTCTGTTGGCTGCGGGTTGTGGGTTCGAATCCACTCGGCACGTTCACCTGTGCTCCCGTGGGTTCCTCGCACTGCCCAAAGACACGTGTTCCATTTAAACCGATGACGAAATTGCCTTTCGAGTGTGCCTGGCGCCCCGTGTTTCCGGGATAGGCTCTGGACCGCCGCGACTTCGACAAGTGATAAATAGTCAGTGAGACTTTTCTTCTGCCTTAGCGTCACGTGTGCTTTTACTATCAACATATACGGTCCCCACTCTCCGACGATAATGTTAAGAATATTAACAGCGGATAGCGGGAATACTTTCCCCAAAAGACCGTCTTAGCAATAGCCTGAGAACAAGCGGAGCCGTCAGGACAGCCACGCTTCCTGTGGTCAACTTCGACTCGAAGAAGGAGTGTATCATGTGCCAGTTAAAGGGAACGTAAAACGAGAATGACAATATAGAAAAATTTAAAAGAACTAATATATGACAATCTAAAAAAAATACGTATCGGCGAAATAAAGTATAAAATAGGCTAGGCACCCTGTTGCGGGACTATAAGGGGAACTAATTCACCGTGTCCGCTGAATGAACGCCAATTCCAGATCCGTGAAATGCGGATTTCCACTCCGGGTTTTCGCGACACCCCGTTCTCCCCCGCTCAGTGTCTCTCTCCAGCTCTCTCTCTCTCTCTCTCTCGCTCTCTCTCCTCCTTTTAAATCCACCTCCAGCGCAGCGCACTGGGGGGAGCGCCACCAATATGCGGCTGATGGTTCGGGGAGGCTGAGCACTGGCTGAGTTCTCAGTTCCAGCGCGAACCATCTCACAGAAGAAGGAGCAAAAATGATGGAGGATATTAAAGTGAATGTGGGAATGTTTTGACTGAGCGGGATAAAAAAAAAACCTTAAGCCGGACTGCTTTCTCGGATCTTACCGCATCTGAGGGAATTAATTTTTTTTTTTTTTACATGCAGAAATGCCGTTCGCCAAGAGGATCGTGGAGCCGCAGCTGCTGTGCAGGCACGCGGTGCCCAACGACGAAGGCTTGCTTTTCGAGGATCTGCGCTCCATCAGCAACGTGGCCCTGTCCCGGACCCTGCGGCAGCTCTCGGACCTGGCCCGGCACGCCTGCTCCCTCTTCCAGGAGCTGGAGGCTCAGATCATCTCCACGAACCAGCGGGTTTGGGCTCTGCAAAACAAAATCGGCAGGATGCAGAGAGCGGCGAGCGGGCTGGACCCCAAGCAGGAGGCAGTGCGTGAGTACCACTCCCCCCCCCCCACCCCCACCGGGGGGCACGGCGGTGACACGCAGCAGGGCTCCGTCCTTCAAGAGCATCCATCTGTTGAATCACGGCTCCGGAGATGTCAGTCAGTCGAGTCACCCCGGTGGATGGATGCGCTGCTCTCCTACATCTCGCTCGTGTTGCTTCTTTGAATGATCGCACCGCCATCCGTTAACGAGCCCTACACGTGTGTGTGTGTGTGTGTGTGTGTGTGTGTGTGTGAGCGGCTCGGGGCGCGTCGCGGCGTCTCGATTAACGGGACAGAGGGGCGTGTGAGCTGCGCGAGCGCCGATCGCTCTCTACTGCTGCACTTCACTTCTTCTTGCCATTCGCCGCCGCGACACACACACACACACACACACACACACGACGCCTTAGAATGACACTTGTTTTTGCCTTTTCTGCGGCGATGCAGCCCATTACTAATCGCTGGAGCCGATAAGCATCGCGTCATAAACATGGTCATAATGATAATATTTACCTGTGTGTGTGCGTTTGTAACGGCAGTCACTCTAAAATACATCAACATGCAGTATTTACTGTGATTTCACACTTTGTGTTTACAAAATGTAGTGACGGAATTTTCATTCATTTTTTAGTAAAACAGACAAGTGTGTACGTGCGTATATAATAATAATAACATATGTACACACACACAGACACGCGCGCGCAGTTTTATAACTCGTGTTTATGATGAGGCTCTAGCGGATAAATTGCCCTGACCTGGACATGCTGTTCGGGCTGATTATGTTGAACTGAATGAATAGTAATAAGGCAAACATGCTGAGAGTATGTAATGCATTAAGAGGCTGGAGGGGATCAGTCCAACACTGCTCCATCAGTCTCATCCAATGTGCAGTTAAGCCCTTCTCAGATTCGCAGCCTCGTGCATGGCAAAGGGTTTCAGGGGTCGAAAAAGCAAAATACGGTAGTGTAGAATATTCGTGTTTTGTATTTCAGCCATGTACGTGAATCGCCGTGTTCCGCCGATAGAAGAGGGGGCCCCTGATGCTCCTGCTTTGCCGAGCAGCTCTGCCGCAGTCTGGCAGAGCATCTCCACATGTATCACACACAGCGGAGAACACACGGCGCACGACAAAGGGAAGGAGAACAAGCACGGTCTTTAAATAGACTTCTTAAATCCAGCCCTCGGTCCACTCTCTCGTCACGTCCTTTATAATGCGAGACCTACTTTCTTATATAAGAAAGCGTGTGACACATGACCTGGACATCTCCTCTCGGCCCTGATTTTTCTGCAGCTGGGTCTTGCGCGCATCCTTGGCAAAGGCATCACCGAGAGCCGGAAAGCAGCCTGCGCTCCTGTTTAACGGCGTGGGGATGTGAGGATGATGTGTGTTGCTGGGCAGGGGAAGGGAAGGCGACAAATGAATGAGGAGCGAGAGAATATTGTTTATTATTTTCCGTTAAACAGATGTGGGCCTTGAGATGTGTGTGCCTCGAGATTAAGATACAACGTGTCAACTAAATGTCCTAGTGATAAATCTTTTGTCATTATATTTGATCTTCTGTACCGTTCTCTCCCGTGTAACCTGGACGGCGAAATACGAATGGATGTCAGTCAAAATTTATCAAGAGGACGACTCGGCGTATGATACACCGGGTGATATCGTGCATTCTATTAATGTATTTTGCATCTTTGAAAGGCATCTTAAAAACATGTTCCTCTTCAGACAGAACCCCACTCAGCAGCAGTCTGGGTTCGGGTAACCAATCAGAATCAGCGTGTAGCCATAATGGCTCCTCATTGGCTGCGTGTCTTCCGGGTGTGTTTTTCCCCTTCCACGGATGCAACTTAACCAGAGACCGGTGGTGTATCGGGGGGTGTAGCGCGGTGGTGGGAGTGGTGGGGGGTGGTTACACTGCTGGAAGGTACATCCTATGCTCTGGGTGACAGACGCTGGGCACCAACAGGGGGTCTCAGTGACGGTCATGTCTCTCATCCTCCCTGATAACGATAGTCCACTAGGGTCAATAATGCTGTAGCATCATGTTTTTTTTTAAAAAAATCTTTTTAAATGCAAGTTGTCCTTTTTTCATCAGTATTATCGTGCTCAATGTTTTCCTTGCCCGTAGTTCTCGGGATGGCTAGGGCCTTGAGGGGCGTTCGGCCCAGGTGCAGCCCAGGTACGCTGGTCAGACAGGTCAGTCAGGTAGGCAGGGCCCTAAGAGCCGCAGTTCTCCGAGGGTCAGATGATACCTGGAGAGGTGCGTAGTCTCCTCAACGTTGCTGTGAAAAGACCACCTCAGTTAACTCTGCACTAGAGGAATGTCCTGGTATTAGTTCATATTATTTCCTTATGTTGAGACTGACAATAAGCCAAATGCCTACCATATAGTTTTAGGCATATGTTTTTATTTTCCAACTGCAACCATCTATTTTCGAAATGTAGCTGTTGGACACAGGAAGGTGCAGTATCGTGCATCTAGTAATTAGGAAGTCTGATTGTACCTCTCTATGAAGTTGCCAGGCGCTCTGTCTGGATTTAGAGCCAAAATAAGCACACAAACAGCGGTTTGGCTTTGTGTTATTTGTTTTTTCACTAGGTCAAAGACTGATTCATTTTTTTTTTTAATTCAGCATTTTTGTCTCACATTTTTTGCTCAGTTACAGTAATAGACCTAAACCACATTAAAGGTCTCTTTTTACTTTAAAAATAATGCTTTACATTTTTTTCCCAGCATAAAAGAAATTAAACAAATATATTAAGTCATGGGGGGTGTGGTGGCGCAGCAGGTTTGGCTGGGTCCTGCTCCCTGGTGGGTCTTGGGTTCGAGTCCCGCTTGGGGGGCCTTGTGATGGACTGGCATCCCATCCTGGGTGTGTCCCCTCCCCCTCCGGCCTTGCGCCCTGTGTTTTCGGATTAGGCTCCGGTTTGTCGCGACCCCACTTGGGGCAAGCGGTTTTGGACAATGTGTGCGTTAAGTCATTCTTTGTGAGTTGGACAGACGGTGCATCAGTTTGAAGTATTTGCAGTACGCTGAAGACATAATCCAAAAACAGTCATTTAAAATAATCTGTTCATATTATACGTGGCAGTTTTCTCAACTTTGAATAATCTGCTGCCATTTTGCAGTGTGTTTTACCCTCAACAGAGGTTAACATGTTTAATGAGCTGATAATCTTGGAAAAGGTAACTGACCTTCTTTGGTCTTCTGGGGTACATTTAAACCCCGTCCTATTGTCTGAAGGAGCACGTTGGAGTCTGATATTCCCACGGGACTTCTAACAACGCAGATGCGTGAGTGTGTCTGTGAGTGCGTGTATCTGGAAAGGACAGCCAGCTCCTGGGACTGGTCAGAATGACCTCTGCAAGTCTCCTCACTGAGAATGTTGAATACATGGATGTGTCAACTGACGTCTTGATACCGATGGCCGTCCGCCTTTAAATGAACGATCCAAGAACGTGTCCGGAAATGGACGATCCAGACCGTAAACATCATTTTAAGGTCTTCTGTGAGAAGCGGATTAAAGGCCGGGGAAGCTGTACATGACACTGCCGCTGCCCTCCGAGTAACGGCACGGTGAAACAGGCATAGCCCAGTAATCCACTGGCCGTGTGTGTCTCAGCGGGACTGTGTTTGTACTCCAGATCTGACCGACGTTGGGCGCAATGCTGACACAATTAGGTCAGATACTACACGCTGAAATAGAGACTCACTCTGCGCTTAGTCTGACGGTAATGTGGCAATCTCTTTGACAGCTTTGCTGCAAAAACAAAACTGAATTTTATATGTACATCCAGAGAAATGGCACATCCTTGCTAAGTTCACGGATCACGTTCCGAAAAAGCTTTCGCTCGTCTTTCTATAATAAGTAAATAACAGCTTCTGCTGCTGAGAAATAAGACTTGAACCACAAACTGCCCTTTTGGAAGCTGTGTGCTTCTCCAGCATTTTTTGGCTCATGCTTCGTTGTCATCCGAAGGTTTTGTATATTCGGTCTGTCTTGAGAATCACTGTAATCTACGAATATTGTAAGATGAAGTCCAGGAGCGCGATACGGGGAGGAAATGAAACTGCATAATAACTTCATTAGGGTCTGCTTGGGTCTTTCAAGTGTTGGCAAATGAACTCAGTCCTTGGGGGTGACATCCTAACGAAGAGATATATATTTCGGGTCCCGTATTTGTCTTTTGGCTTGTGAAAAGTCATATATTTTTAAGACCTTGCATATATGACCCATCCATCCATCCATCCATCATCAATAACTGCTTGTCCAGTGTAGGATTGTGGTGATCTGGAGCCTTTCCCAGAATCATATGATGCAAGGCAGAGCACACACTGGATGGGAAAGAAGTCCATCACAGTGCTGTAAAATATGTAAAAACCAGTTTTCCTCTGATAAGCATCTACTGCCTAATTGTTATAAATCTTTGATTTAGGTCTCTGAGTCAAAAGCATCTTTCATTTCTTATGCATTAGAGAAATCAACAAAAGTAAACACGTCACTGATCCCCTTGAACAGGTAAAGGAATGCGGTGCCTACACCGCCTCCCTGCTCTTGCCCTCTTTTACCCCCTGCATGCAAAGTGTGAATGAGACCAAAGCGCCACCCACCCTTCTGGGGACAGTTCAGAGGTAGAAATGCCTCCATGTTTCAGCCTAAATCGCCAATAATACTGGCACCAGTACATGGGCTCTGACATCACGCGTATGGCAGCGTGTCGCAGCCTTGGCCCTCGGATGCCGGAGGGGAGCCAGCGAGTAGCGGAGTTAGTCCAGCGCACAAGGTAAAGCAGGCTTCGGGCACTACATTCCCCAACTACACTCACACACGCACGCACACGCGTGCGCGCGGCCACTCCCCTTCACTCGGGCACACTCGCACTGCAGCAGTCCCAGCTCCACGTGGTGTGAGAAGATAGCTTTGTTTCCCCTCGCGCACACTTTCATCAAGGGCCCCTTATCGACCGAGGAAGGCAGAGCGCTCCCCGCAGGCGGGTACGCCGGGGCCTTAATAACAGCGCCGTACTGGAGAGGAATAATTACGGCAGCCTGTAATCGCCCAGGAACCAGGGATTAAATAATGCAGCGCTCTTCTCGCTGCAGCAGCTTCTCGTGCCGGGCTGGGCTCTGCGGCGGCCTGCTTGGGATGCAGAGGTGTGCAAAGGGGGAGAGGGAGGGAGAGAGAGAGAGAGAGAGAGAGAGAGAGAGAGAGACGCACGGTTCGCCAGTGCCCCTGGCAAGGCTTAGCGTTTTCCCAACTCTGTCTTACTGTGCCCTGGTTTTCGCATTCAGAAGAAAGCCGCCACAAGATTTGCACAACAAGCCGTAATGAGCTTTCGCTTATAAACTGCAACTCTACAGACCCGCTTCCACCGGCACAGGCGGCGCGCGCTTAGTGAGCGTGGCATCGCTTCTACGTGTTAAAGCGCTCTGGCTACAAGAGCACCTTGTCGCTCCTAGTCGAGGTGTTTATCGTGAACTCGCACCGCCGGTAATCTCTCAGCGCTGGTACGCATCGATTAAAACTGGAGCTACTTGGTCAACGTTTTTTTTTTTTTTTTTCCTTTTCACCATCAACGTATTCCCTTACGCTAACATCGCAAGAATACGGTGAACATTTACCGCATGCAGTTTGTGTGATAGAAGGTTCCGGATGTGGTTGAAATTGTCATCGGATGCAATCGCCTCGCTTCGATCCTCCTCGTCGCCCGTGCGTTCGGCGAATCGTCCGCTGCGTTTTGGTCCCGATTCTCACGTCGCATGAACACAAATCGAACATGTCCATACCTTCTCAAGAAACAAAAAAGAAGCAAACAAGCTAGATGAAATGAAACGGGGGGGGGGAAGAAAAGTTTCTGACTTTTTATGGGCATCGACATGTACCAATGTACCAAGACCAAAAAAAAAGCCCTGGTTCCAGGGTTACGAAAACGAAAACGTCTCGGGGAGCTCTTTGGCGTCGCCTCCTGCGATGTGTCTGAGGGCGAACACCAGACTTCTTCCTGGTCTTCTAACACGCTATCCGCGATGGACTTCCGTAGCGCTGCTTTTTCCGTGCCGAGCAGGCGGCGGTGGAAGGCCTCGTAGCCCTTACCAGACCAGAGCAGACCGAAGCGCTCAGACTGCGCGGTGCGTGTTCGCCTGAGCAGCTGTGAGCCGAAGGAGTCTCCTCGTTTCAGTGGCGCGGTGAAACCGGCGACCGGACGATGGGAAACGTTAGACAAACGCACAGACCACTCAAGTGCCTCTCAGGGCTCCGATTTATCTATGTTTTACCGATCAAGCTCTAATGCTATGACCACATCGAATTAATCGTTTGTTTTGCATGCGCACACTTTTTTTTCTCTGTTGACTTTGGCACGCTCGTGCCTGCAGTACTGTTTTTTTTTTTTTCTCTCTTTTTTTTTTTGGGGAAAATGAGGAAAAAAATAATCCCCTATCATAAAAAAAGAAGTATTGCATTTTCAGTTAAAGGCTGTTTTTTTTTTTTTTTTTTTACTTGATGTTTTTTGTCTGGATGAAGTCTGGTGAAAGAATCCTAAAGATACGTCTGCAACTGCATTCGCCACGATTATGTTCTCGGAGGCACCACTGTTGGGGAAAAAAAAAAAAAAACCTGTGTATAACTCAAGATGTTTAAGGGCATAATATTAAAAATTTAGTGTAGAAGACCTATCCTTGAATCGCACATGCTTGTGTTTATATGAGAACTTAATGGTGTGTGTGTGTGTGTGTGTGTGTGTGTGTGTGTGTGTGTGCGCGTGCGCCCACATGCATGCATGTTTGTGCTTGCCAGTCAGGCAATGCTCTTTACTCACCTCGTGCTTGGTCGCGCAAGGTGGGAAACGGGTCCGAGGATCCGTTTGCTGCCCTGCTTCCTTCAAGCGTGTGTCGGCGTGGGGCCAGCGAGCCTCACCTCTGCGCTCATCTGCACAACCACATTTTGTGTTGCATGTGAAGCAGCCCCTGGAGTCATACGCTCGAGTGTGATGCGCATAGCCCTCACCCCCCTGCCCGCCCTTGCGCTCTTCATTGGCGGTGTGCAAATATGGATGGAGCGTATACGGAGCGGGGCAGGGGGGCTCGTAGCCGTTCCGCGTAAGTGATCACACGCGCTGCAAACAAAGCCCAGCGGACTCGAGTAGCTGCTGTAGACAGCACGTTAATCGTAGAATCTGCCGTATCTGCCGCCGTGCCGGCGTGCGGCCCTCGTGCTGAACCGGCGGGACCTCGGCGTGCCTCCTCGCGCGAAGGGGACGGGAGACGGGGCACCGTCGGCACCACGGGCGCTCAGCCAGGGCCAGACCGCTGATCCAGCTTTGAGCTGAGAGTTGGAGCTCTGCTGTGCCGGGGCTTACCGCGGTGACTCTTACAGTGGAACCTGCGAAGGTTATGCAGACCGCTCAGGTGGTGTTTCTTTGCGTGCTGTTACTCTGGTAGTCTCCGCTTGGGTAGGGGGTGCAAGGTGCGTGTGCCATCGTCATGCCGCGCTCAGACTGATGTTGTCCTGTCTAATCTCAAAGGCTTGTCTGATGAAAGCGCTTGGCAAGGCACAGACAATGCATATGGAGGGATTTTCTTCATAGAATATTTCTAATCTGCTCTAATCTGCTAAATGTAATAGTTTGTTCCTGGGATAAAACTAATAAATCTCGGAATGGCCTCTATTTGATGAGGAAAAAGAGATACTTGTTTGCAGGGCTGGTCTGAACGTCTTCATCGGCCTCGTCACGTCTAAAATCGGATCCAGTTACCTTTACGTGTCTAAATCAGTTTAGATTATTACCGAAGTAAAATGTAGATTTTCTCTCAAGAGCGGATCGTAAACATGCAGTCAGTGTAATAGCGTCATTGGCTGATGTATAAACCTTTACGTTTCGGTCAGTGTGGCCTTTAATAAAGCAGTCATCCCTTTTTCCACGTCCTCCTGTGCCGTGACAGTGGTTGAGGAAAGCTTGGGTTCAGGAGAGATGCCATTACAAGCAGATCAATGGAGCAGGATCTTTAAAGGTTTGTTGGTATCTCTGTAATTGTTTTGATTGATTAATCAGGATTTCCCAGTCCCATTCCTAGGGGACCCGTTGCGTATGGTGGTTTCTAGCTGAACTCCAGCAATTAGGCCTGATTAGGTCAAAATTTTGGAGAGTAATGGTTTAAACTTTTCATAATAATTTCACAATGTCTCCTAGTCTTCTATTGTGAGCAGTTATGTTTTATTTTTGCACAGCCCTAGATAGCTATAAATACTGTAAATCACCATAGTGCACTCCACTAACATACAGTGCATGTGTGAAATTAATGCACAAAGGAAAGTGTAACATGTTTTAAAAAAAGTGAATTTTTTGTAATTGCTAAACTTAATGTTTCTAGTGTGTGGCACCAGGTACCCTAGTAGTTCGAGTTATAGACTTGTAGCCTTAAAGTTGCTGGTTGAAGATGTTTACATTTATTTAGTAGATGCTTTTCTCCAAAGCCACTTCCAGTGAACTCTATGTAGTGTTATCAGCCCACACACCTTATTCACGGAGGTGACTTACACTGCTAGATACACTAGTTACACTGGGTCATTCATCCATACATCAGTGGAACACACACACACACACTCTCTGTCACTCACACACTATGGGAGAACCTGAACAGCGCATCTTTGGACTGTGGGAGGAAACCAGAGCACCCAGAGGAAACTCGTGCAGACACAGGGAGAACATGCAAACTTCACACAGACTGAGCGGAGATCAAACCCATGTCCTCCCTCATTACCCACGTACTGTGAGACTGCAGCGCTGCTCACTGTGCCGCCATGCCACCCCCAAGATGTCCTCCCTGTTGCTTTTGTATTACCCTTTGGCAAAGTATTTGACCTGAAATGCTCCTGCAAAATACCAAGCTGTTTAAACTGTTCAAAACCTATACATTGCTTTGAAATGAAGTGACAGCCAGTGAACAAATCATATAATAATGAAAGAATACGTAACTCTGAGCACTGATGACTTTGTGGCTTAGTGTGCTCTTTGAGCATTAAATGCGCATCTTCAACTATTAAAATAATGGCCAAGTTCTGCACTTTTCTGTTGACATTCATATCACAGTTTGCGCAGTTAAAATATTTGAAAACTTGTTTGCCGCAGTTTAAAGATGTGCAACGGAGCTTTGAGCAGCATAACACTCATAAAAGAGGATGGTCACACTTGTGCTCCACACACCCCATCTCCCTTAACTCCACAGAGTGCACATCACATCACGGTTTACCGACTTGCCGTGCTGCTGACTGGGGTGGTTTCCACTGACCTGTTCGCTCAAGTCGAGCGTTCCGAGAGCCGCCGGGAAAGCCGGCGAATCTCCGGCAGCGCCGTGAACCGTGTACCGAGAGCATTGCCTACATTTGAACGTATAATCATGGTAATGGGTCAGAGTGGTGGGGAAGGGGGAGCTGTGCGAAAAAGGGGTTCGAGATGAAATGAAGAGCTGTCTCAGTGGTGACGCGTCTCCCCGGGAGACGAGGACGAGCCATTTGCATTCCTGAGAGAACCTCCTGCTTTATCAGTGCTCGAGAGCGCGTGGTCCCAGGTGCCCTAGTGCCTTAGAGAAAGGCATAAATCAGGACCTGCTAATAGGAAAACTTCTCCAGGTTTTTGTGTCCATGGAAACAAGACAGGTCAAATATTCCAGTGTTTTATAGAGCGCAATATTTTCCAGCTAAAACAGGTGTAAACTGAGGGCCTTGTCTCAAACATTGCTTTAAATACAATTAACTGTTATTCAGCTTTCGTCTGTCTCTAGTGACTTGCAGTATTAGCGATACTAAATTAAATAACTTCCAATGATGTGACCATTTAGACATTTTATTAGTTGTATCAGCTCTGGGGAAATTCCTTTTTCAAAGGCAGTACAGCAGGAGCAGGGATTCAAACCTGTGCCCTTCTGTCGGATAGGGATGGCCCTGAGCGGCTGCACCCTACATATAGTCCTATGCGTCAAGTATTACGTATACGCTGCTTTTTCATCCCTTGCTTCATGAGGTAAGTGAGCAAAGGCTAAACTTCGGCACCGAGCGAACGTCTATTAACAGAGGGTAGCGCAGGCTTCTCCTGTGCAGGCCGAGTTGCCCGAAGGCGTGTGATTCACTGCTGCACACAGTGTGAATGTAAACTGTGCACATGGCCTGCCTGCAAGCTGTCATTCCCAGAAGCTTCAGGGACAAGTCAGGCCAGCAGAAGCGCAGTGGAGAACCATGTCTAGGGGGGGGATTTGCTCTGAGATGACCTTTACCTCTGACCTCACGATCCCACCATGCCTTCCCAAAAAAAGCCAGCGCAAACAAAGCAAGCCTCCCGCTGAGGGGTGTCAAAGAGGTTGATGCGCCGTGCGACCGCATGTGTAATTGCTTCGCTTTGCAGGACACGGCAGTGACCGCCAGCATCTAACCGGGCAGCTAGAAGATGGAAGTTTTCTCTTGCAACGCAAATGCTGTCATTGTAGCTCATCATTGTTTCTAAGGCCCTTGGGTGGGTCCTCGGAAAAGGCAAATCATCCGAAGAACTAAAAAAAATTGTAGAATAAATGGGGCGCGGGTGCAGGACTGGCCAGGGAAATAGGGATAGACACAAAATAAGCAGGTTCAAAATTGGGACTTCTTTGGTTGTTCTCTCTGTTTCTTTGAAGTGCTTGTTACTTGTTTATATTTTCCGTTAATTTTCTCAGCTGCTGCCTGAGATACACATACTGTACAAACTGTATAATGTACAACATCACTCCCTTATTGAGCACTTATCCACGTTAAGAGCATTAAGATCCAGGTTATCTGATGTTTCCCTCTTTCGCTATATCCCGGCTCAGAACTTTTAATCTCACACATTTGCGGATAACGTTACTGTGTAATTTCCTCGTTCGCGATGATTGTTATGACTTCGCTCTACTGTCTGAATGAACGACATCAAACACATTCTTGCCCCTTAATTCCAGACAGTAGAAGCTCAAAGAACTTTTGGCCCTCTGTAATTTCAACTTTAAGGTTGGAAGAGCGTAAGGGACATGCCACTGATACCTGCCCTCCGGACACCATTGTTAAATTTATGCTCCTTTTAACAGCTGGAATGTAGTACAAAAAAACTCGGGTTTTCGGGGAACGGATTTTTCCTTCTTCGGAAGTGGATTGCTGTGTTTCGGTTTCAGTGTTTCTTCCACTTGTTCATGTCGCCTGATGCCCGCCGACGGCTCGGCCCTGCTGTGGCCTCACACACTAATGCTCGCCCTCCAAGAGGAGCATGGCTGGCCTGTTTCGCTGCAGTGATAAGATAAGTTTAATGGGGCTCAGGGTTTTAAACCCTTGGTCTCAGCAAGGTTTTAAAATGTACGAACCACAGCCCCACCCATTTGAAGAAACTTTGCAGGCAAACACATCCTAGCATCTTTAAAAACCATTATGACTGTGCTGTCCTTATCTCCCGATGGAGGACCTGCAAGTTATGAAATGACATTGTTTAAACAAAAAAGCTTATATATACTATACGCACACACAAATATATATATATAATCTTTTATTTTCCTCTTTTGCTAGATCATGGCTCAAGACTTTTAATCTCAGAACATTTTGAATATATTTAAACTACAATAAACTTTGAATTAAACTTTATACTCAACATTTTTAACAGGTGTCCAAAAGAGTTGAAGATTTCTGTGGTTAACAAGCGGTGATTCTAGTGGTGACAAATGCTGGATTCAAGTACAAAACAGGAGGTGTACAGGTGTACAGGTTGCTGTCTGAAAGCCATTCTCAAACTGCAGTTCTGAAGAGCTGCAGACAGTGAAGACAATTAGAAAAAGCTCATTTACAGCTGAAAAGGAGAACAACAAACGCTTAAATGTAGGCTAGAAGAAATACACTGGAGCTTTTGTATTAGGAACAAATGGCAACATCTGCAACCCCTTGTCCTAAGCGGGGGTCACAGCAAGCCAGAGCCTATCCAACAACATGGCACAAGGGACATACCCCAGATGGGATGCCAGTCCACTGCAAGGCACCCCAAGTGGGGCTCAAACCCCAGACCCACCACACAGCAGCCACAGGCCAAACTCATCATGCCACCGCACCATTGCGTTGTCCTTGTGAAGGGAATTCAAATCTTAATTATCTTAAACAGAAAAAAAATCATGTATTACGGGATGGATCGCAGATCACTGCCAGCGACACTTAGCTTGAATGATGAAGGAAAACCATCGGTTTCAGATCGTTTAACCTGGTGAACGACTGTTGAGGGAATCGTATTGCGAGAAAACAAAAGGTTGACTTACAAAAAAAAAAATATTCTTCAGACCATTATCAGCAAGCACATAAGGAGCTGTACTTTTGGCTTAAAGGCTGCAAATGCAAGTCTCACGAGGTTAACCGCAATGATACCCATGGGCAAGGTCTTTAACCTAATTTGCTTTCGTAAATATCCTGCTGGCAAATGTGGCAAATAGTATAGCATGTAAGTTACTTTGGATAATAGCATTTGGTAGGCTAATGATAGCAGGGAAACACTATCAAACATTAACAGCTCTTTAACCTGAGCTGTTACTCAACTGCCTGTAATTTTCACATGGATTGACTTGCCACCTTGTCAGTGGAATGATGTGAACCATTCTCCTCTTTCCCGTTTCCACACATCCTTATTGCTGGAAGTGTACCGCGCACGCTCGGGCTGAAGTAAGACCTTTTAAATATACATTCAAGGTTATGTATAGTTTTAAAATGAGCAATAGAGCTTAAAACATAATTTGACTGCGCCTGACATGTTGACAGCATGCTGCTTCTTAGCAGTCTCCATGCCCTACTTTTCCTTCACAGTTGATCCACTTCTGGGTTTTGACAACGCTTTTAATGTTTAATGCACTTTGATTTTTTTCTGCAGACACATCAAGGCTCTCCAAGAGGGGTGTCTCGGCAGTGTAAAGTGTGATGGAAGGGTAACTGGAAGCCGTGTGCACCCAACCGCTGACTTGAGTGCATGCAGTGCTGCATGTGTAGGGGTAGAGGGGACAAGCCACTTGGACAAAAACCACGCACATAAACACACACATCAACCATACTCATTGCAAATATGTCTTAGAAACAGCTGAAATAAAATACCTGTCTCTTAAAATTACACCCAGCAGGAATACGTATACCGTACATCCATATGGAATGGAGACATAATACGTACACCTTATACATGTACTGGGGTGAAATGCTCAGGCTCCTTAATTCCCCGTGGGACAACTGGTACTTAAGTCTGTTTGGAAGTACTGTATATTTGTTTGTAAATTGAAAGTCACTTTTATTAAAGCCACAATAAAAGCTACCTAAAATAGTCATCCCTCCATTTATTCTCAGGGTAGGTCTTGTGAAAACCTCAGGTGCAGCTATAATAAATAAAAAATACCCTGTTACACTTAAGTGCATCTGTCCATTCCATCAGTAATAACTGGTTTTCCAAAGCAGTGTCTTGCTGTTCCAGAGCCTGTCCTGAAAACACAAGACATGAGGCAGGATGCACCCTAATGGGATGCCAGTCCATCACTGTGTAATTCTTATTTCATTATTTTTTATGATCTTCAAACTACATTAATGTTACTCAAAATGTAAACTCATGTTAAATTGCTGACTGTAAAAATATGGAGTCTGTGTAAACTCTTATTCCCTCCCAGTTGCTGACTGATTCTTTGCATTAGCAAGCACAATGTTTGTGAGCTTCTGGCCACTTTCAACTTTATTGTTTACACAACCAGTAAAATCTTAACAATGCGCTCATCTCACCCTCTTTCTATAACTGCGAGAGTCAACCCTTGCGTCGATGGGTGAAAGGTTGTTGGGGGTACACACTGGATGGGATGCCAATCCATTGCAGACTATCTTAATAGTACAGACATACCTCAGTTTATTTATGGGATCGGTTCTGTATGCATTTTGGGTATGGCTACCGTACAGTGAATATAAATATTTTGGAAGACCTACATTAAAATGAAGCCAGTTTAAACTGACTGAAAATAAAAAAAACATTCTCTCCACAAACTGAGTGGTTCATCCCATAAATGTGTAACATGAATCATCATATTATTAATTACCAAAAGACCAAGAAGAGCAGACAGAAGCTGAAAAACTGTGGGGGGTGAGCTGTGTCGAGGCATCCTCAACTCCTATTTGGGAGCATTTTTCTCTTAGCTAAGAGCTGCCCACGTACGAATTGGCTCATTTAACTACAAAACAGAATTTTTTCAAAACTAACACTGTGAAAAAAAATACAATTAAAAATCAATAACTGAAGCGGAAAATGCATGTATCTTCAAAAATTTGTAACTCGAGCATCCATAACTTGAGGAGCCAGTGAATATTTAAACTATACTGAAAAAGAAAGTATTAAAATAACAAATGGCGATACATACCACGCATTAATATCACAATTAACTGAAAAACTTATAGCATAAAACCCTATTGAATTAATTTTTGTTTTATCAATTTTAATTTTAATTTATTATTGTACAGTGCCCTTACCAAAAGGTTGCCCCAGAGAATAATAGTGAAAGCTTAACAGAGAACAACAGAGAAAGCACAGGGAGAGAAGAGCGTAAGTAACAACATCAACCGTGCACATTTAATAAAGGGTAATTGGAATAAATCTACATGCGGCAGAGGAGCAAAAACTAGAGGTGGAACAGGAGAAAATCTTGGATGGTCCAAAGCCGGCTGCTTGCCCATCCCTCCGAGGCACTTTGTATTAGTATAAAATGTTTGACTTTAATACTCTGCTTCTTGAGTGATCCAAACACTACCTGTCTGGTCAGCAGATGGTCTTCAGTCACTCAGGGTCAGACTGTGCAAACATGTAAATATGGTTACTGCTCATAGTAACAGTGTACAGCGACACGGCCAGGTACACAGAGAGCAGCATTGACAGTGCTACTGAACTCAGATGCATGCACCTTAAGATATAGCTGAGTTTTGTGTCCACATTTGTGGTTATGTATCATGTTCATGTGTAAACTGGTTTGCTTGACTCTATTAGGGTTATGTAACATGTGACCATGCTTTCCCTTTAAATCCAGATGGATCTGGTAAATATAGTGTACTCAAGCTTATATCATGGGGGATTTTGTTTTGTAACGACAAACATGATGGCTCTCATGAGAACGGATACCCAGCAGATTCCTGGACGCCCTCCAGTTATGACGGTTAGGCTCTCACCAGAGCGCATGTTGTTTGACAGGACCCGTAGGTGACTTATGTGGTGTTACGGACATTTTTTGCTTCTGTCCTTGAGTTTAGGAGACTTTACTGGATGGGCGTGAAACACATCCTTAACAGGACGTTGTTAATCTTCATGCGGATGGCATTTAACAGCATCCAGGGACATTCGCAATGACACAGCCTCACTGTGACACAAGCAAGCAGAGGTTCCTAGTGACCCCAGCAAATAAATTATTTTAGAACTGTAATTCTGGAATCTTGGGTTGAAAGACCACGTTTAAAATGTGTATCCACGGAAAAAATGTAATGTCATAATGTAGGAGTTTCATGATGGTGGTGGAATGCAGAAGGTACTTTTTATATTACTGTACTCTCAGTTTTTTTACCATACTGTTCTACGTTGAACATTGTACCATCCATTCATTCTATCAATGTCTATTTGATGTAAACAAGTCCTTTGTTTTTTTTTTCCGTGAACAGAGTGTGGGGGAGGTTGTGGAAAGCTAAAGAATTAGGCGGAATATGTCAGAGTGGCCCTAAGGACTGGATTTGTGTAGACGTTTGCTGACCCTGTTTTTTCCCTTTCTGTTTTGGAGAACCATTTCCCTTGGTTGGGTCAGTCAGTTCCTGTCGTGAGTGCTGAAAAGTGTTGGTGTTTGTCATTGTTTGGACGGCTCAAGTAGACAGCAAAACTGCACTGAGGCTATCGTTTTGAGCTCCAATGTCTGGCTAACTTCACTGCAGAGAAGATGCACCTTGATGTTTAATCTCATCCTTGATCTTCCCTGACACCATAATTCTGGGTGTTCCTGAGTTATATATAGATGTATGGACCAAAGGGAGCTGTCGCCTTAAGATAATATTCCCAAAGCATGACGGAGACCTTTACAGATGTCATGATTTTACAACCTTTAGGAATCGTTCACTGGTTTACAGACTGCGATAAAGGCAAATGCAGAAGAGTAGAGGGACCACAGAATTTCATTACATGTTAATGTTAAAACTACATCCAGATGCAGTTGATTTCTACCAACAATTCCAGGAAGAAAGTGGTCTCAACTGTATTATGTTGTCAAATGAGGTATTCAGATGACGTGCTACTATTTTTTTTTTTTTAATGGAGAGGTTACATCTTACTAGCATGCATAGTCAAAATCTCAACTTTTTCTCCCTGTAGTATAAAGTGTCATACATCTACATAGACATTTTTTTCCTCTTAGGTCAGATGTGGTTTGCTTGCTCCAAATAGCTTCACGCAATCTTGCCTGGATGCACAGAGGTCTGAAGGGTAGTGTACAAGTAGGGCTGAAATTCTTGTACTTCCTTTCCATCTCCAGAATGCAGCAACCAAGTCAAGTGTGGATTTTTGGCCCGCCTCGGTCACAGCCACAGTTCAGGGCAGAATGCCTTCTAGTTCACGTGCAGGAAAACAGTGTCCAATAAAAAATGCATGAGTACATCCCTGTTGCACTTCACTGCATTCGCTTGATCATTAGCAGTTCATGTTCACTGGGTTCACTGTCTGTCTGCTCCTCAGTCACTAGGCTCTCCATTTTTGCTTTTGCTGGTCATGTGCATCTTCAGCCCTATATGACCCTTTCATGAACCCAAGGTCTCAGTACACCTGCACTCTCTCCGTTGGTTGTAACATTAAGTTCTTTTCCTCTTTTACTTTGTGCCAAACCATAGACTGACTATGCCTCCCATTGTGATGTCCAGAAGATTTTAAAGCTGAACCCATAACACCAATAAAGTATACGCAGTGCTCTGTATGGAATAGTTATTTTTCATTTTTTGTTGTAGAGGTCTCTATATAGGGGGGTGTGGTGGTGCAGTGGGTTTGGCTGGGTCCTGCTCCCTGGTGGGTCTGGGGTTCGAGTCCCGCTTGAGGTGCCTTGTGACGGACTGGCGTCCCATCCTGGGTGTGTCCCCTCCCCCTCCAGCCTTGCACCCTGTGTTGCCGGGCTAGGCACCGCAACCCCACTCGGGGCAAGTGGTTTCAGTCTGTGTGAGTTCTAAAGGTAATAGTGCTTGTAGTCTGCTTGAACATAGCCTGCAATGTGCCATATACTGAAAAGTGGCAGAATACACTATACATGTACGACTAAGGTGCAGTTGGTAGCGTAGTGGTTAGAGCTGGTGCTTTTGGACCTGAAGGCTGAAGTTTATATATAATATTTAAAAATGCATACAGGACTGTGCAGAAGTCTTAGGCACTTAGGTGTTTCACAAAAATATTTGTTTTAGACGGTCATTTAATGTCTTCTGCATTGGTGTCAATGAGAAAGAGCATATTTTTAGATTTCCATCATTCCTTTTGCAAAAAGTTACAGTATTACAGTGAGGGTTTTGTATGTCATTAAAGAAGAAAGTAAAATAGTAATAAACCACTTTCCCAATAGAGAACTTGAGGTCTTTGTATGGCACGCCGATTAACTGAAGCAGAAACAGCTGTATAGAGGCAATAAAACTGGGCGAGGGACAACAATACTGGACATGTGAGGTTTTGTCAAATGGGGCAGTTTAACTCTCAGATCTTACACCATGGCAAGAGTGAGTATAGCAACAAAACACGAGGTGGTCGTCCTTGGGACAAGGGCTTGTTGGCGATGGAGCTTTGTAGGAAGTTTGTTAAGTAAGAGCATTATTTTTGGAAGCATTCTCACTTTGTAGCTTTTTTCCCCAAGTGCCTGAAACTTTTGCACAGTACTGTATGTAAATCAATAGTCATAATGGGAAATTCAGGCAGTTTAGCACTTTGAGCCGCTTTGGAGAAAACTGTCAACTAAATGAATAATTGTTTAGATAAAAATCCTCCTTCAGAATGAATGCAGGACTTTCGTAAACCTGCATTTGGAGACTCTGTCCTGGATCTGCTGTACATTAGAAATACGGTACACTGTTACACACTGGTGTAGTAGATAGCTTTGAGGCAGTGCCCAGGGTCACAGCCCTTGCTAGATTCCCTTCATCTTCGTGCCTTTCCGTGTCCCATCTTGGCCATAAGGTGGGCTTTGCCTCTAATTTTTTAAAATTTTAATTCTGAAAATGTGCTATGGCATATGCCTATGCAATTTATGCCATATTCATCCTAACATCAGAGAACTTTCCGGAAAGGAATTTCCTTACTGGTATTCCGCATTTATCGAGACCTCTAAGGAAGAGCATGAAAAAAGTGAGATATACAAATATAAAATAAGTGAAATGTAGAAACGTACACTTCTAAGTGACATGTACAAATATCTGCATCTCTAAGTATTTCCCACTTAATCACAAATAGCTTGCCTGCGTAGAAGAAACTGCAATGCGTATATCGTCGGAGCATATTGACATCTGATACAGTGATAATAAATTCAAGGAAATCTGGTTTGTGCACAATCGATGTAGTTGAGCCAACCACGGGAAGCAGCGGGAGCGCATTTTCGTACCCTCCCGCGGTAGCTGCAGCCAGGGGAAGCAGTCGCAGTGAATCTGTGCACTCTTCCTGCAGTTGCTCCAGCCACGGGAAGCATTCGGGGCGCTTTGTGTACGCTTTCTGTAGTCGATCCAGCCATGGGAAGCAGTCGGAGCAGTTCTGCGCACACTTCCTGCAGTCGAGCCAGGATTAGGGACAGCTTTTTCTTCCAGGCAACCAGCTATTGTGGGACTGAAGAAAGATCAAAGCAAAGAAGAGGAAAAAAATCCCTTCGCCTGATCCACTTTTTTTCAAGTCATAAATACTGCATTAGTCTATTCAAATGTGGTTGGTGGATTGGCGCTGGGAACTCTCCAGTAGGTTGTTTCTTGTATTTTTCGTGGAACTGAACCGAGTAAAGCATTTTTCTCATGGGAATTTCCTTCCAGTGCAAGTGTCAGAGGAAAAGGGGACCAGTTTGTGGCACCGGCTGTATTGTACTTATAGAAAAATGTCCCGGTTGCGCGAGTCATTTGTTGCGCTGTAGCTTTACTGGCATTCCGGAAAGGACTGTTAATCAGTAGTTTCTCTTATGCCGCACAGAGGATGGCTGAAAAAGATGTTGAGTTTTGTCAGAACGTCAGCAGATTCCACCCGACTTTTAACCACCGTGGCTGGTTGGGATCTCCGGCCGGTCCGTGCTGCAGTTGTCAGTGGTATTGACGTATGGGCTGTGAGTTGTTTAGTCTCACTGTAGAATCTGGCTCCCTGGAAGTTCCTTCTAAAGCAATTTCAGCCTTGCATTCAGTTTCAAGTTACTGTCCGGTTGCTAGCCAAGAAATTCATCTAACCGCTCGATCGGAAACACGGCGTCCGCGTTTCCATTCTTTCCATCGAGCGCGTTTGCATCGTCCTTCCGTGGAAATCGAGCCAGAGCTGCGCGTGGCGTCCGCGTCTGTGTTTGCAGGCGACTGGAGTGTAACGCACTTGCCCTGGAATCTCGGGTTAGAAGACCACGTTGTCCTGGGTGAAAGTTGCTCAAACTTATCTCGTAATTCCAGTCGGTCTCGTGTACTTGACCACAAATGGGGAGTTCTGCATCACATCCCACTATTTAGCAGCAAGGAAGCAGTACATGACTGACATGACCTTACACACGTTGCGGACAAAGACTCGGGTCAAAGGCGACAAACTGGTCAGCGTGCTCCCTTTCCCGGAATGCATGGCTACGCCCGTTTTTCTTTCCACGTGTTTAAATGTGGCGACACACCAAGGAAAATGAGGCTATAAGGCACACATAGTGAGCATGGCTTTAAATGGATCTCTGTGGGAGAATCCTTATCGGAGGCTCCCGCCACCCCCCCCCCACACGCGATGCTTAAAACTGACCCTGTGACTCTCGATCGAGGAAATGTATTCAACTGTGTCACGTTTTTTTTCCCACAATTCATAACATTGTAGAAAGTAGCAGAGGAACTAACGTTTCCCGTTTGCACTGCTGGATATATATCGATCCGCTGCGGCCAAGCCTCCGGTGACGATCGCTCGTTTCACTGCGTGCGCAACGTGTTGCTCGGCATTACGGGGCTAGTCCCGTTCATCTGGGAAGTATGTATGTGTGGCTCTGTCTGTCTCTTTCATTTCATCATCATTCTTGGGAAGGAGTAATCATGCCGAACTGTTATCTTTCACAAGTACTGCTGGCTTTTGCAGTACACTCTCTTATTTTGTAAATGACACAGTCCAGTCAGACTGGGGATGTCTCATTGTAGAAGCTTTTGTACATCTTTTAAGTAGATAGATAGATAGATAGATAGATAGATAGATAGATAGATAGATAGATCTTTTTTTTAAAAAGCTTCTTTCTCATTTAGTTTATCTACAAATAAACTGATAAAGATATTCATTTAGCTGACACTTTTCTCCAAAGTGACTTACAATGTTAATCTAACTACAAGTATTTACCCATTTGTACAGCTGGGTAATTTTTACTGGAGCAATTTTGTGGTAAGTACCTTGCTCAAGGGTACTATAACCAGAGGTGAGATTCAAACCTGTGAGCTTCGGGTCCAAAATCAGCAGCACTAAACACTGTGCTACCAGCTCTTATTGATTGTAGTTGTTTGCTCACTCCCGGGGTGCGGTGGCGCAGTGGGTTGGACCGGGTCCTGCTCTCGGGTGGGTCTGGGGTTTGAGTCCCGCTTGGGGTGCCTTGCGACAGACTGGTGTCCCGTCCTGGGTGTGTCCCCTCCCCCCCCCCAGCCTTACATCCTGTGTTGCCAAGTTAGGCTCTGGTTCACCGTCCCCCTGTATGAGACAAGTGGGTTCAGAGTGTGTGTGTTTGCTCACTTCATGCCAAGAAGAGGCTTTGCACAAATGTGTGTGTCTTAAAAAACATTTTAGTTTGTGGTTCTCTACCATAGTACATGGAGGAAAAGCTATTTTTGCAATACATTTTTTTTTCTGCTGGAAACAAGAGTATTGGCATGAATTTCAGACTTGTCAGTCATCCTCTAAAGAGGCTCTGACTGCCCCTTCCTATGTGGCTTTTCACTGCAGGTTCCTGGAGAGAAGAGCAAGAAAAGAAAATTGTCGATAATTGCGCAAGTTTAATTGAAAGCAGTGTTTTGTACAAAGTGTGGGAAACGAAGCTTTAATTCCAAACACTCAGCCTCACGTCCCTCCACTGTGGGGATGCCAAGGCACACTGGTCAACTAATAATGCGCTTTATTGTGTGTCACTGGTTTCCAAAGAGCTGCACAATGTGTGTGTTCCCTCCGCTCCGCTGATGCCGACGCTCCGGCCAAGCGCTCCATCGGCTTATCGGGAAACGGGCTGAGCTGACACAGCGCTGGATCGCTTCTCGGTAGGAGATCCCATCCTGTCTGTGCTGAACTTTGGTACCACTTCCAATCCAAGTAATGAAGCCAGAAGAGATGACTCAAGTCTATCTGAATAAAGTGGAACTGGCCTTACTTAAACAGGAAGACATTAGAAACTTTTATTGTGTCAGTGATTTCCTGGCACTGCTGCATTTTGTTCCAGTTTTATTTTTAAAATTCCTTTGTGTTCCGTTTCTTTGTTTTTGACACCTTCTTTTTAACGAGTTGTCAAACAGAAGTTTAATTAAGGATATAAAACTTGACTCGTGTTTTTTTTCAGTGAAATCACCGTTCTGGATGTATTTTACAAGTTAGACAGTGTTGCTCACATATGTTCGGTGCAGAGAGCGTGTTCCCATATGATGCAGGCCGGTGCTGTGTGCATCAACGCACTTCTCCAAAGGACACGGAAAGTACAGCTTTTTTTATCCCCGACAAACACGTATCGTCAGAACTGTGAGTCGCTGCACATCATGCAGAGAAAACACTGCGCGCATACTTTAACGTTTAGCAGTAGTTCTTTTTTTTTTAAATATTTGTAAGTGGAAAAGTTTTTTTTTATAGGTCTACAAAAAGGAGCTGATTTAGAGAAATTCTGCGGGAAAGGGTGTGTTTGCGGTGGAACGACAAGAGGCGTGAGTAGAGGGAGCAGCCAGTAACGTGACAGTATGGGTGTGCTGAATTCATCCTAAGGTCGGTCTGCTAGGCAGAGCTCATCTGTCTGCTCCCGTAAGTTTTTGTTGGTGAAATTCAATACTAACTGGTAACACAGTACCCAGTTAACTCTATAACAGAAAGTGTGCCTTTGCTCCCTTCTTCGGGATCAGACCAGGCCATCTGCTGCCCTGCGAAGGCCGCATAGGGCCAGCCAGTCCCATTAAGCCCAGCAGCATCTTTGGGGGCAGGATGATGCAGATTACATATGTCTGATCTCAGGGATGACCCTGCAGGGAATATGAACTGGAACCAGGATCAACCGCGGGCGGGCACGGTATGAGCTGCAAGTGATCAGCGCTGTATCTTGCGTGACAATCGCTGCATCTCAAGGTTAACAGGTGGCCAGCTGAGATCTATGAAGGAACAGCTGGCTCATGTAACCAGCTCTAGGTAATTGCAAGTTCTTGATATCCACCCCAGACGGTGTTATAAGAACTTAGCATGCAGTAAGTGCGGGAGAACAAAGTGTGGGAAATGGACAAGGGAAGAATGCAGGGAGAAACAGATGGAGCAGTCTGGAGAAGCCCACTGTGTGCAGCTTGGTGATGGATTGAAAATGCTTAGGGAACTCTCCTCCCTGGATGGATTACCTTAATAAGCACCTTACTGTGTAGTAAAGAGGGTCTGTAAACTAATTGGGTATATGGTTCTTAGAAGGCCAGACTCATAGTGAGTGGGCTCTCGGTTGAGCCTGAAGCACTTAAAGCGGGCGCCATTCCATCGCCGTGGACCCAGTGAAACCAGTCCAGAAGACACAAGAGGTTATGAATACCTGCACGTTCTCTTCAACTTGACCCGTGGATTTTAAATAAACGTTTCTTTGGCTGCCAAGCCTTTCAGATCTAATGCGCAAGTGCGCATACGGGCAAATAAACATTGTTTTGTTTACTCGCCTGTTAGGATCATTATTGTAAATAAATACATTTTATAGTGCCAAGTTGGCCACTTGCAAACAGAGTTTGAATTGTGTTGTGCAGTAGGAGGACTCACACGTCGTAACAATTAACAGCAGTTGTTGGCTGCGATATTTGTCAGTAAAAAATGGGCTTCTCACTGTTTCTGCAGCATTAAAGCAATAAATGCTGAGAATTCCAAAAGTGGTTAATTCTACAGTATATTCTAATACTATCAAATGTCAGCCACTGTGTAATAATCAAGGACTGTACAGGCTTGTCAGTAAAAACAGGTAATGGCACTGATGAATGAAAATCCTCTAAGAACGTCATTCACATAGATGGTATAAAATACTGTAACTTCAACTTGCAGAAGCTTCATTTTTCTCTTTAAAAAAGACGGTTTTAGATTAAATTAAGACTTTATTTCAAGGGTTGCTCAACGGTACTGACTGTTGCGAGAGAATGTGGGTTTGTTCCCTGCTCAATCTCTGTTTGCATGTTCTCCCCGTGTCTGCGTGGCTTTCCTCCCACAGTCCACAGACATGCGGTTCAGTTGAATTTGTGATGCTAAATTGGCTGGAGTGTGTCAGTGGGTCAGTGTGTGTGTGTGTATGTGTGCGTAGGGCTACTCTGCAATGGACTGGTGGCCCATGTAGGGTGTACCTCCCAGAGCCTTGCCCCAATGATTTCCACATAGGCTAAGGACCCGCACAACCCTCATCGGGAGAAGAGGTCATTAAAAATGGATGGATGGGTGGATGGATGGATGGATGGATGGACACTTCACCTCGTTTAACTTTGTAAAAAGTGTAGCGGTTTCAGGGCTTAAACTTTCAGCTGTGTTCAGGGTAAGTGTAAGTGAGTCTTCCTGGATCGCAAACGGCGTATAGCAACAGCGAGAGCTGCTGCTGCTCCATCGAGTGCAGAGGGAGCCGAGGGAGAGGCGCCGAGCATGTAATCACGATGGTGCTCGTCACAGCGAGCATTTCGCGTTTTTATTTAATTTCAAGGTCGGAAATGCAGTGCAAATTAGACCAATTTCCTCGTGAGTCGGTGAGAGCTAAGGCAGGCCCACCGACAGTCCGTAATTAGCCTTCTCTGTCAGTATCGATCCTCCCGCATTGCCTCCCCGCTCATCCTTCTCCTGGGGCTGGACAGCGGAGGATGCGGCGACCCGGTGCAGGGAGGACGTGTCCTTGCCTCGCGTTTCCCTCCGCTCGCCGGCATCTGTGACGTACGGCACGCCGACAGCTCCGAGAGGTCCTGGCGCAGCTGCTCCGCTTGACACGGTGATGGTGTGGAGCGGGTGGCGTATCAGTTGATGTGGCCTCAAGGAACCAGCTCCAGATCTCCCCGTGCTGCCTTTGGGGAGCGGAGGCTCTTTGCTGCGCTCCTGCAGCTGTGGAGGGATGTGATGGTACGGTATGGAGGGGCTTGGCTAGTTTTTGGTGAAGTAGTCAAGGGACAAAGTGTTTCATCAAAGCCCAAATATAACAGTTTCACACGCCACTGTGAAAACTGTCTCGTGCGTACGCAGTAGAGAGACCGTGAAGCCAGTTTAGTGAACAGTGAATATCTGACAATGGATTTTGCTTCATGTCGATTGCCGTTCTTATTTTGTCATCTGTTAGAATCAGCTGTATCACGCAGTGTGCGTAGTGGCCATGACAGAGAACATGTCTGAGCCTCTCCCTTCCGCCGTTTACACCAGGGAGGGAAGACCGGCGTCGAAGCGCCGTACTTCGCAGGGTTACCACGGGAGAGTGGAAATCATCACTGTTCTGGCTCGCTGTGCGAGAAAACATTTCCTCATTTAGCAGCCTCTCTATAATGAGATCTGACCAGCGAATGATGGTCCCTGAGAAACACTGCTGAAAGTGTCAACTTGGAAAACTTTCCTCTTATGATTTCTTTCTTTTCCTAATTTCATTTTTCCTTCAAAGAATTGTTAAAAAATGTTTAAGGTGACATGGGAACTTGTCTGACATTTCATAAAACCATAAAAAAGCTCTTAACCAGGCCTTCTGTTGGAGTGTGTCACGTCTACGCCCACAACACAAGCGACAACACCCGACTCCGCACTAGCTCCTGAGTAATCGCTCACCCTATAAAGACCCACTTAAGCTCCCGTACCGTTGCGGAATCTCGTTTGGGACAACCGCCCTTCCTCGCGTTACTTTGCGCGCACACATTTACTCTATTCTCTGTTCACGATCTCCGGTTTTTTGACTCCTTGCTTCTTTTTCCGAACACGTCCGTGGATCCTCGTTCCTGTCCCGTTCGACGATCGACCGACCCTTCGCCCGTCGCTGGTTTTGAGAACTCGCCTCTTCCCTCAACTTCAGACGAACAACGTTACGCTTGGGTTCAGCCGTCCCGCCTCCCTGTGTTCCGCGTGACAGTGTGGACCAGAACTGTAATTACTGTGAATGTCTAAAGGCCAAGGCAGCCATTAGACCAGTTGGACAGTGACTGGTGGGGACACTGCTGTGGACACTGCTGTGAAGATTGGTGTGGACACTAGTTTTGGTGCTCGTGGGGACGGTGGTGTGGGGACCGGTTCCCATCCAAAGGCCAAGGCATGCAGACATCATGCCTAGCTTGACCTGACAAGAAAGTGCAGTGATTTGTGTTGCTAAGAAGCAAGCTCAGAATGCTGCACAAAAAAAAATCAAGCTATCGTGTCGTCTTGTGTTTTGTTTCAATACTGCGCTGTCCTGAACGCTCACATATCGAAAGTAGAGTAACCGGTTGGCTGCCTGGCGACGCTTTGCGCTACTAGCCTCCTTACATTATTGTGCCCGGTATAATGTGTGTCTTTATGTCTGGCATAATGTGTGTCAAACTTCAGAATGAGAGCGCATGAAATCGCCAGCTAAAATACCGCATGTCATTGTTACAGCAATCCATGTCGGAGCGCAAGACGGAGATCCCTTGTGGAATGAATACAAAGCGCAATTCCTTGCACACTTTGGAAATCTTACAAGTTAACCTTCTGTTTGGCATTCTTCTCTTTCTGCTAACAACGGTCTTGAGAGCAGCTCGCTGCAGGCACTAAATGTGTTGTATGACCCATTTAGTAACACTGCAGACTCCCATCTTCAAAGGGGAATCGGCGGAGGCTGGCAAGCAGCACAAAGAGGCCCGGAACGTGCCGGAAGATGCCACCCCTGTAGATTTTGTGGGTTAAATCCTGCCCCCTGGTTCTTTTGCAGCGGTGCTCTTAATAAGAGCTCTGTTCACGACTGAATATGAGATCTCGTTTTAAAAGGGAAAGGGTTAATTCAAAGCCCGGAGCTAAACAAGGCTGGCAAGTGTAAAGGAGGAGGAAAACACGAACGCAAAAATTTACTCACGAAGAGACTGGGATGTTTTTCTCTATATGCGCAGTTATGAAGCAAATTCATCCGTTCGTAAGTTTGCGTGTGTTTTTTTTTGCCATATGTGTGACATGCAGAGTAGTGGATTCCGTTGCGGATGTTGTGGACGGGTTGTTCGTTGGAGGATGTTACAAATCAGCCGCTCTGGTTTTACGTGTGGCTGTTTTTTCCATCGAGGAACGCTGAAGGGATACCGCCAATATGGTTTCTATACCGTGCTTAGGGTCCGGATTATGGGATCTCTGTGTGTTTTGGTAACTTTCCTTCTGTTTACTCTTACATAGCTAAGGAAGGCCTGTGCAGCTTCCTCAGCGGTGCATGAAAATTTCAGCATAATGCCCAGACACAAGTGCTGGCAAGGACGACAATGCTGCGCCTCATGCGTCATCGGGTTGCCCATTCATTTTTATAACTCTTTATTTATTTGGTCACAGCGTGCATTAAATCAAAATTACGTGGATTAGAGCTGCCCTTATTTATACTGCACTATATTTAGTGAAACAATTCGGTAAACACCGCCTGTCTCAGGGGCACAGCAGCTGTTCTCCATCTGAGATTTGAACTCGCAACCTTGGTACCGCGTTCTCGTCCTTACAGCACCCTCTATACCATCTGCCGCCCGCTTGGAATACGAGAGATCCATTAAGATGTAATGCGGTCTTACTTTATAATTTAAATCATTCTTCTTTAAATGAACGTCCTGAGCAGTCCGAGTGTACTACTTGGGGATAAAAGTCTGTGACCTGAGTGGGGTGGGGATGGTGGTGGAGGGGTGATATGAGGCTGTGAGGCACCAGCACCACCCGCTTCACCACTGTGCCCTTATTAAATATATATTTTAATAAAAATGGTGTCTGCATGGGTCTGTGGTGTTGCGCTGATGATCACCTGTGGGTATTTGCTGGGCTCATTCTACACCATTCGCAGTTTCATTCTGCTCACTCACGATTTTGGTAGAACTTTCCCCTTTTAAATATGTGACTTTGGATTTCAAGTGTGGTCTTTTTTAATCATTAAGAGGCCTACAGACATCAGTGCCATTGCTTATTGTTTTTGTAACTCTAATGCAGCTTTCTGTGGTTTTTCTTGTTTCCTCTAATGGTGGCAGGTTTATATTTATACTTGGGATTTTTCAGGAGGCATTTGGAAATACTGAAGCTCCAGTTAAAGAGAACAGATTAATAACCCAGAGTGAGTTATGATTTTCAGCACTGGGGATCAAAGGCAGCGCTTGGGCAGGACGGATAAAAGCATTCCGCTGGGTGTGTAGCCGTGCCAACAGGTACAGTATCCAGTCCCCGCAGAACACTTCTGTGCAGGTTTTTCCGAAGAACTGAACCTTTGTCTTGCGGAAATATCGCCAAGTGACCAAGAATCACAGCTACTCTTGTGCATTCACATAAAACTATGTTGAAATTTTTTATTTTACATAAATATTATTTGTAAATATTGAAATATTGATAGAAAAAAATATGAGTACATAAAACATTAACTTTTAATTTCCAGGCCAGTGAGCGGCAAGGTGGTTAAGATTATTGCCTTGCAGTCTGAAGGTTCTTGTTCAAGTCAGACTCCTGCTATAGAACCCTTGGGAAAGGCTGTTACCCTGAATTAATACAGTCCTCATTCCCTGAGAGTAAATAATTGTAAGATGCTCCTATAACACCGAGAGTCACCTTGGAAAAAGGCATTAGCTAAATAAACTTCTCGCTCAGTCACTTAGTAGCCGCAAAAGTTTATCCTAAGGCACAGTCACAATGCCGAGTAAATATTAATATGGCAAACATTTAATGACAATAAAATCACAGAAGCTGTTTTGCTGAAAACTTTCCATTTGCTCTGACAACTCATGTTCATTCATTATTATCTATCCTTGGTTGTTCTTCCATTCGGTGTTCTGCTTCAGTTGAGTTTCAACTGGGAGGTAAATTGCACTTTCCTGGGCTGCTGATTTTTTTTTTTTTCCTCCGTTTAACTTTTGCAAAGGCTGCCCTGTGTTTAATATTCTGCGCTTCTCCCCGCTGGTTGAACCCATGCATGGCCTGGGTTGGGAAAGGCGGGCCTGCTTGAGAGGGGCGCCTGTCAGAATTTGGCCTTTTGGGGTGGGGGTGGGGTCCCCTTCAGCTCCGGGCCCCCTCCTGAGAAACGCCAGGCCGGGCCCTTGGCGGCACGGACCGCGGGCTCGGACCGCGTCTGTGGTTTCGGGTTTCAGAAAGCCGCGAGAGCGCCGCGCGTAATTGATGCAAGAAGGGCAGTCGGAGAGCTGTCTCCTGTCTCGCAGGTTAGCTCATTATTCTCTTCAAAGGCTTCAGCTCCCAGATTATACCTCGCTTCCCCTCTTGTGAAAGGTACCTATCAAAGTCTCGGTCTTTTGAAAGCAAACTTCAGCGGTCCCCCAAAGTGGCAGCGACTCCTGATATTACTCATAAGCCCATGTGTTTAGGCACAAGCGGTTAACTCAGCTAAACAAGCCATCAGGACCCAGCGAATTAAAGGCCTGCTTTCGGTCCCTCGGTGGCAAGGGAAATGTTTGCGGTCGCAACCTCGAGAGTGGCTTCTCGGGTGTCGTAGCTCGCTTCGGCCACTTTTCAAGATTATTCACGTCGCATCTGCAATCTCTAGGCGCCGCAACGGAGAGGGAAACAAAAGGAGGACTGTACAGTGACAGATAGCGAGAGCTCAGAAACGCACGCGATATTGCTCTGAAACTCGAAATGCTGCAGAAGAAAAATCTGAAAAAGTGATGAAGCCAATTATACGTGGCCTATTCAATTATACAGGAATACACCTGTTGAAAGCCACAAAAGGCCTTGTCGGTGCAGCGCTCGTACGGTTGAAGAAGGTATTTAACATAGGATCTTTCCTAGTGGGGTGAATAATTAGGGTAAATGTATACTCACTTGTATAGTTAGGGTTTGCACTAAGAAAACGAAACACGTTTTGGATGTGATCTCATCACAGCTTTATCTGGAACGTTCAGCGTTCCAAAACAGTAAAGTGCAGCACATGCGGGTAGAGCTTTTGAGGTCCAGGTTTAGAGAAAAAATTTTGCAGCCGCTCTTTTGCGCGCGGATCTCGCACGTTAAGGTCGGTTGGCTTAAAGCCCGCTGGGAGCACCCTTCTCGAGCAGCGTTCTTACTCTTCTCTGGCCTTTCCGTTCCCGTCCTCGTCGCCGCTCGTTTTCCCCGAGCTACGAAAACGCATTTCGGCTGAATGACGTGCAGGAATAGCGAAGGTGAGCTCCGTGTTACGGCCGGCGCTGCCGTGGTGCCTCGTACCGCAAGTGACCGAGTCACGCGTTTTCCTATTTGTTTGTTTTCTATTGCGCTTTCTTCACCAATACGCCATGTAAAATTTTGGACGGTGCTGTGCTGGTCCGTGTCTCCGTTTTCTGGAACAAACTTGCGGGGCTGAAAGCGAAAGTGCGGCACCGATAGGCAAAGTGAGCTGAGCTCCCGTGGAGATTCCGACTTTCCCAGCACTGTCTCCAGGGGAACAAATGGGTACCCTGTGTCCCTCCCGCTATGTGAGAGAGCAGCAGTGCCCCCCCCCGTGGTGAACCTGCCCTCGATAACCTTCTGGTGCTTCTCACTAATCTGCCTGTCTAAGGAGAGCTCTCCTCAGAACCTCGCGGGCCCGTCGCAGTCTGTAGTGTCGGTGCGCCGAGGCCGACCCAGACGCAGCCAGACGGCCTGCTTTCGTTAACGTCCCCGTTCAACAAGCGGAACATGCGGAAAACAAAAGCCCCCATTCCCCCGTGTTTCCTCCCCCATCGGGACCCACGTTCAGGGGGCATCTGTCGGGGTGTTTTAGGGACGGGGATCAGCGGTACGGAGAGTATGTCCCAGTATCCGCCCAGTTGCAAGGAAAGTTGGTTGCACAATGAAATTATACGTAAGTATAAGTAAAAAAAAAAATAAATAAATAAAAAAAACTTGAAGTTATACACACACACACACACATTTAATTGCTATAAAATTCATGATTAAGAAGTATTTCGTTTCTCGGAACAGTAATTTAGCACTTTTCAGCTGTGTACACCATAGGCCATTGTAATACAGCCGAATAGGAAATGTTAAGTTTTGTAGCAAAATCGAAATTTTTAACGCACTTTTAAAATAATAAGAAACTACAACACGATCTGCGCTAAAAATAACTTGAGCAGACAAGAACAATTTCCTTGAAATAAATTTAAACCCTTGGCTGCACATCTAGGAACCCCACCAGCTTTCAGCTCTTCCCCAGCTCCATTTGAGTTTCATTACGGGCATTTGCTGAGCACCAAATTTCCAGTTAGCAGCGATGTGAGGAGCCCTGCCAAGACCTGGCTCCCATTAGCATAACAGACACGGCTGGCGAGCGCAGCTGGCGAAGCCCGACGCGTCGTCGTGTCTCTGTGTACAGTAAACACGAAAACTGACACAAGTGAAAAATAAAGTACTGAAGCGAGGGCCATTCGGGGCTGCGATGGGGCAAAGAACGACGAACTCAAACTGTCTGTAAAGGTTTATTAGACTACCGGTACAGAGCAAAGGCCGTAAGTCCGGAAAGATTGCTCTCGGTCCGAGGAACCCCCTTCCCTCATGAACCTGCACCTGAAGCCAGCCTTTTGCATTAACGAACGGGGTCCGCCGAGCTTCTCGTACACCTCGGACCCCTCTACGGTTGCACCGCTCTTTTACGGTTTCCACTGTTCCCGCTCTTTAATGGTCATGCCCTTCCCTGCCCTTAGGGGGCGACCTTCTGTGGCATGGCTCGCTACAGTAACGCTCGAGCTACGCTGCTCGCTAGCAGCGCCGCGACGCGTCGATGATCCGTCATTCTTTTTGCTGCTTTCTCCCGTTTGGCCGAATGTGAAGCGTGGCTCGAGCGAGGGTGAACGGGATGCCTATCGGGACGTACCTGTCGTTCGGAGCGACAGACGCTGAGGTCAGCGGCCTCCTCGGTGCCCGATCTTTGCTGCCTTCCATCATGAAGAGGAGCGTGCTTCCTTTGGGCGAAGCTGCAATGTGTCCACGTGCACGTGCAGGTCGCTTCTTCTCCGCGATGTCCATTTTCAGCCTAAATGCAGGCAGCGTAAATCTAATTGATGAGCGACGAAAAAATTCAATGTGCTCCTTTCCCCGGCTTGGCTACACTGGTTCCCCTACGATCTGGTACCGTGGAGAACTTCTTGAACTTGTCTGTTAAGCGGGAATCGCAATACGGAACTGTTCGCTGTCACGTTAACTATGATTCTGTGATTTTTTTTTGAACTTGCGCCAGATTTATCATGTAAAATGTCCCCTCACAAGCACTCAGCGGGACAAGTGTTCAGGGAAGACTCGAAGCGGGTGCCCAAGAAACGCGGAGCGCGTGGCTGCGAAGGCCTCCTCCTTGCACTCACAAACATGGAAATGCAAACCCCGGGGCCTTATGAGAAAACAGCAAATCTTCAAATCCACAAAATCATATGTCTGTCCAGCAAATCCCGACCGGAGCCGCAGTCCTCCAGCTGGATCCGCGCCAGTTCCCGGCGCTGCCTGTCTGTCTGTCTCAGCTACCCGAGCGAGATTTTCCAACGTTCGTCTTCACACGCTTCGTAATGTTGGTTCCTTGCCGGTTCAATGAGAACTTTAACGCTGAAGTATGTCGTCGTTTCAGCCTGTTCCACAGCACGTTCGCTCCCCGACACACACAGGCACGCGCACCCGTCGTCTCGAAAGCCATTCTAAATTATATCTGCCTTGTGACTCAATTTCGGTATAATTGCACCCAGATTGTGTCCTCACCCAACTCAGGACTACCTGCTGGAGTTTAGTCTACGTGGTTTTCTTTACAGACAACTTTCAGCCTTTATTGTGGGTGGGGTGGGCTGGGGTGGAGACAGACTACGTTTGGGACTCCTCTGATCTCTGGACTGAAATCGGAGGGTTATAGCACTAGAAATAACTAGCCAAATTGCTGCCTCGCCGTCTTCCATTCCAGCTTTGATCGCAATGCAGCTATACGTGAATTTGCCGCGTGATTTTACGTCTACGCTGAGCGATCGCGGCGTTTGGTGTCGGCATCCGGCGCGCAAGGTGAACCCTAGCTGGCGGCCGGTGGCTCATGGGCCGTGGAGGCTGCCTCTGCGATCCTTCCGAGCGCGCGTGTCCGACGGAAGCCGCAAGCACCGAGGGACGCATTTTCTTTCCGAGCATAAAAAACACACAATGTAAAATGCAATAAAACTAAAGGACCTTCGCAGCAGGCTGGGATGTGCGGCCAGTTAATAAAAAAGCTTAGGTTATTAATGCCCTCCTGATACCGAGCATCTAGCAAATAAAACTGGATGGATATTACAAAGAACTGCTCTGAATGAAAAAAAAAAAACTATACCAACACAAAAGCATTAGCAACAATGTTTTAGGAGACCACTACAACCGGCTGCCCAGACGGGAGTGGTGCCCGGCAGAGGAACCAGCGGGTGGGGTCTTGGCCCAGTGAGGGAGGCACGGAGGGGAGCCTTGGGGTCAGGGGCAATTCATGTTATTGTTCTCCGGGTCCATTTAAATAGTGCTATAGACGGACTTTGATTGGTTCATAAGTAGGGGAACGAGAAGTGTAGTGGGCAGACTGAAAGGCACAGACAATGAAATCATTTTGCTTGGCTTCACTGCGCTGCGCGATGCCGGGGTGGCCCGTTGGCCTGCGCTCCCCAGTGCGCTGCCCCGCACTGGGCCAGAGAGGAGGTGCGTGCTCGCTCGCTCGCGTTGGAGGGGGCGGCGAACGGCAGTTTTCTCCCCGGCAGGGTCGTCCGAATGAGCCCGTGCGGAACCCAGACGCTCAGTCAAACAATGCGAAACCACCCCATTGGCTGCACGCTCCCCGGTACACGCAGCCACATATGTTCAACTGATGCAACATCTGAGTGCGGAAAGACATGCAGCTCTGGATTCCGGTTGAGATCCTTATTCTCCATGAATCCAATGTCTAGACGATTGCGTAAGCAGCAGAATAATAAGCCTACATTTTTTTTGTTAATTAAATACATATAATCTGACATCACGTGCGAGTAAATGTGGTAAATATTTTTCATTGATAAAGAGCATAAAAACACTGAAACAAAGGATTACTAAGGAAATTTAATCCTTTTGTTGTGCTCTTTAACGCCGTCCTCGCGGCCAGACGGTGAGGGCAGCGTGCTCGGAGGAACCGGGTCTAACATTTCGTGGTGTCCGTCTCTCACTGGTGACTGCAGCACGCCGTGGCGTTACGCTCTCACTCCCCCAGCAACAGCTCCGGCATGAGGGAACAGCTACGTAGGGACCGGGGAGGGGATGAAGGCAGGGCACGCTGGCTGCCATGGCAACACATCTCCACACGTATTAAATCGGTGAGCCGAGTGATGCGGCGAATCCGGGGACTGCCGAGGTTCCCGCGTGCGAGAGTCACTTTGCGAGGGAGGTCCTCTGCAGCGAACATCCGTGGACGTGGTCCAGCACCGGCCTGGAGCACACCAGCAGCTGCGATGAGTGTTCCGTTCTGGTGGTCTATGTGAGGCTCAGCTTCCCTTTCGAGGAGTGTCTGGGTCTTCCTCGGAATGCTACGCGGGACCTTCCGATCCGGCGCCGCCCCTCGCCCGTCCGCTCGTCCCCGGGCCGTTAAGAAGTACGCTCGAAAGCGAAGCGCGCGTCTCCCCTCCGACACGTTACTTACACAGCCTCCCTCCCTTCCTGTTGTGCTTCCGCACAGAGGCGCGGTGATGACACAAGGTCTTCCCGGCAGGACATGTGCCGGCGTGCTGCGGCGGTCGCGAACCCTCTCCCTGGAGGGGTTTTCAGAGCCGATACCGTCGTAACGAAGCTGGAGAACGCTTTTTGTTCCTGCGGTGTAATTAAAAGCTCAACATCATCTTAACTTCCCCCGATGCTCCATGTGCACATCAGTCCCCCCCACGCACTCCACGCTCAGACAAATCCCTTTGTTCCCGTGCAAGAAGAGATATCTCCGCACGTTGGCCGTTGACCGAGTAGCCGGGACATCCTTTTTATATAACCTGTATAGGAAGTAATTAATCTCTTTTTCTTCACGCCTTAACCGTTAGGTCCCTTGATGTTTACAAGTGCGGGTCAAATCACTCAGTGGCAGAGGTATGAATAACTTCATCTATGCTATACTAAAAGAGTTAATTGTTCCTAAATATTAGCAATGAGTTGAGGGGGTGAAGTGGAGCAGTGGGTTGGGCTGGGTCCTGCTTTCTGGTGGGTCTTGGGTTCGAGTCCCGCTTGGGGTGCCTTGCGACGGACTGGCGTCCCGTCCTGGGTGTGTTCCCTCCCCCTCCGGCCTTATGCCCTGTGCTGCCGGGTTAGGCTCCGGTTCCCCACGACCCCGTATGGGACAAGCGGTTCTGAAAATGTGTGTGTGTGTGTATTAGCAATGAGTTCAGAGCCCAGCTGCTAAAGTTCTGATTTATGACAATTCCGGTTAAAATTACCAATAGTTATTGTGGTTCACGAAAGTGAATACTACGTGCATTTGTCGGCAAGAACAAATCGAGAGATGCGTTTCTTAAACGCTGTCGTGCCTTTTCTCTCAGGCGTGCGTGATTTTTAATTATGGAAAGAATAGTTTTCTCTCTGTGTTTGCGTTCTAATCAGATGAGATGTTTTGGATTTAAGGCAGTCAGCTGTTTAACCTAGTTCCTCACTCTCTAAAACCTTTAAGCCCATTACACTTGCAGAAAGCCTTCCGCTGAATTTAAATAAAATGCGATGAGGAGCCTATACTTTTGTTTTATGAAAATGGAACGACGAGCGCACTTTCACGATCGTTCGGTGGCAGTTGTGCTGGGCGCCCGCGTGCCGTAGCATTGGGCGTGGATTTAATATGAGTTTGCGCAGAGGATTCATCTTCAAGATCTCATGCGCCTCCACACAGAGATCTCTTTCTCCTTCCACTGGCAGCAGGGATGCCGAAGAGGAGCCCCGTGTGCTCTGCATCACCTCCAGCAGTGACTGGCACTGGCGGGCGGCGGGCCTCATCTGGCCGGCTAAGACCACCCGCCCCAGTCTCGGGGTAAGTGGTCCGAAACTCGAGAGAGCAAAAGTGCCGACTCGGCTACAGAAACACATGGTGGAAAGGGCCGTAAACATGAGTAATTCCCCGAGGTGCAACGGCATACACGGCGGCCCGGAGACAGAAGAAGAATGATCTATTTTCTCTTGTCTTTCTTCTCTTTATTTATAACTGTTCACACCAGCGGTTGTCTTCTACTTTACCATAATAGGATGTTTCCAGACCTCTGGTCCGGGGGCCTTGTTGAATGTGCTGTAAACGGAATGTGTAGAAGGGATAGTGGGAAGCAGGTGGATTCCTCAGTTTCTAGAATGTTCTTCCAGGCCGGAAGGGCTACTCTCTGAAATAACCCCATAGATGATTTCCCATAAATTGTAATTGGGCAGATGATGCTCCTCCTTCTCGTCAGCAGCCCGATGGCTCCTTCTCCCCCGCAATGGCCTTAGGGTTATGCGACTAATGACGGGGCGTCCTCCGAGAGGGGCTGTCTCCCGGTGTCAAGTGCTTTACAGGGCACAGTTAAAAAGCACAGTGGCTGAAATTCAGCACTGATTATAACGATGGGAATTTCATTACTAATAAAACCTCTGGCTGCTACAGCTCCCAGCACCATCATGGGTGTTCCATTCCTGTGGCGGTGTTTTACTAACCACCGCTCGCTGGCGCACTGATTCAGCTCTTGTCACGTAATTTATGTAGAAAAGCTGCCCAGACACTGCTTCCTGAAGATGTGTTTTGCTGGGCTGCGCCGCACATGCGATCGCTGCCTTCAATAATTCAAAAGTGCAAAGACAACATGCCCGTGATTAAAAAATGTCTGTCTTTCTTGCATTTAATAATTAAATACAAACATTTAATTTTCGAGTACAAAGGATGACGCATGAGACAAATAATAAAGTGATTTGCGCGCAGTCGTGCAAGCTAATTTTTGGACCGATCGGTAAAGTCCGGCCGGTGTAAGCGGAGTCTGAACGCAGGTCCGTACCCACAGCCCAAGCATTTCTGGTTGATGCTGGATCCTCGGCGGAGGAATGGAGCGTCCACAGAGAAGCTCTCCCGAGTTTCCAGTCTTAGTAATTAGTCATATTCTATGTCTGACGCTTCCATTAGAGCACCATGGTAATGGAAGGTAAAATAAAAGAGGAACTCTTCAGCCACACCCTTGATGCTCAGGCTTATCCTTATGTGAGGGCAGCACTAATCCCTTGAGGTCAGCGTGGGCTATGTAAGGACTGCTCCAGAATTTGCTAGATCAACTCTCACCCACACGGTGAAGTGGAGCCTAACCCGAGACGCAAGGCTGGAGGGGGCACACCCAGGATGGGACGCCAGTCCATCACAAGGCATCCCAAGCGGGACTCGAACCCCAGACCCGCCAGAGAGCAGGAGCCGGCCAAACCCGCTGCGCCACCAACCCCCGTTAGCGCACCTATTTTGTTTAAATGAATCGCGGTTAAGGGGGTGCGGTGGCGCAGTGGGTTGGGCCACAGTCCTGCTGTCCGGTGGGTCTGGGGTTCGAGTCCCGCTTGGGGTACCTTGCGATGGTCTGGCGTCCCGTCCTGGGTGTGTCCCCTCCCCCTCCGGCCTTACGCCCTGTGTTGCCGGGTAGGCTCCGGTTCCCCGTGACCCCGTACGGGACAAGCGGTTCTGAAAATGTGTGTGTGTGTGTGAATCGCGGTTTAAAAGCAAAAGCATTGCCCCTTTCTTCCATTTTATTATATTTTTGTACATTTTAGAAGAGAAAAGAATAACCGTTTGCCATGTCGCAACAAAAGTGCAGACGCATTGTTATCGGTCACAACCTCTGGAGTCTTTTCTCTGCTGAAACCCCTCCGCTCCCAAAATGCCATTCCCCTACTACCTGGCGCCTAGCAGCCGAGCTACGAACCAGACTGTACATAATTGGATTATTAATTGGCCATTTTTCCCTTTTGGCAAAAGTTTTCTTATTGATGCAGGACATGTAAATAAACCGTGAAATAACGCACCCGGTGACTGTAATGTAACAGCAAAGTACATTTAATTAATATTCCTGAACGGTTATTATGATGTCAAGCACTGCAATTCGCAACGGTCGTTTTCCGTAAACAATCGTGCTGGAACACGTGACCGGTGCTTGCGGGCTCCACCGGAATTCTACGGTTAAACGATCGGCAACTTTGATGGCGGGAGTTTTTTTTGCTTCGAAGAAGATACTCCGAAACTTCTCGGTCATTACGGGAAAATATATCGCCCGCATTCTGACGTGTAAAACTGGTGATGTCAGCTGTGGATGGCGGGATTCTGCGGCGGCGCAACATGTGCGTTACGCATTAGCGTAGTTACATTGATGTGTTTGGACCGGAATGGACCTAATGTAATTTGACCTTGGGGAACATGTGGTGTGTATTGTTCCGGCATCTCCGCACGGCCGGCTTCCAGGGGCTCGGAGCGACGTGGGTGGGTGAGCCGCCCCGCCGGACTCCCCCGCCCGCGGTTCCCCGAGCTCTTTGCGAAGGGAAGGTAAACGGGCCGCGGCGAGAACCGGCATCGCGGTGGCTGCTTGCAGCCGCATGAAAGCACACCGCAGGAGGGGTAATTCGCCGAGTCCCCCTAAGGCGAAGGAGTAAAGCGAACGGTGTGAATCACACGCTCAGCGCTGACATCGCATTCCGGCGTGTCGGGTGCAGTGTTTATTACTTCCTCTCCCCCCCGGAACGATTTCCAAGGTGAGGGCGGAGAAGAGCGTAAGGTGTTGCGCGTTCACTCGAAGCGCGGAGGCTCTTCGCCACAACGTCGGGGATCCGAGTCCCTCGCAGGTCAACAGAAGCGGGATAAACGTGGCAAATCCAGTAAACCCAGATGAAAAATTTTTCAAATGCCCCTAAATTTAAACTCGTCCGTCCGTCCGTGCTGTCACTACGTGCGGCGTCCGTGGAAAGTTTGAGTCCGCCTGCCTTGCGTTCGCAAGATGTTACTTCTAGCTATTGCGGCAAAGAGTGGAGCGGTTTGCTTTAAATTAATGGCGACAATAATTCGGTACTTGCGGGAACTCGCGTGAAAGAAAGAAGTTTCCGGAACGTGTGCTCAAACTTTTGACCGGCGCTGCGTACGGAGAATTTTTAGACGCGCCCCCGTACTTTCCTGTGCATTTCGAAGCGGTGCAGATTAGCGCCGGAGAGAAATAGCTCGACGAGCAGCGTGTTAAGCAGCGGCAGCCATCGAGCGAGCATGCCGCGGTCTGAACGGGTCGCCGGCATCATCCGTCTCTTTGTGATGGCGGTGGTTTCCTTCTCCGGCTCGAAGGAGAGTGACCTACATTCTCCAGGGCGCCGAGTGGCACGATGCTGCCTTACACCGCGTCCAAACGAGAGCTCCGCGCCGCGCCGCCGCCATTGGCTGCTGGGCCTCGTTCCCGGCCGCAGCCTGACAACAGGACTCGTCATTACGGGGACGACGCCGCAGATTAGTGGCTGCGAGAGGGGCGCGAGGGAGACGGATTGACACGTGCGGGCCTATCAGAGTCTTCCGCGGATCCATCCTCTGTGCCCCAGTTACAAAGAGCCGCGGCTGCAGGTGCGCGCAACGGGGCTGGGGGCATGCTACGCGTGCTCGTGTGCCAGGTTGCTGAGGAAAAGAGGATTTGTATAACTGCAAACAACAGTCTCACTTAAAAAAATGTAATCTCTTGTACAAGTCAATACGAATAATGACATTACTGTTTGCGGCTTTAATCTTTAAGTCGTTTCCATAGAAACCCGGGGAGGGTTCGGGAGAACGAATGGCTGCGACGTTGTTTTCCTCGCCGAGCGCGCGCGGAGCGGATCGCGCGACGGACGGCGACGCCGGACGAAGGCGCGTTTCCGGCGCGGTCGTCGGAAAAACGGACGAGCGCTCGCTCCGCGGCGGCATTTCGGCGAAAATGGCTTCCGGGCCGCGGACGCCGAAGAGCGAAGAGTACGCCTCGGACGCGGCCGCTCCGCTTGTGTGGCAGAAATCTGGGAAGATAGTTCCCGTGCTCCGCAGAGTCCCTCAGACATTACATTTGCCCACAAAACAACAACTCGTATTTACCGCTCTTTCAAGGGTTTCCCTCGCTTTCTCTTTCCCTTTCCCCGTCGCTCTAGCTGAAACGTAACCGCAAACCAGCTCGGTCTGTCGTCCCAGGCTTTACCTCTCCTTCTCTCTCTTCTCCCCCCGGTAGAGCGAGGAAAGAGCACGCTCGACTTATTTCTCCGCGGTGAAGCGGCCTTTTTTTCTCCGTTAACAAGTTTCATCGGTGAACAGAAAAGCCATTTCGCCATGCGCTTTAACGCCGGCGAATCTCAGCAGACAAGCATTTCAAGTGGCTTTGCTCGAGAGCGGTGTGACACAGAACCTCCTCCAGACTGATAGCTGGAGACAAGCGGCGCGCTGATATGTAGATGATGGATAAAACCATCCATTCCTCGTGACCTGGAAGTAATTAACCCTCCCTATCAAAACATTTCTTTCACAGACCGCAGGCACGGCGCTGCCCAGAATCCCCGGCCCTGTCGCGTTGAGTTTCCGTCAGAACGGCATCTGCGAGCGGCGTGCAGTTTGGACGCCACGTGTCCGATCTGTTCCGAGCGCGGAGCCGAGGTCGGAGCCCCGTCGCTCTGCCGAAGGACCGACACGATGGCGGTCGTGGGCAAGAATCGAATGAGCCCGTCCGCTCTGCCTCTGCCGACGAAGCCCCGGCTCCACGATCGCTTGCGATCGGGAGTCCGGAGGAAACGCGACGTTGAGGAAGGAGCGGTTGTGCTCATTGGCAGCGGTCTTTTCACTGTGGACGTACGCTGACCGGGCTGCAGGAAATCATCCTGTTTCTGTTGCGGGTGAACATCAGTACTCGGAGTGAAAAGCCTTAATTTTCTTTTAATTGTATTCTCACAGGGGGGTGTGGTGGCACAGTGGGTTGGACCAGGTCCTGCTCTCGAGTGGGTCTGGGGTTCGAGTCCCACTTGAGGTGCCTTGCAACAGACTGGCATCCCATCCTGGGTGTGTCCCCTCCCCCTCCATCCTTATGCCCTGAGTTGCCAGGTTAGGCTCCGGTTCCCCACAACCCCATATGGGACAAGCTGTTCAGAAAGTGTCTGTGTACACACACACACAGAGACTGAAAGCACTCGTCCCAAGCAGGGTTGCGGCAAGCCAGAGCCTAACCTGGCCACACAGGGCACAAGGATGGAAGGGGAGAGGACACACCCAGGACAGGATGCCAGTCCATCACAAGGCACCCCAAGCAGGCCCTGAACCCCAAACCCACCAGACCACCCTTCTAACTGTGTTCTTTCCACATTATTTTGTTTACTTTGATCAGCTGCTGTCCCTCGTGTTTCCAACGTGAGCTGCTACCTGCGGTTTACATTTCCATTTACGCTGTTTCATTTAGGAGATGCTTTTCTCCAAAATGATATGCACCTCATAGAAAATACACTTTGTGCATTACCTTAGGAGAAAGCAACATAGCTGCAGACATGTGATTCTTAAGTACAATTAGTTTGTTTCCTTCACCCTCTGCAGCGGCATTCATCACACAAGTACAATTTTCCACATTTACTTGCGCATACCTGGCCATACGTGCATGCGATTTTTGGTCATATATGCCGTTTCGTGGTGCCGGTGCCTTTCACCTGTGAACGGCGTGATAGCATACATGTCGAGGTGTACAGCCTCAGCAACGGGTGCTCCCTGCCACGCTTGCCCTTACAACACAGGCGGACTGCGGCACACACCCGCGTCTGGATCGGCAGCCGTGAGACTCCCTCGGATCAGGGGAGGCCGAGCTGCCGCATCCGCGGCACGTGCTCGTTTGGGCACGGCTCTGAGCATGTGCGCCGGTTTCCATGGAGACACCGAGTTAAAAATAACACGGGCGATGTCGCTCCTGTGCCATTCCCCGACAAGCCCTGCGCAGAATGTCAAGACGTGCCGAGCTGACGTCACTCCCCGGCATAGTAATGCGAGGTGACGTCTTGCAGCGAGAGCCATTGAGAAGGAAAGCGCGGCACGAGCTCTCCCAGCCCATGGGCTCCGGAGCTGCCGCAGTGACACCAGCCCAGATGCGTGCGCGCGCACGCACACAGACACACGCGCAGACATGCACGCGCACACCCTCGGCCAGCTCCAGCGCTCCGCCTTCCCAGAGACGCTGACCCACACAGGCCCGGTTCTGGTGTACCGGCTCTCCGTGCTTCCCAGTCGCTCGCACCGAAAATAGCTCAACAGGAATCTAACGAAACCATGTTAGCGTCCTCCCCGCGGTCCGCTCTTATTTGATTCTAACTTTCCGGATTTATCTCTTCTAACTCGGAGCCATCGGGTATTTATAGCAATCTGGATTTTGCCACTGTAAGCATATAAATTCCAAAATCTGAGGCTGGGGAAAGGAAGGCTAATCCATTTCGACGCATGCCGAGCATGATGTACGTTTACTTTTCCAAGCGTCTATTCCCAAATCCTGCACCGTGTATATGCAGTAGCGAGCATATGCCGCGTGAAGGCTACGTGTGTCCAGATCCTCAGTTGCGCGGGGTGAAATTTGGAGGAGCAGCGCGTGATTTATCTTGGCTGTCTCGGTTGGGAAAGGCTACCGGTGACAACGCATAGGGGCCACGTTTACATCGCCGGTCGGGATGCTGCGTCCAGGGCTGCGCGGTACATCTTTCCAGGAATATTTATTAGCGGCTTTTCACTGGCACGTTCCAAGGGAAATGCACTTCAGCCTTAAATGTAAGACCTGCAGTTTCCTGGCTCCTCTTCTCCAAATGTTGATCATAAAATCACGGTACTGTGTTTCTGGGGTTTCGCCCTTATGGACCCTCACCCATTCCAGTGGAAAGAAGCATGAAGGACCGCAGCAGAGCCGTTTCTCACACGACGATTTCGTTTTCTTCTCTGAGCCCATGTCCTCCTTGCCCCAGGACGCAGGGGCTAAAGAGAGGAAATGATGCACGCTGTCAGTTTCGCACGGCCGCTCGCTTCGTACGTGGGACGTAAGGAAGTAAAATCACAGTCCCGGTTTCTCCTCTAATCCAGAGGCTGCTTCGCTTCCGCTTCGTGAGCGAATGTGACACAGGCGGGAAAAGCGAGAGAAGCACGGACTCTTGTGCATTTTCCACGCAGAGAAATTCAAAGAATCGAGGTAATGCGATCCCACCCTTCAGCGACCTATGGTAGATAGCAGAGGTAAGAATGAACGTTTGACTTTGACGCACCCATGAAAACACAGGGAGTTGATAAGACCGGACGAAATGCAGGAAGCGCTGCGGCGACCGGCGTCACTCTGCGTCCACGTGCTGCACTTTTTTTTCTAGTTCGTTGCATTTTCTGCTTTCCGTTTTCTTCCGGTAGCGCTTTATAACTTTTGTTTTGATACAAGTTTTGACTGAACGCTAAAATAGTTTAGACAGAGTGTCCCTCAATGAGGCTCCCAGCTGACATATTTAATTTCTGTTAAGCCATACAGCATGTGCATTCAAGCAAAGAAAGAAAATACTTCTGAATTTTTCTATTAGTGTATTTTAATTTAGGGGGTGCGGTGGTGCAGTGGGTTGGACCAGGTCCTGCTCTCCAGTGGGTCTGGGGTTCGAGTCCCGCTTGGGGTGCCTTGCGATGGACTGGCGTCCCGTCCTGGGTGTGTCCCCTGCCCCTCTGGCCTTACGCCCTGTGTTACCGGGTTGGCTCCGGTTCCCCGTGACCCTGATTGGGGCAAGCAGTTCTGAAAGTGTGTGTGTGTGTGTGTTATACTGTATTATGCTCTTTAATTTCCCTACAGAGACTAATAAAGTGCTACCCTACCCTATCCTATCCTAGGTTACTATCCTATGTTTTTACAATGCAACAAAATCAGGCAACATTCTTATAAACTTAAATGTACTTTCTATGTTCTATAAAATACTCTATATGTTTTGTTGTGATAGGAATCTGCACTAAACACTGTATTTTTAAATAAGAAAAAAATGAGCATTGTTTTCAGGTTTTGGAATATTGAAGGGATTGTAGCGTCTGTATGCCAAGTAATATTTTGAATTTCTTTCACAAACGGCGGCATTATTTTGTCTGTGAGAAATCTGCAGCCAACAGTGGCTCAGATCGCAAGAAGTGGTCATTGACTCAAAATCCCTGAGCAGAGCAGGAGGGTAGAATAAGACAAAAGAGAGGTTAAAATAGCCTCGAGGGTGGCACACCCATCTTCCTTTCCCATCATCCCCCAGTGGGCCTCCAGCAGCTGTTTCCTGCTCGCCTTTATCTGCGTCCCAAGTGAGCCCCCATCTTCCCATCAGCTTATGTCATTTCATGCGGGCCCTCGAGCAAGGAGAGCTCAATTAGAAGTATCTTAAGGTAAGGTAAGTTCTACGTTCTTGGATGGACCACCCTTACTAGTAGATACCTCTTCTTCGCCATGAGTCCATATGCTGAATCTGTGGCACATTATGAAATATGTAGGGACGCCAGCCAGTCCACATCTATGGAGGAATCTCAGCTCCCTTCTCAGGCCCCCACTGTGTCGCCTGCGAGGCTGGAGCACATCGCGGTGTGTGTCGAAAGGTTCATGGGCTGCCTTCCCAGGCGCTCTAACTGTCAGTGCCCTTTGTGTCCACCCAGCTGGATCTGGAGATGAACAGCATCGCCTCTACATCAAGGACGAGGCAGCGTGACATGACTTGCCCGTCACTACGTACGCACACTTTCCCGTCTCACCTGTATAGGTTTCACCTTCGGGAAGAACTGCGTGGGTGGGTGGGTGGAGGGGTTTGCCGTCAGCGCCGCAACCCAAAAAAAAGTATCCGAAGCAAACTGGCAGGGGTTTCCGAAGCACGGCGCGGCATTTTTTTCAGTCACGGCACGAATGTGCAGTTTTTTTTCCATCTGCCTTTTTTTAAATAGTTCACAGTTCATAGCTCAGTCGCAGCTGAGTGGACAAGCAAAAGCGCACCGAAATCCCTTGTGTACCGCGCACCATAATGTACTTTGTGAGAGGGGGCCACTCAGCCCTGTCTTTTATACCCATTCATGTCATTCTGGTTACTTAATTTAGGTTCGGTTGTCTGACTCGGGGTAAAATTAGGCGTTCCGAGGAAATGCGATGGAGTAAAAGAGAACGAAAAGGGAGCACAACAAGAGAATGGCAATGGTGCCCTTCGTGGCTGGATGTGCACGTTTCTGTGTCCTTGGCTTCTTGTTTGCTGGGGCTTGGATGCTTTTTCACTATCGGAAGCTGGGGACTGAGGGCTCATCGTTCGCACGATGAGGGGTACGACAAAGGGGGATAGGGACACAGCGAGCGGAGGCTGCGGACCATGCGCCTGGAGACTTGGGCAAACGTGCAGCTCCATGTTGGGGTCTCCATGCCTCGGACGCGTGTTGACCTTGGCTGCGGTTGTGGACGTGCGCCAGGTCAAGGGATGTTTCTGCATTCTTAGGCTCACGGAGTTCATCATCACTGTCACCTGTTGTTCCGTACGTTCATATCAAGTTTATTACGAGCTGGAAAGAGACCTTTGTGCTGACCTAGCCAGCTGAAGAGCAGTGTTTATATTTACACAGTCACACGTGTAAAAGAGATTTGGGATTTGCTGCTCAGATGGATTTTATTTCTCCTGGAAGAGAAGCCCAGTAGCTTTGTTCCTGTGACTCAGGGAGTAAAATGACTTTCCTGCGAGAGTTGTGCATCTGGTTAACAAACGGCGTTTTCACCAAAAGTTTTTACCCTTAAACATAGTGCATTGTTGCAGCAAAAAGCTGTGCATCTCTAGAAGTTGTATAAATGGATCGTATGTAGGAAATTGTTTAAAACCAGCTGTAAAACAAATGTGTGTGTGTGTAGGAATGCTTTCTGTATATTTCACCAAACACTTCATTCGCACATGAATTATTGAAATGATAAAACCTGCCGTTTTAGAAATTTGCGGCAGCTCAACATGCTTATTGTACGTATTCACTCTTCATTAAAGGCTAAATCCAGCACCGCATGATTTTTCTGTGTTGGTCCCAATGTCCCTAATCTGTTGCTGTTCTAGAGAAACGAGACAAGTTTCAAAGTAATGACAAAAGGTCACCATCCTGCTGCTGCCTCCTTTGTTTTCCTTACAAGTCGCATGGCTCGTACTGGCGTATTCCGAGAAACAATTTATCGCATTTAAAATACTTCCCTCCTTCCTCTATTTAACAATGCTGTAATTTGGGAGAAGCAAAACTCTCATATCGTTGTAACCCTTCCAGTCCAGATTTGTACTGAGGAAAATAACTTTGTATCCTGCTTTTTCTGGCACTTCCGTCGTGTCGGGGAGAGCCAGTTTCCTGACGCTCGCTGCCCCTCCGTGCCCGACCCCACGCTAGCGTTACTCTCCGGAAGGGTCTGCTCCCATCTCCGGTATCTCTGGGCTCATGGACTGCGCTGCTGCCGCTTTGAAAGGCTCCTCTCCAGAAGACCTTCCTCGCTCACCTAATGCAATACGCAGCGCTGCTCGAAAGTATGTGAACCCCTCGTGTAACTTAGCTTCGCCGCAAAAGAGTGATTTAACAAGAAGCGGTCGTTCTCATGTGTGCAATGAGCAATTCCATGAGTTGCTTTAGAGGAAATCGTGTGCGTAGTAGAAAGACAGAAGTAGCGCAAGTGCCAAAATAAGCGAACCCCAAGTTACCGTGATTAAACCAAGTAGGTACGTAGAATCAGTGTGTGTAAGTCATAAGCAGTGATTTATTTTATGAGTTTATTTTAAGATTTCATACCGGCGTAATGACCATCCCTACAGGGTTCACACACTGTCAAACAGTGCTGTACAGTGTCCTCAGAAAGCAGCTTGGACTGCTGGAACAAGAGGCCTGATGTCACGTGGTGCAGCTTTCTGATGTTTACCTTTCAACGTGTGCTTTTAATGTCTCTTGAAAAGTGCGCGCATTCTAAGGACGCGACCAGGGATGACAGTTTTCCTTTTTCATCACTCCTTTTATATATGATTGGGCTTTCTTCAGTTTTTTTTTCTTAATTTTACCGGCTCAGAACTTGTGCTTTGGAACGTTTTTGTTGTCACTCATCAACAGAAAAGTGGGGCAGCAATTAAATATTACAGATGGCTTCATTCAACTCATGACCTCCAAAAAGTGTGCGTTGCTTTGTTTCTTTCTTTCGGAGGGATGTAGTCAAAGAAATATTGGATTTTTTGCTTGAAGTCACTGGAGCAGTAAAGTCACGTGTCGGCACACTCAAATGAGCTGAAACGGCGGCTCTCCCATCCCTCTCACCCCAGAACGTGTTTGCTGCGGAAAGATTCCGGCTCATTAAAGCAACGCATTTCAACTCCGTTTTGCAGTCGAGTACAGAAATGAGCCGGTGTTACCTATCCGGCTGTTAAAGCAGAGCGTGCGCCACGTTAAACGTCTAACACCGAAGGAGAACGCAAAGTATTTGCTTTGACGGCCTACTTTGGTTGGTGAGATTTAATGGAATACTATGGTAAAAACTTTGGGTCAACGAAATGCCTGCGTTGCTTGAGTAAGGAAAAAGAAACCAGCTGGCCATCATTACTGTGGCATTAGACAACTTCTAGAAATCTGTCATGGACAGCTTTGGGTTGTCGAAACAAGAGCGGATATGCCTTCAGTGTAAGTTCCTGTCAGTAAGAGGAGGGCTTATATTTGAAGTGCAAAACACAGAATACAGTCCAGCGCTCTATTTTCAGCAGGCAATTTAAGTTGTACATAAAAATCGTCCTGGTCAATTTTGACCACAAGGGGTCACTGCTTCTCAGAATTTAGTTCATAAATCACAATTAACCTCAGGTGCAATTATGATATTCTCTCCCCCTCTGGCCTTATGCCCTGTGTTGCCAGGTTAGGCTCCGGTTTGCCGCGAGCCCGCTTGGAACAAGTGGTTTCAGATAATGTGTGTGTGTGTGTGTGTGTGTGTGGTTTGCACCTTTTTCGTCAATTAATTTCCATATGCCCAACACATGAACACATGCAACTATGCTTTATTTAGCTTGTCAAAATATGAAATAATTACTTCTAAAAAGTGATTATTTCATATTGTTAGATATGATATACCGCAGTCCTGCTTTCTGGTGGGTCTGGGGTTCGAGTCCCGCTTGGGGTGCCTTGCGACGGACTGGCGTCCCGTCCTGGGTGTGTCCCCTCCCCCTCTGGCCTTACCCCCTGTGTTACCGGGTAGGCTCCGGTTCCCCGCGACCCCGTATGGGACAAGCGGTTCTGACAGTGGAGTGGAGATATGATATACTGACATCTGCTATCCGGACAGTGTGGCATTGATTGCGACCTCAAATCTTCTCCAGTTTTTCCAATGGAAAGTGTATCGAGGATCATATTTCCTCTGCTCCCTTCTGCATGTAGCCAGATGGTGTGGAGATCCTTTCTACTCCCTGGAATCCAGTGACAGCAAGCGGCAAATGCATTGTTTTGCCAATATTTAATTTACTAGAGTAAACAGGCAATCTGTGGGCGGGTTCCCTGCCTTGCTAATAGGAGAAGGGCTGAGCTGATGTGCACAGGACTCCTAAGGTCTGGGTGGGGATCTCCAGCATGATGAGACAGCAATTTCCCCCAAACTCTGTCCTGCATATAACCCATAATGCAGGATGTGCAACCCTAGTCATACATAGATATAGGCTGCAGTCCAGCAGGTTCTAGAGGGAACAATTTGTGCCTGAACTGTGAGACACGGTGATTTATTATAGAAATAAATAGTTCCGCAGGAGAAGAGATAAACCTCTGTGCAACATCACTGCTTTCTGCTGGAGCGAAACACAGTCGTGTAGATTTTGTCCATTCTTATTTTCTCTTCCTGATATCGGGGTATAAGTTTACGTATGAGGCATTTCATCGATAAGACAAACTTTTTCCTGTTCTTCACCGTTTCGTTGAATTTGACGCAGAAGGAGAGAACACGCCGGGCGTCCGAAAGCAGACCCGGTGAGGTCTCTCTCAAAATACATTCTTTATCTGAAAGGAGGGTCAATTTAAAACAGCGGAAAGCGGCAGCCGGCAGATGGCGTGACCTGTTTCAGACACGCTGTCTCGTGTTTGACGCAAGTAACGCAGGATACATTTCACTCAATAAACTCCAGTGATCTCTGACACGATGGTTCACGCAAGGGTTAACGGGACAGAAAGACAACTCGGATGTTTTTTACTTGTTTACTTGTGTACTTTTACCTTTTCGGTTGTTCTTGGCACTTGCTACCTAGTCTTTTTGGCTACAGTATATAGAGGCAGGCAGCTAATATACGAATTAATTCACTAATATGACTATTGACTATGTGTTTATTTGAGCTGGTGAGAGAGCTTCCTTCTTGCATAGGTGGAGTGTGGGGGGTTTTCGGAGCCATTCACGGAGGGGGGGGGGGGAGTACGTGGGCTCCGTTTGGCCTTGGCTCTGCTGCAGGGATCTCCGGCCTGCTACCGAAACCTGCAGATCGGATGGTCGCTGAGGTCAAAAGGAATACGGCAGGACACAGTTCGCTACACAGCTACACCAGCTGACACTTCCAACCGCGTGCTAAAGTCAGAGTGCATGTTAACATCTCAGTATCCGGACGCTCCCGGTACTCGGTGGGATGCGGCACTGGCACTTCTCGTTGTTAAATACCGAAATAGAGTCGTTCTCTGTGCGTACAGCATTAAACAGAACACGAAAATTGAACGAAGCAAAGTTAGAGGATAGGCTAGGAGAACGAAATTTAAAGCCCAAAGACAGTGCGGTCGATGGAAACTGCAGTAAGTGGTGACTTTCATTTTCATCTTCGCTGGCACTGCATTGGTTTCTCCTGCCAAGCGATGATGTTGGCTTTTGCTTTGGAGCCCAGCGAGGGGATCGTATGAACTCCGGCTGCCTGGTTTGAGGAGTGTCAAAATAATCATGTACTGCTGTGACACTAAGGCCCACACACACACACACCCATGTAGTTCTTCCTCTTTGCACTTCATTCCCTAAAATCCAAATTACAAACTAGTTGAACAGTTCAGTTATTGATTGTAGGCAGAGAAGAAGCAAACGCTGGACCCGCCTCCCCCCCCCCCCAACCCCGCAGAGCTGCCCTCCGGTTGTTAATGGGCATTAACAGACATGTCGCGGTGCCGCAAGCTGGCAGGGTGGTGGCCCTGCCGTAAGATGTCCTTGTTAGCAAACTCTGCCCAGCCTGCTAGTCTGAGTCCAGCTAAACGCTGAGCCACTGTAGGGCAGCGGAGGTGCCAAGGTCAGCAGCTCACAGGACGCCAGATTAGAGAGGATTAAGAGGAAGCCTTTCTGTTACGTAGTGTTTTTTCTTTTTTTTTTTTCCAGATGACCTTAAAAATCTGCCATTCCCACGTCTCTGAATATGCGAACATAAACAGAGTGTGTGCGTGTGTCGTTTCAGCGAGTAATCGATCAACAACGACAAATGACAAACATTTCTTTATTTTTTCCCAAGGTCTCGGATAAACAGACAGGCATTCTGCAGAGCTGTAGGATTTAGTCCCCCGCAAAGGAGACCTGAGGATTCCCTTTCCAGGGTGACCTCAGTCTGGTCTCAGCTTCAGGTAGCATATGGAGTACCAGGCAAAATGTATAAGTACAGCTGGACAATACTAGCAAGGGTAATCAAACTTTTGACTGCTGTAATGTACAGAGGATGACCACTCCTGTCAAAATGTCCTGTGGAGTGGTCATTTAAAGTGGACAGCGTGGTGCAATGCCTTGTGATGCAGTTATTTACTCTTAAAATACGCCACCATACGTTCGTGATACTACGGCCAGAGCCATATCATGAAATGTACTGCTGTCAGGGAAAATCTCTGCCTCTCATTAATTCAATCTGTGCAAAACCCACTGCGGGTGACCCGTGTAAGCGTCTGTGGCCTGATCTGGCTGTCCTTGACTGCGGTCTGCCCGTCACCCGAGGGCACTGCAGTGGCACTATAGTCAGACCCCACCGCAGCCACCTCTGCTAGTGCGACCCCTGGCCGCCCAGCCCTCGTCCCCAGAGCGTTCGGCCCTTGCCCCACCCTGCTGTCCGATGCTTGAGTCTCTGCGATGAGCGCCACCGTTTCCCGAGCGCTGAGCGAGAAGAGTATGGAGCACAGATCGTTCTCTCTGGGTCGCGACTGCAGGCCAGATGTAGATAATTGATTCCAGAGGTTGCGACTGAAATGAATAACCGAAGTCACATCACATAAAGCAGCCCAAATCAGCCACATACAGACAGCCGCGGTGAGAAAATGAGAGTATCGGTCCTTGTACAGCATGTTAGTGTTTTTAGCCACTTGCGAGCGACATGCGTGCACACACCCACATACACGCAAAGCGAAGGCGGTTAAGAATTTAGTGCCTTTTTGGCAATATGGATTAAGAAATGCACTTTGAGGACTATTCTGGTGGAGCATAAAGAGATTAGAGGCAGTCGGAGTTGCAGCTGGGATGTACCATGATTACCCAGCCCACGGGTGGCTCGAGGTAAGCGGGCACACGGTTGGTAAAACAGGTCTGAGGACAGTACCGATCTCCTGGTTAGTCCAGTTTGGGATGAGGAGCTGGAGATCCCCCCTCGTGTAAGCGAGCAAGACGATGATTCTCAGCGGACGAGGAACAAGGTCGTTGCTCGGGCTGGAAGGCTGCAGTCATCCCCATGCACATGTTAACCTGTGCGTGAAAAAGTGTACAAGGTGACAGCTCCAAGCGGCTGTCTACCACAGAGATCTGCAGGTGCATAAATGTGCATAAATGTGCATATCCTTTATTTCACACCGAACACTGTTTTTTGCATCCCTGACTGCATGGGTTGTTTCGGTGTCTGATGCTCAGCGCCGCCAGCTGAATGTGAAGTACATGTTCTGTTCCATTTGATTTACATTTACAGTTACATTCGTTCAGTTACCAGATACGTTTCTCCAAAGCGACGTACAACTCGGACAAGGCAGAAGAGCATCGATCTTCTGCAAAAAAAGTTCCTGGACAATCCCGATCTCGGGAACGGTTAAAGCTCACAGCTGGAATCTCTGACTCGCGGACGGGACCGAAAGCAATGCTCTCACGTTCTTACACTTCTAAGTAACATACAGCAGCTGTACTCTCATCCTGTCATACATAACTAACCAGAATCGTGATCTGTAGTACGCTAATAATTCTTAAATTCTGTTCTTAAATGATCAGTCTTACATTTCGATTCGGAAAGACTGTTTTTCTCAAATGCAACGCAAGGTGTGATCATACATACCCAAGAATAGTGTTCCGATAGGGAATAATGTTATGAGGAGCGGAATTAGACAAACAAATCATATATGTTGATACCAAAAAGAGCGATTAGTGATTTTACTAGATTAAAATGTGAATTTTACTGGCATTCTGGTATCCATAACACTTCCAATTTAGCTGCTGTTATTGGTTGTTGGCATAAATTTTACTGCGCTGTGTGTAATTGTATTAGTGTGGTCGTGTAAATCAACTGAATAAAAGTGCACAGTGACTTTTAGCAAAAAGCTTTAAACGGAAGTCATTGTACATATCCACGTGTCGATGGCTGTAGAAATACTGGGGTAAAGCCGAGCAAAGCTGGCGCCACCGCGGCCTGAGATACGGGGAACCGGACGATCTGTGGTTAACGTCCTCCATGCGAACTGACTGTTTCGACCAGGTTTTGTGAAGATGGGAAGAGTGCCCGTGTGGCTCCTCATGTGCTGGAGGAGATCTGGTGAGGCAGCAAGATGCGTGACAGTGACAGGATGAGTCAATAGTGTCTAATAGAAATGGCCCTGTCCTTTCTCCTGCCATCATTCTACTCCCTGAGGAGAACATGGTGGGATAATCCCAAGTGTGGAGAAAAGGAGCCCGGGTTGTTGTCTCTTTATTCTCTTCACTGTTTTAAACAGAGGGGCCGTAGATGATTGTGCTCTGAAGGAAAACACTTTTCCTAAGGATACGTTCTCCGGTGAACCGTGAAACCCCGCTCTCTGCCGAACCATGACACCAAATGCAGTGGAAACACACGTTTGTCTCAAAGTGAAGGCACGAGAGCGGTGACGGGGAGGAAAAAACTTTAAAAATTCTGGTAAGCGCTGCAGGAGAGCAAAAAATAAGTTTGTGATAGTGTTTGTGTCTCAATCGCCAAGGTACCGCAGATTCTGCGGCATGGGACGTAGGGTCAGGTGCGGCGTGAGAAGCCGTAGACTGCCTTCGTGAAGCTGCAGCTCCAAGCAGGATGGTCCCAGTACGGCTGAGATGAAATGTGGTCTTTATGACTGCCAGCTCACCAGCACATGCTTTCTTTGGGCTTCATATGACTTGCTTTGCCAAACAGGTGCTATACCCTATATATACACCCTATAAGGTGTTATACCTGCTATACCCTATATACTCTATAAATACCTTAACTCTGACTCAAGAAGAATCATGGCAGAGTCTGCAGTATTCAGTTTTGTACATCCTTCCTTCAAATAATAATAAATTTGTTCCATGAAATCACCCTGTTAGGTGAATTCCTGTTATCCGACGGTCAAATTACTGTTATTTCTAAAAGGAAAAAATAATCAGATTAGGCCAAAAAATAAATCACAGGAGAGTATTCTCTTTTCCTAAAATCAAAACGCGTTACTACGAAAAGCTTCCTTTTCTGCAGCAGGTTTTGAGCGTGACGTGCGTTTCAACTGATTTTAAATGCTCCCTTTTATTTGTTTTAAACAAAGTTCTCGAACCCAAGACCCTATTGCAGTAGCCATCCGCGGTGAGCTTGCGAGCTGAACAAAATTACAAACACGTTCATTAGACGTAACGCAGAAAGTTTCTTACCTGTTTTTAAAGACCACATTTTAATGTTGTAACTTTGTGTTTTTCAGTTATCCTTCAACCTGTTTGTACCGCGGTCTGAAAGCTGCGCTTCAGATGCTCTGCAAACAGAGTGACTTCATTTCCCTAAAAAATTACTGGTTGAAATAATGCAATACAGACACCTGGCATTCCTTTATTAATCATTTTTAGCACCGAGTCTTTTATGATTTCTTCTCTCTTTTGACTTCATCAGCGTGCAAAGTAGCAAAAGTTGTTACTTTTAAAAACCTGCCACTGGTTGAACTGACAGGAAAGCAAAGGCAGCGTGGTATTTTTTCACCAACTGTTTTTTCCACCTGTTGTGAAAGTAATATGAGTGTGTACTGAATCATTAGCACGCTGTTTTCAAAAAGGTTATTTACGTGAGCAATTGTAGCGCTTTTCATTGCACAGGACTCCTTCGTATGAAGGCTGAGTGTTTTCGGTTCCTAGGGGAACCCACAAGATTTGCTTTAATACATGCGTAAGATATTTTTACCCACCTGACTGACACAATGAAGCTCAGGATCACATCAGACACGTCACTAGGTGTGTTTCTTGTCCTTTGTAATAAGATCCCGTGACCCCTGTCTGACGAAGCAGGAAAGTCAGGGCCACACCATGGACTTTTGGAGTGCACAGATTGATCCTGATCCTCCTTGCTCTGCTAATGATAGGACCCTCACGCTGAGTCCAAGGCCTGATGTTTTCATTATGAGTAAAAACAGACTATAGATATTTGGGTGAACACAAATCAAAAAATATATATATCTGGCTCAGTTTTCAGAGCTGCCCATGTGTCGCTTTGTTCTTTTATAAAGACTGGCTGAGGGTAAAAGACAGGGATTCTGTTCGCACTAATCTCCCTAATTCCACGAGCAGACAGTTTTATTTGTTGTATATGTATTTCGTCTGCTCTTTGAATGGATTCAGCGGTAGCCCGAGCTGACCTCTTCCTGCGAGAAAGGGAGAGCGAACAGGAGGGACAGAGAAAGGGGGGATGGCCTGGTGAGTATCAGTGCGTACCACACCAGCTCCATCACACACGCTCCACACGCTACTAACAGACGAAGCCTTCTCTGCCTCCGCGGATGACACGCGTTCGCTCCATTCTAATTGCAACCTCAGGTCCGACAGAGCAGCTTTTCACATTTCTTCACTGCGATACCAGAGCTGACTCGGGCAGTAGATATGTGCGTGTGCTTCTTACGCCTCGAAACATATACAGCTGAATCCGCAGCGTGTTTCACGTGAGATGGGGATGGTAACGACGCACAGCAGTAGGCGGGGCCGTCGCTCGAGCTGTAAATGTCAGTGACCATTCTAGGACTCCGTACCTGTTGATACAGTAGCTTTGCTGGTGGGACTCAAACAATATTCAGACAGTGTCATCGTGGGAAACTTACTTGAACTACTTTAAATTTAACAAGCATTTTATGATTATTTATTAATGCAGCTCATTCTTTTTGCAAAAGCATCATACAATATACAAAGCTACTTTACCGCTATTTCCCTCCGTTTTTATACAGACGGCTACATTTACATGACATGCATTCGTTTAGCAGACGCTTTTCTCCGAAGCGACGTGCATCTCGGAGAAATACAATTTGTGCATTACCTTGGGAGAAAGAGACGTGGCTCCGGACGCGTGGTTCTCGAGTACGGTTAGTTTGTTTCTTTCCGCTATATGCACCAGCGTTCATCACACGAGCAGCTGCATAATGCATGGCTGATGTTTACTGGATCAATTCAGGGTAAGAATTCTGCTCAGGGGTATTACAGCAAGAGTAGGGTTACAAACCTGAGTCCTTTTGTTACATAGCAATGGCTCTAACCACTATACCAACTGCTATTCTTGTTTTGTAGTACTACTTACAGTATATTAATGCACAAACATTTCTATGCCCAGCAAGGATGCATTATTGTTTGCTGGATCATGTGCGAAATGCAACGTGAGTGAGACTGCAGCCAGAATACATTAGTGCTGTAGCTCCCCTCATCGGGCCACTCTTTGTCTGTTTACATTAAACAGCCTCCAGACGGCTCTGGGCATTCGGTGCAAACTATTAAACGCTTGTCAGTTGTCACCAAGGTTGTCATGGAAATGCAGGAGACAGAAGTTACATTTTCAGCTTGCCAAGTAAAGACGGTAAACTTTTCTCGCTAAATGATACAGAAGGGAGGTACAGGATATGGAAGAAAATTGCAGTTCGGCGTCCGCTCCAATGGTCTTCGAGCTCTAAGACTTTTGTTAGTGGAGCGTGAACCTACGTCCTACTGTTCACATTCATATGAGCCTTGCCTGCAAATCACATTATGCCTGGATGGCCAGACTGATGCCTGGCAGACATTCTTTTTTAGGAACTGACTTCATCGCCGAAATGCTGTTGGTTTAAGTCTCAGAACAGACTTTGCTTTTGTATTCTCGAGAAAAGTACTTAACCCGAAACTTTTTCAGGCACACACAATCATTTGAAAGAACAGATCTACGTATATTCGTTGCAAAATATCTGAAATACTGAATCAATGTGCTATGATCCCGATCATACTCCCAGCCAAGCATGACGCCACACGCGATGACACCTCCCTCCAACTCAAGGAACACTTATCGCAAAGGGCAGCACAGGTTTGACAGTGATTTGTTTTACAGGTAGGAGTGAAACGAGTGCAGAATGTGAAGCACTCCTGTCCCGTAAGAGTTACGCGTGGGGTGGTCGCTTTAGGCAGACCTCACCAGATATGAAATCTAATCTAATGAAGGCGGTATGAATGTTGAGTAAGATCCCGTGCGGATTTGTGCCTCCAAAGCGAGAGCCCCGCAACAGTGTGCTCTCACGCACCGGGCTTTGTTGCGAAGCACAGGCCCTAGGAGTCTGGGAGAGAAAACAGCCACAGGCACTGCAGACTGGCGATGATAAGCCCGTCAGAATTTCTCATCAGGACCCCTCCCTCCACGCTATGCCCAAAAACACTTGGCTGCGGAGCAAATTCCACCCAAGCTCTGAGTGCATTGCTCTGATGATCCTCCGACTCCGAGCTTTGTGACTGATGCGGCCAGGTGACGGCCGGTACTGTCACTCATGTAATCCTGCCTTTGATCCCTCCCTGGTGGAAATCAACACCTGTACTCACAGCTGCTTTCAGAATTACCAGGCAGCAGTGGGCTAATTGATTGGTTCCGCCAATGAAGGCGATGATCTGTGCTGAGGCTGCAGGACTTGTGCAATTGTATGTGTGTCTCAAATAAGCTGGCAAGTCACAAGTCATCATTTCTAGTAAAGTGACAATTGCACATTGTTGCCAAGTTTCATCACGTTCGTGATGGGCACAGGAAAAAAGTGGTAAAAATAATGATCTTACATGGGTGGCATTCTTAGTGCTGTGCCCATCCCCCCCCCCCCTTTTAGAAGGTCAGCGCATCAGCTACTGTTGAGCACTTCACCCGAGACCAATTGCCTGTAGTTAAACCTAAGAGCAGACAGCGCTTCAATCACAAAAACTCCCAGAATGCTGAAGTCTTTGACCTGCGAAAGTCTTTGGGCCATGAAGACTCTGAAAACCAAAGCTCGTAGGGCCCAAAAGGCTTCAACTGCCATAGCCCCCATAGTCCTAAAGGATTTGACTGTCATAACTCCCATGATCCTAACGGCTCTAACTGCCATGGTGCCTGTGAACTGTAACCTCATCATGTATTGATGTCCCACTAGGGATGAAGAGGATTAGGGTGACGTAACTTAATGCAACCTGAAATTGCACAATACCAACGTTGCAGGTTATTATCTTGAGTTGAACTTCAAAGTCAAACTTAAAATAATGTAGAATGCCTGTTCTGCATTTGGCTGCTGGTGTCTCCTTTAGTCTTTACGACAATATGTAGGTGCTCCAAGGAATGTTTTTAGTTTGTGAGCAATACCTTATTGGAGATATAGTCAGTTGATACTTGAGGTCTTTAATAAACGTAGATAAATGTTCAGAGCAGTTTGGGGGAGAGGGAGGCTGAGGTCATGAATGTTTTCTGGACTTTGGCAGCAGATGGAATCAAGCTGCACCTTCTCAAAAAGAAAGGGAGGTTTGGATCCACAACAAAGGGGCACTAGGACTTGGAGAAGGAGCCACACCTCCTGGATTGCCTTCTAGGAGTGCATGGGTTCAACAAGACATCTGTGGTTAACCAGCAGCTCGCGCTGCCTCTGTGGTCTGGGAGGAAATGGGTAGCAGATGCACTGGTCCAGTAAGCACTCTGTTGGCCTGCATCCCAGTGGTAGTGTATGAAGGAGGGAATTTCTGTGGAAACACTGTCTGTGGTGGCCCAGCATGGGAAGCTCAGATATGTTCCCACTGCTCTTCCCCGTCAGCATATATTTTCTGAAGTGGTAATCATCTCGGAGTCCAAACCTGAATAAATTTCACCGTCACACTTAATCTATGGAAAGCAAGACTCATAAATGACTATGAACCCCAGAGAAGCTGACCTTATGAAGACAGTCCATTGACAAGTAATGGCCAAGTGATAACACTTTTTGTTTTTTCACCCAGCATTCCTGCTTTTATGTGGTGATTTTATTAAAAGCTAGTTTTATTCGTTTTGCTGGGTCCTGGATAAACTTTTTTTCTTGTGGGTTAACAAAAGCTTCTCAGTTTCATCATGGCCCAAGAGCATCTTCGGATCACTGGGTCAAAGGTTCAGCCAAGTGCAGGAATACTGAATCGGCTCCTCGTAGTTTTTACTTTTATAACAAATGCTGTGCTGAGGAAAATACTCAGCTTATACATAATGCATATCTGTGTCGCTTTGAGTCTGTGTGTTTATGCACAAGCTATATTTGCTCTGAAAGGTTGTGCTTATTTTTGCACTTTTGAACACAATGCATCAAATGATGAGAGCAGACATTGTGGGACACTGTGGTGTTCTTCAGAAAATCTGACCTCGATTGCTGCTGCTATCATGATACTTCCAATACCTATGCGCTTGTGTGGCTGTAATGAGAAGGCTGTACCTCCCCCTATGTTAGCGGGCCACAAAGGAGCAGGACCGTTATTAGTGCTGTACACTGTGGCACCTTTGAATGAATGAATTTGAGAACAGAAGCATTCTTCAGCGAGTCCGAAACGTAATTACATTTACGCTCACCGTACCTCAGTAGACCCCACATGTTAGTAAACCCATCATTATCAGCCATTTGAAGTCCAAAAAGAACCAAGAAGAGCAGGTTCCAAACTTATTACGGCTTAAGAACCCACCACTATGTCTGCATAACTTGCAAGCCCCGTGTCCATTTGGAAACAGATAGCGTAGCGGTTCCGGCTTTTGGCTCCCGCAGCAAACACCCGGATCATGCCTACTGCTGTGGTACCATTGAGCAAAGGGCTTAATCGGAATGGCTCAGGAAAGAAAATAAAAAAAAAAAAAAAAGAAAAGAAAATTACCCTGTTGTCTTAATAGGTAAATAATAGTAAGTAGCTTAACGGTGTAAATCACTTTGGAGAAAAGCGTCTATTAAATAAATCAGTGGAACAGCAGGCTGTGCATTGACTGGTGTTAAAGAGCGGATCTGCTACCGCACGAGCAGGCCAGACCCATGGCCATCGTGGAAGCCGGCTCCAGCGCTGGGAGGAGAGTCGTGAGCAAGCTGGCACCCGTGGACTGATGCGCTCAACCCCCCCCCGATCGCAGGTCAAAGGAAACAACCGTAATGGCGTAACCTGAGAGCGGACCTAAACGCAAGCCAGTCGTGGGAAGGTTGCTCACGAATTGTCTTTAAATGAATGACGGAGCAGGTAGTTCCCCTGGAAGAATTTCCATTCTTCGCGTTGTAGTTTGTGAGCAAGACGGGTTAGTTTACAGAAGCCGAAGTTGCTGGTCAGTACTGTCATCGTACAAAGCTGTCACTGGGTTAAAGGGTTAATGAGAACAACAACATTCCCAAAGTGCCCTTTTTCTTACTGAGCCTAGATTTAATCAGACGTGTCCCCACCGACCGGCCGTGGATTTGTACCGAGCCTGTGCTTTTACCGCATTCCCCATCGTTCACCTCACACTGAGGGCAGAACTTAGCTCCCATAGCACTGAATTTGTGACGTTTGCTCCCTTTCTCAATTTTTCATGAGCATGAGCCGAGCAAACCTCGGGATTTGCGCTCGGTGGCTAAGCTGCCTCATGTAGTTTTAACTGTTTTAATGCTTTTTACTCGTAGCTGAGAGACCAGGAGGCCACGATTTCTCCAGTCCCGCACCAAGTGCTCCCCTTCAGATGGCTAACAAAGTGTAAACTAAAAAGGCGATTCTGTATCAGGCCAGTTATTACGGTTTGATAAAGATCTGGTAATTCACTGTAAATTAAACTCGAAGGGTTGCTTGGATACGGATGGCTCCGGGTTATTCAGGGGAGCGGCTGCACATCGAATGCTAATGGAAGGTGCTAGTTTACAGAGCGACAAGGCCAGAGAAGGCAAAAGAAGAAAGTCTTGTAAAACGTCCCCAAAAACACAGTTATTCTCCGTTTCCAGCTTTCTTATGCCAGGAAGTGAGTGAACGGTAAGCAATAGTGGATGGAAAAATAAAGTTATAATAATAAGTATCCTCAGAGCCGTGGATGCAGAGCAAAGCCTCTTGGCAGCCGTCCTTTCAGTCTCCTGCAGTTTTGTTTACGTTACAATTTTACTAAATTCTGTACATTATACAAGCGCATTACACACGTGGAAACCGAACTGAAGCCTGTTAATGCATTTGTAAAAAGGATGATGGAAATCTTATCATTTCTGGAAAAAAGGTGGCTTTTTTCTGCTTGTTGTCAGGATTATGCGCAGTTGTTCTGAGTTTAAATCACTGCTGATCCGTGTTTCACATTACCCTTCATTTAGAACTCGTACCATGTTTCAGCGAGTCACATTTCTTGTATTTACGTGAACAATCCGCATCACTCAACTCATTTGTAGTTTTAGCAAAATGACGGGGAAATACATGAGAAGCTTATGTGGCACAGAGATACAGCGAGTAGCGCTGCTGTCTCACAGCGTCTGGGTGATGTGAGTGGACGTGGGTTCGATCCCCACTCAAGCTGTGTGGAGTCTCCTCCTGGTGCTCTGGTTTCCTCCCACAGTCTAAAAACATGCTGTTCAGGTTCCCCCATAGTGTGTGAGTGACAGAGAGAAAGAGTGTGTTTCATTCATATATGGATGAGTGAGCCAGTGTAAGTAGTGTATCTCGCAGTGTAAATCACCATGGTGAATAAGGTGTGTGGGCTCATAACACTACATAGAGTTAATTGGAAGTTGCTTTGGAGAAAAGTGTCTGCTAAATAAATGTACATGTATGTACTCAGCATTGTTCTGGCGTTACTGTGTTTTCGTTTTCGAATGATCTTCTGGAAATGCAAACAGTATTCCACAATGATGGATAAATCCGGTGCTGTTTTATGTCATTTGTGCACTAGGTGTTTGATCCAGTATATGGTTGTCCAGTGCTTGTCCGGCAGACTGAAAGATGTTTCCGTGTCCCTCCAGCGGTGTCCAATCTTGATGCGGAGAGCAAGCTGACCAGTCACTATCAGTCGCTCTGGCACCTGCAGCGCCGTCTGTTCCATCCGTCCAGCCGGCCGGCGTGCGTGGAGGAGCTGCACCGGAACGCCAAGCAGACGCTGCGCGCGCTGCAAAGAGGTGAGCCTGGGAGTGCCGCTCGAACCCCTGGCCCTGCCAAACGCTCTTGCGCTCACTAGCTTGTAAAGATTAGCCCAGTCTTTTTAAATTCATTCATGGCTTTTTGTATAGCTAGTCTAGGCATTAATGAGGCTTTATTAGAAACTGCATGAATAAACTCACACGCTGTCCAGTACTGAAGTTATTTTGCTTTTGATTCAGTGCCCAACTGATTTCTAAAAAATGACCCTTGCTCCCATTTTGACAATTACTGCGCTGGCTTGGCTGTTTGGCTTCTGAAAATTAGGCAGACACTGCCCCCTAGTGAAAATGAGGTAACTTTCATTGTGTAACCCCAGGCAAAATCTGGATTCTTCACACCTTGAGCTTGTGCTCCTGTTTTCATTTGGTGCTGCTGCAGACCAACAGCTGCGCCAGAGGGCAAACGTGCAGCGCAGGGTGACCATTTCCATTTCGGTTGCGCCCCCTATGCCCACCTTCCCTTCACCACGTACCCTCAGACGGCGGGAACAGAGGAGCAGACACCTGCGAACGGTAAGAGCGGCCGCGGTGCTACCCCCAGTGAAGAGTGACGCTCGGCCCGTCTCCGATCAGAGGAAACGCAGCGAGCCAAATGCGTGATAATGGACCTCTGTGTGCCCCGTCTTCTAAATGCTCCTTTCTGCTGTCTGTCTATGGGTCGGTCTGCTTCTGTTAAAATGCAGCACGAGAGGCCAGGGAAAGATGTAGAGTATCAACACTTTCAAGGAAAGGTACAGTCCTTTAGCTGTAAAGGACACGCCTGAAAAATTCCTTCTCATATCCTGTTCCTGCTACCGTTCTGCGGTTCATTTTCTGCTATCTTTAACGTGAGCGATGGTCTGAATAAACAAGAACGTTAGAGAGCTGCTTCCTGTCGGATTCAGCAACCCTTGCCGTGATCCCTTAATTATAGCGAGTACATAAACGATCGTAGGAGGACTCTGCAAGGCCTGGACCTTCTACTTATTGAATCCCCGTTTTCACTGGTGGTGTTTCAGGAACACCAATTCCTGTTTTCCTGGCGGAAGGCAAAAGACAAGAGGATTAGTGCTTAACCTAGTAAGGCAGGCAGCTTGTAATCTCTGGAACACAGACTCACACAGCACTTTGACCTGAAACGAACACCCAGTGTGATGCTGGACTAAGGCTCAACAAAGGAGTGCTTGTAAGCAAAAGAGAACGACAGCGTCCGCTTCTGCGTCGACCGTTTCCGGGACACGCAGCTCGTGTGAGAATTTACTCCGAAACGTCACAGAAACAAAAGGGGGCGGTTAATAATTTCATCTGACTGCGCGAAAAACATTGGCGGAATATGCCTACGGCCCCTGAGAACGTCCCTAAGGGCCGTCAAAAATGGGGATTAATTATTGAACAGGGCCCTGCTGTACGTCAGGGGACTTATCTCCTTTTATATGCGATCACAAAAACACGGTCATGTTTTGACAAACAAGACTGTGAATTTTTTTGCTGACTTTGTCTTTCTCCTCTGAAATGACTTTAAATAGGAGAGGCCGATGCAAGAGCCAGAGAGTCAAGCGGCACAGAGGAAGGTAACGGCGGCAAACTGACAGCGTCAGCTTAATGTTGCATCACTGAGTCGTGTCTCCGAGGCATGAGGTGGTGTGAGGAAACGGGACCCGTGACTCATGTGGCACAAGCATGGCGGCTTTGTTTCATTCGTGCTTTTCCACTTACGTGTGACAGTGCAACTCTGTGAGATTTTTGTGTGCATTTGTATCCCGCACTGTTGCGGCCCAGGCATCGCGTTAGAGAATAAGCATTGCTTTCTGGTGTCAAACGTGCATGTGCAGGCAGGGCTTGCGTTCCGTGCCGTTCGCTTTTTCATGGCGGTGTGGGTAAATCCCTTCATTCGTACACATGTTTGGATTTCCCGAAACTCAGTGTCCCGTTGCTCGCATTCTCATACTTTATGTGGCCCGGCGTATTGGTATGCATCTGATGGCCTGCATTTGCTTTCCTCCTCCGCCGCAGGAGAAACCTGCAAGGGATAGTGAGTTTCAGCCAGTGCAGAGAAAGGTAATTTGACAGACAATTTGAAAATAAATTGTGCTGTTTCTCTCATGCTGCTGTTTAAGGCATTACTGTGTTTTTCTCTTGTGTATAATTGGTTTAAAAACCCACTGCAGTTGCTGAAGTCATTTGGAGACAGTTTTTGAAAACTGTTTCATAAATCAGAGCTCTGTGTTTAAGTGATAAATGTAAAAGAGCACTTATATATGGATAGTAGGGTCAAGACTTCTGGTATAAAATCACAAGATAAGGTTCCAGATGATTCTTGAACCAGAACCCAGCACAATATATATTATGGTATGTCCTTGGGTAAAAGCTGGGTCTGAAAACTCACCTCTTCCAGACTCGCTTTGCCCATGATCTCTTCAGCTCATGTAAGGTGTAAATGTTCATGCACCATAACTTTATGATCATGCCCAGATAAGCCTTTACACAGCCGCTACTCCTGTAATGTTAAGTAAATGTTTGTGTATTTCAGTAAAATAAAAAAAAATTTGTAGGAAGGTGATCAGGAATCGTCTACTGAGTTTTATGCAGCTACTCGTGTGATGAACACCGGTGTGTACAGTGGAAAGAAATTATTTAAGAATCACACGTCTGCAACTATGTCTCTTTCTCCTAATGGAATGCATAAAGTGTTTTCTCTGAGATGTACATCGCCTTGGAGAAAAAGTATCTGCTAAATGAATAAATGTAAATGTAAAAGCGTGATATGTGTTGTCATTTTCATGAGTGGATCGCTTCAAGGATGGTGTACACTGCTGGACCGGAAGAACCCTTATCAACACTCTAAAGTGACATTAATGGTGGAAAACTAGCATTTATTGCTCTTAACCAGACTTTAACCGGAGAATCGTCAGAACACACCGACAGATAACTGTTCTTATTATAGGATCAATGTGCACATCCAACGGGAATTCGTTGTCATGAAATGGACTGACAGAAGCTTTTAATGGATCAAGTTGCCTTCCATAAGCTTTGGTCACATTCTGCCTTCCATCTGAGTTGTTTTCTTTTCTTCACAGGGTTTTTTTTTTCACCTTTCCAAGGATACTTAGCCATGTGACATCATACATACCGTTGATTTAATCCATAATTTCACTAATTTGTGTTCACACCATTGAAACCACATTTTTTCCACGTTTCTATTTGTAGTTTGAAAGAACCCGATCCTCCTCCCCCATCAAATGTTGCCACTTTACCCCTTGGAGCAGAAAGGTATTTGCCTCCCCAGCGGTTGGTTTCATTGTTTAACCTGAGGTCTTCACCTACTAAAGCCTGCTTGGGCCACTTAATTACCTTTCCTCTCTTTCTAACTCACTAACACTCCCCTTTCTGCATAGGTTCTCCCCTTCAACCTTGAGCTGAAATAACATTTATTTTCTTTCAACTGAATTAATTCATATTGGGGGGGAATGTCACTTTCTCGATGTCTCTCTTGCAGTGGCGTCTCTCTGACTAACCTAACTTTGTCTCTCTTTAACCTCTATATCTCCGTTTTTCTTTGTCTGAAATTCTCTGATGTTTTCTGTAAATATGTCGCAAAGGTGAAGTTGGGTCAATTTTACTGTTTGAATCATGTTAAATATTTCAAGTTATTTATGGCTGTTGACGGGTTTTCATCTTAAAGCACAATATATTATATGTTCCTTTCACTCGAGGCAATATTAGTCTCCCAAAACAAGTCTACAGGTTATTCTGCTTAATTTGCTAACAATTTAATTTTATATTTAATGAAAGCACATTATATTTTAGGATGTGACATGACAGAAGTTTTCTTCACTTTTCATGCCCTAAAGCAGTAGTTTTCATAACCTTTAAAGAAATGGCTCATTGCTGTCCACTTCTTTCAGGCTGTCCCACCCTCAGATTCTGTCCCAGACATGGTTTCCCTGGGTCTCCGGCCCAAGTGTCCAGTGCCCAACGTTCCCTCCACGCTGGACAAGCAGACAAACTGGTCTAAGGCCCTTCCGCTCCCCACCCCAGAGGAGAGAATGAAAACTGACTCCCAAGTGATCTCCTCCTGCATTATTCCCATTAATGTCTCTGGTAAACGATCTGCTTTCCATATTCCTGGAATAACACAGTTGTTTTATGCAATTAACTGAAAAAATCACATAAAATTCTGCTTTAAAAACCCACACACAATGCGTAGCATTTTTTTCTGGAATCTCTGCAAATGTCTCCCCCTACATAAGTCTATTATGCTTTGCGAAGTCACTGCTAAGTCACCCAGTGTGTCTGTCCGCTTTGTCTATGTCCACTTTAATTCTAATCATAATTACATATATGCAAATAGCTCTTCTTTTTTTTTCTGTAGAACAACGTCAAGTACCTTCCGTGCCTGAATAATAGGTTAAAGTTTGGGCCTCAGCTTACTTTACCTGATGTGAAGCCTATAAAGTTCCACAACGAAAAGGATTTTCTTCCTAAATAAAAGTCTTTTCTTCCTTCGTGCTTGAAGTGTGTTGTTTTCAAGCGTGCCACTGATAGTTGTAGCCAATCTGAAGTAAAGTTGTACAAATTCAGAAGTATAAAATACACTGATGCCTTACTCATTGTTATTCAGTGTGGCAGCAAAGTGTTACCACACTATTAATAACAGTCCATCATTAGAAAGAGCAGTTTTATTTAGACCTCACTCGATTTGAGTGAAGAGACATTTGACATTACTGCACTTCTGCAAGCTGAGCCAGAAATGGTTTCCGCAAAAGTGGAAACTGAAAGTACAGTCATTGCCGTGGTGCCGAAAAACAAATTCTGTTATGACATGGTGTAATAGAGGTGAGGCCAACGATGGGATATCATACAATTGTAGGATGTTTGGCAGGAATTTGATACATTGGTAATAAAATATGGCATGTCTGTTAAGTTCCCTGGAAGTGCTTGTATTGTAGATCATTCTCTTTCATTTCAAAATGATATATTCTTTCTCCATAAGGATATACAGTGGTCTCAGCGCAGAGGTAAATGATGCTTCTCAGATCACAGATATTACTTACTGTTCTTTTGAACACAAGAAAAATAATTTCTGTAGCATCCTGATATTTCAACCCAGTAAAGTATTTTCTTTACAGAATAATAGTAATTATTATGTTATCTAAAAATGTATTAACAGGTGCATTTAAGTTTTAAGCAACGATTATTTTTTTGGAATGAAAGCCTCTCTGAGGCTAAATGTGTGAAATAGAGGAGGATGCTATCCAGGCACACAAGGATTTCTCACATGCACCACGTGCATTTCAGGGATTGGATTTGACAGAGAAGCCAGTGTCCGTTGCTCGCTTGTTCATTCTCAGTCGGTGCTTCAAAGACGACGGAAGCTGAGAAGACGAAAAACCATCTCTGGTATTCCCAGACGCGTACAACAAGAAGGTAATATTTCTCTTAAGTTTGTAAAATTTTAACTAATCCGTGTGATTTTATTATGTGATCATTAAGATTTTTCCTGATAATAATCAGGAAATAAGATAATAATCAACAAGTAAATGTGTTGCATTTAGCAGCTCTAGTTTTTTTCTTACAGTCCTACAGATTATGTTGAATCTTCTGTGGACCACATTTTGAGAGACATACCACATTATTAGTCACAACTGTAATTTGTATGTAAAAATTCCTTTCCAGGAGGAAGGTAAATAAATGAGCCTGTGGTTATCATATTGGTCTGGTTTGGTGTCATCACTTCTTTTTTTGTGGAGAAAAATGCACACATTTACTTATTTGTCTTGAGATTGAGCGCATCGGTCTGGGGAACCTCCCTCATTTTTTATGGGAGGTTGATTCACCAGACAAGCTAATGTCCTTGAAGTGACGGCCAGCTGAACTGAGGTGAAGGACAGTGTCTATTAATTAAAGATATCCAATGAACTCAGAATTGCCAAATTATGGTCCTCTATTATTTTTCTATTAATTTTATCTTTTCCTTATATCCCAATCTCCACAGACTCTGATGAATCTCCTGTAGCTAGAGAACGGACTGTGATTGTACACACCAACCCTGATATCTCCTTGTGCCATGAAGAACTTTCTCTCAGTGGCCGTCTGAACACCAAGGATTCGGGCTGCCAGACGGACGACTTCTTGATTGCTGCACCCTCCCGAAGGCGAATTCGTGCCCAGAGGGGCCAGGGTATCCCCACCTCCCTCTCCCACTCCACTGGCAACATCACGTCTCTGCCAGACGCCTCCGACGCTATGTTTACAGCAGCCAAGGGAAGCCGCCTGCGCTCCCGCAGCCTGCCTCGGGAGGGTGGCCGACTTGTCGATGATGACCATGATGACAGTGATGATGAAGAGATGTCCCCTTATGAAGAAGAGGAATTCCTTCCAGGGCCCGGAGAAAGGATGTTAAAGGATGAAGAAGAAAGTACAGATGACCAGGTCATGCCAGAACATCAGCTGGTCAGCCTGAAGTGCAAACAGCATGGAGGAAGCCCGGAACACACCTGGGTAGAAAGGGGAAGATCACGACTGCCACGCAAGGTTGACATGGGGAGCTGTGAGATTTCATCCAGCTCAGATACCTTCAGCAGTCCCATTCACTCCATCTCCACAACAGGAGTACTGAGCAGTCAGATAGACCACAAGGAAGATCACCAGTCCTCTAGTGGGAACTGGAGTGGGAGTAGCTCCACTTGCCCCTCTCAGACATCAGAGACTATTCCTCCTGCCGCCTCACCTCCTCTGACTGGATCTTCGCACTGTGATTCGGAGCTCTCGCTCAATACGGCTACTAATGCCAATGATGACCCCACTGGATTTGCAATTGACCCTTACCAGCTAGACAAACCGCAGGTTCGAGGCCACAGAGCTAGCTCCTTTACCTCTACAGGGACCGACCTGTTGGATGACCCAAGCATCAGCACCGCAAGTGACGGAGAGTGGAACTACCCACAGCATCAGTATGATAAGTCTTGCCATTTGGATTTCAGTCCACCACGCTCCAGGGAGGAACAAAGTGGCTTAGAGTGTCCTAGTTTCACAAGTGTGGCTACTTACGAGAGCTTAATGGACAAACCGCCATCTGAGAAGGCAGATTCAAGCTCACACTACTCTGTTGACACAGAAGGCTACTATACCTCCATGCACTTTGACTGCGGTCTTAAAAGTAGAGGAAGCTATATTCATAACTATGCAGCCATGGACTCTGAAAGCAGCCAAGGCATAATTGTTGGACCCAGCAACGACGAATTCTGTCAGCCAGATTACAGAGGTCTCAGAACTCTAGGAAGACATTGTCTTTCTTTAAAAAAACCAAAGGTGAAGCCAGAACCACCAAAACGTAGTTCTTCGTTAAGGAAAATAAGCTGTGGTGCAAATGCTCTTGACACGAATGAACCAAAGATAAATAGTGAGCAGCAATTACCATTGTCTTCCAGGGAAATGAAGCTGCAGCTAGAATTAGCTGGTTCTCCAGGTCAGTCAGAAGACCCCACAGCAAGCGAAGAGGCAGCAGATGCTTGGTCTGTGGAGAACACTGGTGAGATGACCGACTCAACTCTGTTTGCTGCCACAGTTACACACTCCTTTAAAGACGAAGGTGCTGTGCAGTCTGACTATGCAGATCTATGGCTCCTCAATGACTTGAAATCCAGTGATCCCTACAGATCCCTGTCCAATTCCAGCAGTGCTACGGGTACAACTGTCATTGAATGCGGCAAGTCAGCTGAGAGCTCAGAATCGCAGACCTCCCAGTCGGGATCCAGAGCCACCTCACCTTCTCTTCCTTCTGCTGAAAATGAGTTTAAGCTTGCCTCCCCTGAAAAGCTAGCAGGCTTAGCATCACCCTCAAGTGGGTACTCCAGCCAGTCAGAAACACCAACATCTTCCTTCCCCTCAGCTTTCTTTCCTGGGCCCATATCCCCAACCAGTGGCAAGAGGAAGCCCAAAGTTCCAGAGAGAAAGTCTTCGCTCTCTTCCCTGCATCAGCAGTTCTCCTCCAGAGATGGAAGCACTTCCTCCAAGAGAGACCTTGAGCTACCAATTATACCTCCAACCCATCTTGACCTAAGTGCTCTTCATAATGTTCTCAGCAAGCCTTCAGCCTACAGAAACCAGATGTACATTCTCCACCAGAACAAACAGAAGGCAGCAGCGGCAGCAGCAGCAGCAGCTGAGGCACGAGCAGCCAATATTCGAGCAGCAGAAGTTCAAGCAGCAAAGGCCGCTCAGGCTTCTGCTGCTGACAGCTCTTTAGTGCCCAGCTCAGCTGCAGCAGCCATCACACCAACTGCACTGCGTTCTGTCCAGCTACGATCCATAGGCAAATCCAGCGAGCAGAGTCAGGACCAGCTCAGCAGTGATGCAGCAGCCAGGCCCAAGTGTCCCCCTGCAGCAATGGTCACCCTTTCCAAACAAAACAGGTCTCCAGAGTCGAAGAAACCTGTATTCCTCAAATCAAGTGATCCCTTTTCTCAGGAGCACTGTCAAACACTGTTTACGCCAGATGACAGACCCTCTGTAAAGGATGTAGCATATAAAAAAAACGTGGAACACAGGCAAGACAGATACCCTCCAGGACCAATGTGGGCAATGACACCATTTAGAATCCCTTCCAACCTGTCTTTCACAGAGGATGACCCCTTATTCCAGCCTGACGTTCAGCAGCTTGAAAATGAGCCAGAAGGAGACGAAGATGATGAAGGCATACCTGAGAGTGCAACATGCATTAAGAAAGTGGAAGAACTCGAGAGAGATTATTTAAGCGGCCCACCTCCTGGAGACACCGTGGAGAAGGACCAGAATGAGCCAACAAGTCCTGAATGGGCCAGTGAATTTCCTTCCTTGAGTCTGACAAAAGTAGATTCCCCCCCTGCTAACAACAGTACAACAAGAAAATATGAATCTGGTCCTTGCAACAATCTTGACCAAGTGCCTGTTATTACTTATCAATCAGAGACTTTGCAAGCTTACACAATCAACAATACAACTAGCAGGGAAGAGGACTACGAGACATCAGGTGTTCCTACCAAAAGTGCCTCACAGGACAGCAGGGAAGAGGGATCAACACCAGACACAGAAGATTATTTCAGTAAAGGTACAGCTTTGACTTTCTCTGTTTGAAGCTGTCAAATCTGCTGCTGATATCTAAATTTTTGACAAAGACACAAGACTGGATGGCATTTAATTTGCACTGTCATCATTATGTTACCGTCAGCGCGTTGTTTAGAATTACTGCCGACTTTATTAACTGTACAACTCATATGAGTTATGGATACATTGTGATATTTGTGGTTATCGTAGTCGTCTAAACCTCATGTACACTTCTTAGTGGCAACAAGACAAAGCTAGCTACCAAAGGGATACAGCATAATATTGCTGCAATGCTTTTTGTTGGATATGTTACTTAATGAGATTTTACAAATGTGTACACGTGAGTCTTATTGCTTTGCTAATGAAATAAATAGTAAGAGTGTGGGTCTGTGAATGAAATAGATTACATTTTGTTCTGTAGAGTCTACACCAAGTGACAACTCACTTTCTCCTCTGAACGATGAGACTAAAGCGGAAGATGACAGCGTTTTTCTATCTCCCAATAAACTACGCACAACTGAGGACCTGTTTGCTATGATTCACAGGTGAGTATATTCCCCGGTGTTCTTCTGTGTGTTTCACAGAAGGTCGTTTCTTCCATCTGAAATTACCTACGTATTAATAACACAAATATGGATTTTTCTCATTCTAGGTCCAAACGGAAAGTGCTTGGGAGGAGAGACTCTGGAGAGGCAATTGTGAGGAGTCGACTGAGTACTGCTTCAGCAAGTACCCCGGCAACATCTCCGAACACCCCTGTGTCTCCTGGCACGCCAACCTGTCCACAGCGAGCTCCAGGGCCCATATACCGGAGTGCCAAAAAGTCCAGCACCTCCAACGAAGAGTTCAAACTGCTGCTTCTGAAGAAGGGCAGCCGCACTGACTCTAGTTACCGCATGTCAGCTGCAGAAATTCTGAAAAGCCCCATCACACCCAAATCTCTCGGGGATCTGGCCACTGAGGCAGCCCGGCAGCAAGAGGACCCACCTGCTCCCCTGCAGCAGTCACCATCAAGTGCTGAGCAACTCCCCGCTCCCTTCCCCATAGCCAATGCTGAAGGCTTCTCCCCTAAAGGTTTCTCTATGTCAGGATCCTCTCGACAAGGTCGGTCTAGAGTTCCTCCTGCTGCCAGCAGCAGCCGATATGGCATGCGCAGCCGGCTCTACACCGCTCCCATGCAGGCCATCTCAGAAGGCGAGACCGAGAACTCTGACGGGAGTCCTCATGATGACCGTTCCTCACAAGGTTCCTCCTAAAAACATTCTGCTAACCTCTAAAGTAAAAACAGAAGAGAAAGCTTACGGACTAGTAAAGTCCGTCATTTGATATTTTCTTGTAGGTTACTAACTATTTAATACCAAGAGAGGAGTTTTTGCAACTTCTTTTCTATGAAAGTGAATCACTGCAAGTAAAGGAGAGTACACAGTTTGAAAGGAATAATTTTGATTCTGAGTCTGTCTTTCTGTAGGCTGTATTGGTGCATAGGAAATATGACACCCTTTACAGATATCTTTTCGACTGTTGTCTAAATTAAGGTCTACGATAAAATAACTAGTTATTTCATAAAATACCCACAGACACAACAATGTGAATCAGACTGATAACAAATGTTTGCAAACACAGTGTATAAGCTATTTTACAGTATATATTACACTCATCACAGAGGCCATAGTATATAACAAGAGTCCTAAGTAGGTATATTGCAGAGTCAGATGCGTTGCAACACATGAACGGATAAAGGATGAAACAAGAGGAAGTGACAGATGAAGGGAATCTCAAAAAATCTGCTTTTGGGACAATCTATCTGTGGCCTTTGTGTACAGGAGGTCGTGGGGATTTGATATTCTGAACTCATATACAGGTATTTTTTAATATTATCGCTAAAGACCGATTTACCTCCTTTACAAGAGGGTCCTTAATATCGACTTTTTACTCAGTCATTGTTCTTCAAGATGTGCCCATGATTATCTTACAAGATACATCTACGTGCATATACATACACACACTCATGCACATAAACGAAAAGGATATGTACGAACACAGATAGAATTTATTCAGTAACCTTGGCCTAAGGTTCATGATGACGTCTAGCATTGCTTGATATAGGGATGCAATCTCTAGTGTCCTAGTCATATTTTTAGCTTGGGGTCTATCACAAAACCCCAGCAGATACATTACATTACCTTTACAAAGATATTAAGGTTTCGTGTTTTCAAAACAAAATTTTCTAAGAATTATGACAATAAATGTGCAGCATATGCTTGTAATGTTTCCGTATTTTTTCAGCTCAATTTGAATTTACCTTCTCAAGAAATTGCAGACTAATGTTACCGATTAAGCAATACCAATGCTTGCGGGGAGTCAGACAATAATGAAATGACCCAGTGTATTCCATGAATACCATTGCAGTTATACTCTCTTAATTTAGTGTATATGCTTTGAGGCGAGTAGTTTTCCGAAAAGTTAATAAATTAACTGAAATAGTGTACACTTGGAGAACACAGACACAGTGGAAGAAGAGACACTGCAGGCTAGCAAATGATGAAATGCGGAACCCCCAGTCGATTTCACAACTGTTTGCGTACATTGCTGTACCGCAGTATAAGTTGACCAGCAAACGAAGAAATGAATTTTTCTCATGTTTTGCTTTTACAAGCCTTTCATTAGCTACCATGCAATACATTACAAAACGCAACACTGTGGAGTGTTGTAAAAGAAAGGTCAAACGTAACACAATGGGGGGGACATTGTGTTTTCGGATCACTTGAATTTATATTGCTGATACGTTTCAATAGCTGTAGAAAACATTTTAATATTGTAAAATGCTGACCATATTTTCCGGTTTCTAAGTGAACTGAACAAAGTTTCAGGAACCTTTTTTAGACTTGAATGAGAAGTGGGTACCAAAATGAGGTGGACTGAAAAAAGCGTGGAAACGAAGGTCATCAGATGAAGCGAGGCAGGACTGGAGGGCAAAAGCTTTTGATTTTGGATTAAACCGGATGTATAGCGAGTGCAGGGAAGGAGGAAAATGAGAAGTCTTGGCCTGAAGAAGCACCTGCTTTTATGCTTAGCTGACATCCACATCTGCTGTCATGCAACAGCCTTGTTACGGCAGTGCGCTCAGCTGAAATTCTGGGTGTACGGTGTCTGTTTCGTTTTTAAAGTTGCATATGCCATTCGACAGCTATGTGTCGGATCAGAAAATGATTTAATGTCTTGGCTGTTTTTCGGGATTTGTTTTTAAAACGCAGTTGTTTTTAGGGTTTGTGTACTGTCAGAAAACGCAGCATCGGTAATGTTTATAAAGAAGGAAGAGCACAATTTCAAGTGGCAAGGTTCACACTTATTCAGCAGCTGCTGTTTACGACAAGTTCTTATGGGCTTTCCCAGTTAACCTATTCTTTTTATGAATTTGACATGGAAAATCTATATTTTTTTCCTCTGCTTTGTTTCTTAAAACAATGTTCTGTATACAGAATAACTCTAATGAAAGTGAGTTAGAATTTTTTCTGAATTTACACAACCTAAAAGAGATAGGAACAGTAAATTTAAACAATTCTGATACGGGATTGCAAAATATTTGATTTTAGTGAAATTTTATCCAGAGACTTATTTTGTTTATGAAAATATAGTAGAAGTAAAGATATAATACAGCTATATGAGAAGACGTTGGTTGAAGAAATTTAAATATCAAAGAACATGTCAATTTAATGAGCAGAATCTGAATTTAGTTGACATGGAGTTACTTTGATACAAGAGAATGCAAAGTAAGAAATAATAATAAGGTTATAAAAGTAATCATAGCGGTGCTCTGAATTTATGTGTATAACCACATTTCACGATGTGCCACTGATCATTAGTAGTGGTTGTTTACTGGTGAAGTTGACATAACTCACTTTGCGTAGGTCTGGTTTTGTCAGAGCACAACAAGTGTTCCGTGGAATTATTGCAATATTACTTTTAGAAATACCCATTTACACTCACAAATGCACTAGTGACTTTGACATCATAGCCTCAAGTGTAGCCATATTTATTAGCACACGTTTTCATACAAAACTACAGTAGCATCTTCAGTAAAGGTACTTAGGTTCATCTCGGTTCAGGATACACATGTGATAGACATTTTATATAAGGGCACAAAATATATGTATCTGCATTTATTAATGACAGAAGTATATCTTCACAACAACAGCAGAAAGAATCATAGTGCATCAAACTCTTGAGGACTGTTAACTGCCACCATAACGGTACACAATCTGGAAGGATTACGTGAACTACCATTCCAAGATACGTTGAATTCATCATTTTGCACTGATAAAGTGGAGTTGGTGAACGTTTCTTTCCTCTTTCTGTACCTAACAATATTTCTATAAACTTGAGTTTCCATTTACAATTCTGCATGGTTCGTGTACAAGGGGGATGAGGCAACAGCAGATATTGTGCTTTTGCCAAATGATTTAAGGTGTATTTAGGCCACAATTTTTTGACTACTGTAACAATATAATGAAAATGAACAAAAATGGATGGATAGACAAAGAAAATAAAAGGCGTTTCGGTACTGTCAGTCAGAAAGCTTCAAGTTAAGGGATTTGCATCAATTTTGTATTTTTGTATAAATTTGTAAATATGACCTTTATAAATCATTGCAAAATGTTTCTTTTGTAAAATGTTTTCAAAGTTTACATTTATTCCAAACCTTTATATATTTTTGAGCCGTGCAACACTTTTAAGTCTTGTATTTATTTTTTAGTAAACATTGTGAAAATTCCATTGTAAATCTACTCTGAACCATCTGCCAGACGATCTGGCTGCTTAGTAATTGTGCATAGAAAAGAACAATAAATGTGACTGCATTGAAAAACTGACAGACTCACACCAGAGATTATTTCTTCACCTAAATTGCCTTCATTAACATTTACACTAACCAAAATTTATACCACCGTCTCTCTCTTTTTATTTTATTAAGGAAATTAATTAAAGGCATGCTCATTGTGGTCATTTTTACTGGGTCCAGAATTAAATAATTTCTTCCATCTGTCCTTGAATAGTCAGTTACTTGTTTATCTTATTTTAAATTCATAGGCAATTGTATATTAGCAGGGGGGAGATATACATTAACCATTGTTATGAATTTTGGATTCGCAAACTAAATAATATATTTTTTTTTTCTGTAGTTTGGAATATTGGAAAATACTGCATTGCATATGCATATACAATAGTTTAATAGAAATGTATCACCTTTATCACCTGGTTTAGGCACCTTACATTTCTGTCTCATATATTGGTCAGTAAGTTCTTTGACATTACATTGTGCATCTTCCTGTTTTACTCAAAACCAGTGTAAGTTGTATTAGAAAGAGCTCTTCAGACTTACCCAAATATTGGAGTATGTGTGTTGTTAGGGTCTACTTCTATTTTTCAGGTTATCAATATCTCAGAGGAACAGTTATAATCATGAAATGTGCTGGGAAAACATTATCATTGAAAATTTGTTTAATCACATGGGGACAGAGCATAAAAGCAAAAATTTATACTAGACTATCCTTAATGCTGTTTAATATATCTGTATTCCCTGCTTGTTCGCCTTATGAGAAATTTCTTTGCATTTTAGAGGACTGGATTTGGATGTTGGGTGCCTCCTGACAGCTGAGTGGTACAAGACAATTGCATTCATTCATTTAGTAGATGCTGTTCTCCAAAGTAATGATTATTAACAAGTATTTAGCTGACACCTTCAATCAAGGTGACTTACAATGCTATATACACTGCACCAAACTGGGGTGCAGTCCTGTCATAGAACATGGCATCGCTTTACCCTACAGCAGGACCAGAGTGCAGTGATTCTTGAGCAGAGCTTCATAGCTCCAGAAAACTTGACTTCAGTGTGTAATGCTGGATTTGTGTGGATAGGAACAGGCTGACCTACATTCAGACGCATTCAACCCTGTCTTTGCACGTCACCCCCTCCGGCAACACAGACTTTCTCTTAGGTCAAGATCTAGGAGTGTGTCTCTCTGCCTCTGACACCCAGAGATTTACTGTAAGGTATTATATTTATTTATTTAGCAGACTCTTTTCTCCAAAGCGCTTGCCAATGGATACTATGTAGTGTTATCAGCCCACACACACACCTTATTCACCGCAGTGACTTACACTGCTAGATACACTACTTACACTGGGTCACTCATCCATACATCAGTGGAACACACTCTTTCTCTCTGTCACTCACACACTATGGGGGAAACCGAACAGCATGTATTTGGACTGTGGGAGGAAACCAGAGCACCCGGAGGAAACCCAAGCAGATACGGAGAGAACATACAAACTCCATGCAGATTGAGCAAGGATGGAACCCATGTCCTCTTGCACCACACAGGCGCTGTGAGACAGCAGCACTACTTGCTGTGTCACCGTCCTGCCTATAAAAATTTTAAAAAAATTTTAAAATTAATAATAAAAATTTTGCTAAAGCTTAATTATTTTAGTTTGTTTATTATGGATACATAAACCACACACACATTTCTGAACTGCTTGTCCCATACGGGGTCGCGGGGAACCGGAGCCCAACCCGGCAACTCAGGGCATAAGGCTGGAGGGGTGGGGACACACCCAGGACGGAACGCCAGTCCGCCTCAAGGCACCCCAAGCGGGACTCGAACCCACTGGAGAGCAGGACCCGGTCCAACCCATTGCGTCACCGTGCCCCCCGATACATAAAAGTTCAAATGCAGAAAATATGTTCTAACACATTTAAAATTTAATGTTTCAGGACAGATAGATAGATAGATAGATAGATAGATAGACTTTATAAGCAGTGTATTAAATTTTTTCATATACCCCAGTCTCTGATGACAATCATCAGACAACATTCAGCAGTCCTGTACTGTTTCAGCATACAAGAGATGTTTAGTCCTTTACACTTCCGGTACAAATTTGCATGTTGAGAAGAACAATGGTGTGTAAACTGGGACATAAAACCCACAATAACATTCAAATACATATTACATTAAAAAAATAGATGTGGCTGTGTTGGCATATTATGGCAATGTATGGTCAAAGAACAAAGCATCAATGTTAAAAAGTATGTCAGCACTGCTTTTCTCTGTATTCCCATTAATAATTTAATATCATCATCTTAAAATGTCCTGTACATCCAAAATTAAACATAAGAAATAATGCATATCTCAGTTTTAACCAAAAACGTGTAGAACAAAACCACAAAATTTATGTTCTTAACATCACATTACACACAAAGGGGGGGATGCAGCTCCCCGGAGGAGAACATGGAGGCTCTTTGCAAATGGGAGGGGGGACAGGAAGGTGCAAGGCTAATTAATGTTTATTAAAATGCTGTCTCTGTGGAACAATGAGCAGGACTATCCCGAAGGCCAGGCCACAGGCCGCAGGCCGCGCCGCAGGCTGCCTCTGGCTGATAGCGAGTCCCCAGGGACCTTTGTTTCCGGAAGCCTCTCGTCACCCCACTGAACACCAGGCAGGAAACGGTGCTGTGCTGCCAGTATCAGAACCAGCTCTCACTGCTCACCACAGCCGTTGCTATGGCAGCAGCACATCACAAGAGCCATCAAACCTTGGGTATGCTAATTACGTGTCTATCAAGACACTAAAGAGGGAGCGGGTTGGCAAGTTGAAATTTTAATAGGGTTTTGCTTCTGTTTCTGAAACTTAATGTTTACAAAAATGAAACTGATCTGTTCCACGTCCATTTGTACAAACATTTCAAAATTGCACACAGTGCAGTCCAGCATTAGAAATGAGGAACCAACAGGAGCGTTTTGATAAACAGATTGGTACATATGCAGAGTACACCACTCGTCCATCTGTGTGAGACAGTAATTCACAGCAAATGAAATTATGCCTATGTCATTTCTAGCGATGAGAAGTAGGCTCCTCGACCAAACTGGTTTGGCGCTACATGTTACGGACTTTGGTGGTCTCCATGGTTGCGCGGGCAGCTGGGCCCTATCAGGACGCGCGCTGATCTTAATCACTTCCACAGAACTGCTCGGGGACTCTTGTAACATGCTGCAATAATCTGTTATAGCACAGTTGTGATTCTTCAGCTGCCATTATTTTAACTTCAGTCTCAGGCACATACTCCATTCCCAAAAGTGTCACACGTTGCTTTGGTATTCATAGAGCCATTCATCACCGGTGACAACAAGAGGCCCTTCTGCTCCAGTCGCCCTACTGCCATGAAACAATAAGCATGTTCATACGCTCTCCTGAAAACCTTACAGCAATTACATTGACATTTATTCATCTAGCAGCAACTATATCTTCACGCTCATAGGCCTCATACATATTTGCCATATCTATACTGTCCTTTTGTACAGCAGGGAACAAGACATGCACATTTATTCAGACACTACCTCTTTTTTTTCCAACATTTTTTTGTTTATTTAGATATATGTACCACACTTCTTTATTCTCACCACAGCCTGTTTCCCTTAAGCACCATATGAACTAACACTCCCTTCACCGAGAACTGCCGTTTATTAATGCAGAAGGTGTGTTAACCAAGATGAAGGTGATAATAATAATAATAATAATAATAATAATAATAATAATAATAATAATAATAATGTGACGGTCATTATTAGACGAAGTTGCAGTATGTATCGCCCTAGTATCTAGCTAGCACTGTGGTTCCACCTGGAAGTGTAGCGCGCGCGCGCCCGGCGACAGAGGGGACAGTGCGCGCGCAGCCCGCTGCTGCGTATTACACCGCCGCTGGGCATTAAGAGCAGCGGTGTGTATCAGCACTCCGTTCTCTTCACTTCAGCTTTGCGTCTGCTTTCTTTTTTTTGTTATTTTATTTTATTATTATTGTTATTTAAATTTATGCAGCATTTTGTATGATATTACTGTACCGCAGTCGGGGAAGTCGTCCTCGGAAACGGAATAGATCGGCGATGCCCGCGGACTACGACGACGTAGTAGTTGAGCGCGAGCTCGAGCTCTGCCAATGAAGCCTCATTTGGCGGCGCCTCCTCGCGCAGACCGTATTGTTCTGGCACCGGGTCCCGCGACGAGGTAGGATTATATACATTTTCAGCCGAGCCCGCAAGTGACGTGCAAACGAAAGTGTTAAACGAATGTGAAAAATATCTCCGATGGATGTGGCATGTGCTATAAGCTTAGCTCATTTTCTCTCTCTCAGCTGCAAAGCGCCTCAGGGTGATGATGATGATGATCGGATATTATATATATAATCAGGATGCGCGTTATTTTATCGAAACCGAATTTTGGTTGTGTTTAATTACCGACAGAAGAAATCGTTCGACATCTTCACGAGGGTGTGTTAAAGGTTTTTTAAGCACCGAAGAGATACGCGTCAATAAATATATTGCATGAAAGAAAATATTAATTATTAAATTATGTGATGATGGTGTACAGGTGCGTTGAGACTCAACACGAGAAGACTTAGAGTGTTATTAATTTTCCATCGTACTATAAGGGCTACTTTCTGTCTCTCATGCACGACGCACTGAATGACATGTGTCATTCAATCAAATAATATATAAATATATGGGCTAATAATAATAATAATAATAATAAATATATGCCCATTGAGTTTTTGTTCTCGCTGAGGGGAGAGTTAGTGAACAAAGAGGAATGTCATAAACAATAAGAAACGGGATGTCTCAAGATAACTCGTCGTCTGTTCTCGCGGACGCGCGAAGAATTTCCCCACCAGTTTATGCTTTAAATTTCAAGGGCTAATATTCCGCTCACGAGCAGACAGGCGACATAGCCGAGGTCCCTCCCTGCTGTGTGGACCCGACGGGCGCTGCTGTACGTCACGTGCGGAGACGTGCGCGCCGACTGTTCAGAACGGCTCTGGACGGCGGTGGAGCGCGAGCGCTGGTCACGTGGGCCGTAGACGCCTCGCGAGCCGCCGATGCGTCCCGGACACGGTGCTGGGACTCACGGGTGCTGCGTCTGCATGATCGTGCGGGGACACACATCACAGGTGGACAGAGACAGGCCGGAGCTCGGCTACACACACACACACACACACACACACACACACACACACACACACACACACACACACGTCTTGTGTCCACCCATTTACATTTACTTTCCCACAAGAATTCATTATCAAAAAACATTTAGATGTACAGTATGTGTCATACATGTTTGCCATTTCATTTGCTCCTAGGATATGTTTACATCCTTAACAGGGTAATCTGTGCGTGTGCACATTTTTCTTTAGTTTCTTTAAGATCCTAAAATAAATATACAGTAGTTTCTCTTAATAACTAGGCATCACTTATAAAGGAAACACCGATTCTTATTTTAGGAAGACAGTTTATCGCAGAAAGATACGCTTGATCATTAAATTGTGAAGGAGGCAGAGCCTTCAGTGAGCACAAGTAGATGCCTTGGAATCGAACAAATATTTTGGGCTTAGTCATTCATGTTAAAAATGCTGTAGTTCTCTTTAAAATATTGTTTTCATGCAGCAACCAAGGACAAGAATCCTGAACAGACTTTGCTGATAGTGATGTTGTTGTTATGTCTCCTTGGCTGCCACAGATGATCAGAATATAAAAAAAACAGTCTGTAAGGTCTCAGTTCTCATATTTTACAGGTATTGGTTTATGCATAGTATAGCAGGTAGCTATATTTGTATGAAAGACTGGAGACACTTTTATGGAGACAGCTTACCAAGGTCTTAGTGTTTTCTTATGTTATAATTAAAGCATCAGATCTTGCAATAATGCCCCTGACACATGAAGATTGCATTTACCAAAAACTGAATATTAAGAATTAACTGAACCGCTGACTGAATTACCACCGATGTATAAAATATTCAAACCGTATTTTGCAGGTCCAAGTTACACTGAAAATTAAATGAACTCCAATATTTGTTCAGAGTTACCACTGAACACTACCAACAATTTATTTTTTCCAAAGCTCACTTATACTAGCTCTTGTTCATAAGCTGCAGTTCTTTTTCACCTAGTTAACATTGACCATTTGCCACAATAAATGTATCCATGCTGTTATTCCCTTCATCACTCTGAGGCATCACAGACGGTATTCATAACAAACATTTGTCACATGCTTTTTAAAACGTGTTATCCATGCCCTGCACTTATTTATTCATTCTGTCCAGATACAGAGACAGTGAAAGCTCTCCCCCAGTCATCTTGTTTATCAAGGATCACTAGCAAACTGTCAACAACCTTACTAGCCCTTTTATTGAAATCCTGAGTTATATATGCAGGTTTTGAGATAACTTTGCATGAGCAGGGAAAGAAAAAAAAGGTTTTATTATTTCCAAATGGGAATTCAGGGTGGCAGAGTGGAGCTCATCCCTTCAGGAAGAAGAAAGTAAAATAAGGAAACAATTACCATGCATGGCAAGGAATTTTGGATTGGATCACTGTGATCTGTAGGTAAATATCATGGGCAGTTTGCCTTTTAGACTTTGAACCCTGCTTGCTCTTGTAAATTCTCACCCTTCAATCTTTTATTGCAGGGAGGAACCTAACCAGTTTTGTTAGTATAACAAAGGGAGTAAGTTACACTAATAAATGGTAATGGACTTTGGGCTTGTAATAATAATGTATACAAGTCATCTCCTCAGACAGCTGGTTCTCAACTGGCTGTTTCTTTCAGACTCATGTTACCTCATATTTAATTAAAGCTGTGTTGCTTTAGCAGCTAGTTATAGCTGTGAATATTCTTCTGTTGTGAACCTCCAGGGAAGAGGTGACTGTGCTGCAGTGGGGGTCATCTCTCAGGGGGTCAACATAAATGGGAAAACACAGAGGGTTGGGGGCCCTCAAACAAGTAATGAGGTCTGGGTTTAACAACATTCACTAAGACCAAAGTTTTCAAAGCAAACTATGGCAGATTTGGCTCTAATTTGAAACCTTTCTAGAGAGGAAACAAGTTTGAAGTTTGTCAAATGGACTCAGCCATATACTTTGAGAAGAAAAACATCCTGCCCCATCATTTAAGAATACATTTGTGCGACAGGACATCTTTCCTTCCACTGCTAAAAGAGCAAAGCTCACAAAACACTTAAGGATTTTGCATGGACTCTTGTGGAAATGGGGACCTCAGCAAAGCCCTGGCAAGAGATAGGAAAGGTAGTGAAGTTAAGTAAGAAACATGGTTTTGACTGAGAAGTTATCAACCTAAGGAAGGTAGGTTGTGAGTGAGAAGGGTAGGCCACAGAGGAGCACCGATGGCTGAGGTTCAGGAATCACTGCACTACAGCTGGAAAGCTCTTTATTTTTTTGTGGTCCTATTACATTAATTTAGGTCAGCGTTTACATAACTTTCAAAAAAAAAAAAAAAAAAAAAAGATACGAATAAGACAAGTTGTGAAACCACAGAGCTGACACACAAAAGATTGCATTGAAATCCTACTAATAACAACCAGAAAGCGGGTCTGACTAACACACTGGCTGAAGCCGCTTATCCCGAGCGGGGTCGTGGTGAGCCGGAGCCTAACCCAGCAACACAGGGTGTAAGGCTGGAGGGGGAGGGGACACACCCAGAACGGGACGCCAGTCCATCACAAGGTACCCCAAGTGGGACTCGAACCCCAGACCCACCAGAGAGGAGGACCTGGCCAAACCTGCTGCACCACCACACCCCCCCCAAGTTTTACACATCTAACTAAACAATGTCAATACAGTATTTGCTTAGATGACTAGATATGATGTATTCAATACATTGTGATAAAATGTAATTCTGAAAGTGCTGACAAGATTCCCTATAGCTCTTTACACATACTTTAGACATCAGAATAGATCAGCAAAAATGCCTGAAGTCTGGAGCTGTGATTTAGCTCATCAATCTGTGTGTTTTATAATTAAATTAAGTGACAGATGAGTTTTTAGAGATTTCTGTTCATCTGATATTTCAAGAGTATTTTATTTTAGTGCAGTTTAGTCTGATTAATAGAATGACATGAGCTTTTCCTCAAGAAATATATAATGGTAAAAAAAGTATCCACTGATGCTATTGTTCTTTCATGGCACCCATATCCTAATGACAACCTACAGTGTCTTATGAATACCTTTGCGCATGTTTTCAACCATGATATCACTGTGTTATTCAGAGTTAACAAAAAAAAATCCCCACCTAGTTCACGTGCAGCTGCTGGACTGGTGGTTTACACCAGAAGCTGGGGAGCAGTACAAAGGCTATGTGCTATAAATACCAAAACCTTCTCCTGGCATGCAATGTCCTCTAGGTCCTCATGGTCTAATCAACCAAAAACTAATCCTTTACCATGTAGTGTTACTTCATGCACATGGCATTTTCTTCAGCCTCAAGACTATCCCTACCCATATAACCATTGTATTTCTATGGCCTACTGAGGTATTGCATGCCATGGTGCAATGTGCAATGCGGTCTTTTCTAGGCAAGGAGTGACAGAGGGGGTTGGGAGAGAGCTGCTTCTGGGTTTTTGGCAAAGGACAATGACAAAACACAGTAATAACCCTCATAACTGTACAAATCCAGAACAAGGAGGCTGACAAAACAGTGCCAGAATACTGTCAGCAACAAAGAGAATAGCATTTAATCCAGGGTACAACAGCCCAAGTAGGCAGATTTAAAAATACTCAACAGTTTAGTCACTGTGGAGTTTTATTTTTACAGTAGCAAAGTAAGCATTATGATTGATTATGAAAGTATGAATTGTCACCAAACATAACTGCAAACCTTTTTCCATTTCCAGTTTTTTCTTTCTCTTATGGTCATGATTGTCACCGCATGAGAAGAGTGCTCTATAAAAATAAATTTAATTGAATTTGAAAAGTAACAAAAAAGATAAATAAAACATGCCATTAAAGGAATTTGTGTATAAAAGTAACAGTCGAGTTATTGTGGTTTTTTGAGTACTCTATTATGAGCAATATAGGCCATTCAGCAGTGGCTGCTCACTCAGTGAAAAGCTTCCTTTAAAAAGAAGCTACATGTGGCCTGATGCCCTCAGCATAACCTCTCCCAAGTCAAGCCTTTGTAGAGAACTGAAAATCCCCAGCCCTGCACTTCAATGCCAGCAATAAGACGAAAGCCAAAGTGCCTTTGCTGTTGGACTGATTTTCTCCCCCACTGTTTGTTGTCAGCAGGGCCTGAATGTGGGACATGTCTCCTCAGGTACTGTTGTGCTGTTGGAAATTAAATTACAGTTCAGCTGACTTGGGATAAGCTACAAGCTCTTATCTGCTGTTTTTTTTCCTTGTGCCTCTGTGGCAAGGCCAACCAAGCACATACTGATAATACCCAAGGACTCCCAGCATGATGACACCCTTGGCAAACAAATCCCTCAATCCTTTTTTTAAACTTTTGCCTTAGAGCCCTTATACTGGTTTCACTCAGTCTTTCCTCAGAATAAAGTAAATCAGACAGTGGGGAGGAAAAAAAAGGCATATATATTTTCCTGTAGTTTTACTAAAGATGACTTATATGCGATAAATGTGACAGACAAGGCAGTAGCATTTACCCAGAAGCGTGTACATTTAAAATCTAATATCATTGCACAAATTAAATTGTTTCCACTTTCTCATTTCTTAGGACCTCTGACAACAAAAGAGATCACCTGACAACCATGAGATCCTCAGCTGTAAGAACCTGAAACAATTTGAATCCAAAAGAAAAAAGCAGCAATGGAGGACCTATATAAGGACAGCCAGACTAATTTGCCCTTGGACATGTCAAGTCCCCCCAGTGCAGTGACCAGTACTGATGGAGGAGATGGGAATGGAAAATCAGAAAATGGAACAGTTCAGCTGATTACATCAGAAGCCTGGAATATGAAGAAGAAGCCGCTCTCTCCTGTGATGACTGTCCCAGCAAGCTCTGTGGTGAGCCCCTCTACAGAGTCTCCAGGAGGTATGGCGCTCAAAGTGGCTGCCACTGTTTTACAACCCATCTGCTTGGGGGACAGTCCAGTGGTGCTGCCCATTCACCTGCAGATGGCTGGCAGCGCTGCTCCACAGATCAGTGCCGCAGGCAGCACACCATACCTGATGACCAGTCAGGGTCCGATTTCACTGCCATTGGTCCTCGAACAGCAGGTGTTCCAGCATTTGAACTCCCCAGTGCTCCAGCAAGGTTCTGTATGCCCTTCACTGTCTCTCCAGAACAACATTTTGTGTCAGAACTCTTCCCTCTCCTTTAGCCAGGCTCCAACCGTGGACCAGAAACCAGGTGTGCAACCTCTAGAGCCTGGTATTCTGCCCCTGCTTCAGAACCCAGGGTTTGCTGCAGTATTGCAGGACCTGTTCCCCTCTCAGAGCAATCTCAATCATTCCACATGTCACACAGCAGCATCTACTCCAGCAGATAACTTCACTTCAACCATCTTCCCTCCCTTGCCCTTCCCTCATTCGTACAGCTCCTCACTGTCTCCGCTGGTCCCCCCAGCCACTCTGCTGGTTCCATATCCAGTCGTTGTCCCTCTGCCAGTGCCTCTACCTATTCCCATCCCAATTCCCTTTCCCCTGAATAGTGACTTAAAAGGGTTTACAGATCCACCTAAGCCACCTTGCACTTTGGATAAAAGCACTCAAACCTACACAAAAGAAAATCCTAGTCCTCCCCCACAACAAAACAGGGAAGGGATCACACATATTCCACAGGTGGAATCACCATGCTCTCCTTCAGATATTGTAGAAGTGCTGGATCTCTCTATAAAAAATCCTCCAATCCAGACAAAGCAGGAAGTCATATTTCAGAGTCAAGATAACGTCCTTGACTTGTCAGTGGCCAGCGTGAGGACACCATGCATTCAACCACATAGTAACAAGGAGCTATTAGGAGAAAAAGCAAACCATTCTGGCCATATCTGCGAGAACAAAACAGGCTCTGCCTTATCCTTTGAGGTTTTTCGTCCCATGGAGTGCACACAGAACCTGGATTCTAAAATACTGAATGGCCTGGCCTCGCTGGAGTTCAGCCGACAACACAAGTGGGTGGTGGATAGCGGTAGCAGTCGTTCGGGCTGTGAGTCCAAGTGCGGCAGCGGGAACATTGAAATAGTTAGGACCTCCCAGACAGCCAAAGTCATTGTTTCTGTTAAGGATGCTGTCCCCACCATCTTCTGTGGAAAACTCAAGGGTCTCTCTGGCGTTTCCACTAAGAACTTCTCCATCAAGCGAGATGCCAACCAGGAAGCCATGCTACAGCAGCATTACAGCATTAAAGCCCAGGTTGAACCACGAGACCCCAATGATTCCCTTAAAAAGGCTTCCAAAAGCAAACCAATCAAATTAAAGAAAATGAACTCCCAAGAGATACACATCCTCCCCATCAAAAAACAACGACTGTCTGCTTTTTTCCCTAGAAAATAAAGAGTCCACAGGCAAGAGTGGCTTTTATTGCAGTCTCAGGTGGACACAGGAACTCAGATTACATGATACAACATTTTTCAGAATCTTTTTTCATTTTTACACAAAACAATCAGTATCAATCGGTCCTTGATCCACTCCTACCTGAATCCGATATTGAGAAGTATGTGTAAGATTCATGTATGTGGTAGACACTCAACCTCAAGGGAATAATAAAAAGATAAAACTTATATTCCTTGAACAGGTCATTGCAGTTAGAATTTATGTATTTCACAGCATTACTATGTATGCAGTTTCCACACAGTGAAAAATTTATAGAAAAATATTAAGAATTTTAATATAATCAAATGACTGTGTATACTACTTGAAAATAGTACAACACTGGCCTTTATTTCCTCCAAAATTAAATTAGAATGTTAGAATCATCCCGAGACTATAAAAGTTCTGTATGCACACCAGAAATACTTTGTTATGCAACATACTGGTAGATCATATTGTATGTATTGGACTGAAGTCACTGAATTTCACCTGAAGAAGTATAATCCTGCCATCACAAGTAAAAATGCTCATCTTTGCTTTCTTGAAAAAGCCAAGATATTTTAATGATGATGAATATTGTAGACTTAGCATAATGTCAGCAAAGCATTTTTTCCACTCTAAAATCAACAGCTTCTTAAACATTGCCATCTTATTCCAGATGTTTTCAACAAATAATCAAATTTGACAGAAAAAGATTAAGATCAGCCTCTTTTAGGGTCTGTGGAAAAAATAGGAACCTAAACATATGGTTCATAGCAGAACTCAGAAAGGAACAAGGGTTTTCAAAAATACAGACAAGTTGCTATACACAATTTAAGGAAAAACTCACTATTTTCACTATTCTCAGCTGAAATAAGGTTTTACAGCTTGGAGAACTTCCTTTATGAAAATGAGAGAAAAAGGTATAAAACTAATTTAGAAAGGTACTTGAAGTGGCCTAAAATCATGTCTGCAGTTAACGTCTTCATGGGAGCTTAACATACTTACAAGGTAAATTTATGTATTTATTTATGGTAGACTTTACTTCATAAAGCAGTTTTACCTTTACTCTCCCTGATTTATGTGCAAGTGTTTTCAGGTTAAAGCTGATACTTGACCAGTCTTGGACCTTTTATTGGGAAAAAAAAAAAAGTTTCCCCTCTAGTATTTTGTCATTGTACCCTTTTAGCTGTAGTCTTAAGCTGTACCATAAAGGTGTTTTGTAAAACTGCAAAGGATGCGTGTAAAAACATGACAACTGCAGGTTAGGCAAATCTTAGTTTTACAAACGTGTTTGAGAAAGTTTTGGTTTCACATTATCATTAAAGGTTTTGTTGTATTTATATAACTGATCATTCAATTTTATATTGTAACAAGTTATTTTATTGTACGGTGCAGTTGCATGAGGGTCCTTTTTGAATGGAAAATAAACTGCTGAAGTGCAACAACATGTACATATTTTCTGTAATTCACATAAATTGTCTAGCAGATTAACGGAAACCCCCAGAGCCGAAAAGTAACAAGACGTTAAACATTGACAATAGCAGGCAGTAATGTGTCTCCATTAAACCCATGTTTATGGGCCACACTGGGCTCTACCTCTCTGATGTTGCATCAGATTAAGTTAGGGAAGTGTTGGGCACCCTGGGATAATGCTGTTCACATGTTGCTTTTAAGAGAACATATTTAGTCTCACTGCAAATGTACATATCTTTTTCAGTGCCAGCGGGGGGGGAATAAAAAAAATAAAAACACACACTCACTGAGGTTTTACATCACAATTAGCACTTTACCTTAAATTAAGAGCGTCAACAGGTCTGACATAGCAAACCATACAGGAACTCCGCTACAAATACTTGGCTGACACTTTTCCTCCAAAACAATTTAAAGTTATAAGCTAGAGATTTATCCATTGATGCAGCTGGATAATATTTACTGGAGTAATTCAGGGTAAGCGTCTTACTCTAGGGTGTTACAGCAAGAAGGGAAATTTTAACGTGGGTCCTTTGACTGGAAGGCAGCAGCTCTACTTTTGCGACTATGCTACCATAGCGGTAGTCAAATACCTACCTGAAACTTACCTTCAATGCCTTGGCGCACACATACTCTTACCCAGAATGATTCCCTGTCCCACTAAGCCCTGGAAATTACTACAGCGGCAAGGGGGAGGCACAACTTCAAATGCAATCTTTAAAATACCCAGTATACTGCATCCTAACTTAGGAAAGCAATTGTAACCAGAAGTTTAAGTGTACTTGTTTATAATGCCATTCACTTTCACAACAAATGTCCCTCCACTTAACAGGGTGCGTCGAGTAAAGTCCCTTAATACCTGCTTTTTCAGTGCAGGGTCACAGCCTCTCCTTAAGACATATAGCACAAGGGAGTATACCCTTAACATACCACCTGTACATGGCAGTATATTAAACTCAAGACAATATTAATAGTGCAGGGGGTGCAGTGGCGCAGCAGGTTTGGCCAGGTCTCCCTCTCTGGTGCGTCTGGGGTTCAAGTCCTGCTTGGGGTGCCTTGCAACAGACTGGCGCCCTGTCCTGGGTGTGTCCCCCCCCCAGCCCTGTGCTGCCGGGCTAGGCTCCGATTTACTGTGACCCTGCGGTTTCATAGTTTGTGTGTGTATTTATTATATGTGCTTTTAAAATGACTGAAAATAAGTTCCCACATTGAATGCCATTGTGTAATCATATAAGCATGTGCAATTAGACAAAAAAGATGACTGGTAGCACAAGTGGAGGAGTTTGAGAGAAAACAGATTGTATTTAAATTTTCTGAATTACCTTGGTTTGTAACAATGTTCGTACAAAAAAATGCCGAGCCCTGCACTGTCCAAATCAAAAACATGTCCAATATTCGTCAGCTTTGGGCCACTTTAAAACATCTTTATCATCTATACAAACAAAATCTTAAAACTGATGACCCTTGATTTATTTCTTTAAAATCTTGGATATAGCAATAAACAATACTTTTACTAACTTTTATTAGTTTCAAGCTACACCAAAATTTCAGATCAATGAAAATAAAAATACCTTGTCTTCACAAACTCCTACTGAATGCCAGTTGATGATTCCTGTAAACACATGCAGAATACCCATGTTCCTGATGACCAACACTCAAGAACACCAGAAACCAGCTGTTAACACTGTGGAAGGGAGTTAAGTCAAAATAGTGTGATCACATTCCTCTCTTTTTCTGGGTGTATTTTACAGGTACACAGCTGCACAAAGGGAGTGCTGTGCAGTGCTGGTGTTCTCCCCACTTTCAGCTTCATCTCCATGGTCCTCTTACGTTGCTATTTCAAACCAAGACCAATGAACACCACTGTACTATAAACACAGAGGAAGCAAGTGGAATTAAGGTGAATACACTTTGGCTACACCCTACTGCCATCTGTGTGCTGAGTAAGGACAGTCTGGTTGTCACATGCTTTAAAATAAAAAAAAAAAAAACCAGGGGAACCTACATTCTTCCCTCTCAACTTGTAGTTTAAAAAAAATTTCACCTTTTGGCACCTGTGCCTACACATATACTGGGTCCTCATGTCGGAAACTGAGGTTATAGAGCTGCCAAATCCCCCCTTCCAAAAATCATTCTAAATTTGATTCAATTTTATCATAGCTTAAAAGGTAATAGAGCTAAAACCCCTACAAAAATTTTACTTTAAAAATCAAGGGATGTATCAATCACCTTAATAAAAAAAAAAAAAAAAAAAAAAGACTACTGCAGCACAAGTAAACTTCCAGGCTGAACTGTGTTAAGCTCAGGAGCCAGTCTACAGAGTGGTATATGTAAGAGCTGAGGTGCAGTGGTGCTTGAAAGTTTGTGAACCCTTTAGAATTCTATTTCTACACGCATATGATCTAAAACATAATCAGATTCACACAAGTCCTACAACTACATAGAGAACTGAATTAAATGAGAACACACTTGTCCTTTCACATCAGTTCTATAGGATTAAGGTCAGGACATTGACTCTACTATTCCAAAACAGTAAATTTCTTCTGCTTTAACCATTCCTTGGTAGAACAACTTGGGTATTTGAAGTTGTTGCCTTGCTGATGACCCACTTTCTCTTATCCTACAGATTGAAACACTTTTTCCTTCCAATGAACTTGATAATCCTAGGAGGTTCACATATTTTTGCCAAACAAACATCAATACATAACATTTATGGAGGAAAATGATCTAAAGTATAATGGTTCTTCTCTCATTTAACTGGGTTCTCCATCTAGTTTTAGTACTTGCATGAAAATCTGATCATGTTTTAGGTCATATTTATACAGAAATAGGGAAAATTCCAAAGGGTTCACAAACTTAAGCACCACTATTCTCTGTACTTTTACTACAGCTCTTGAATATGTAGAAGAAATGCCATTAGTCCAGTCATTTGCTTACTGTAATAAAATTCCCTGGATTGCTTCATAACACATGCTGAAACCCTCTAGATGGTTCAGTAATAAGACATTAAATACAAAGACAAAATGTTTGAGTTTTTATATTTAAAAAGTTGGTAAATTAATTAAAACAAAGGAAAATCTGTTGACATTTAGATGAGCGTTCAATCACTTCAAGTTTTGAATCATGAAACTAAAGCGCAATAGGAACAGAATGTGTTTAATGTATGGCACAACAGTGTTCTTAGTTTGAATTAACTATGAAAAGCCAAGACCATCTACTCAGACTTCAGCCTAATGTACAATTAATACATCAGACTACTGTAAGGTACAGCTAACAAAAAAAAAAAAAAAAAACAAAAAAAAAGCTTAGTTAAACCTGAGAAATATAAAAATAAAACAAGGCAAATTTAAGCAGTTCTGAATAAATGTCCTTGTTGCAACTCAAACTGTTATAAAAACTAAAAGAATGTGTACAGCTCCCCTGTTCCCACCCTTAGGAAAATGTTCCAGTTCTCCCTCTTAAATATAACATATGTTTAAAATACTTTTCTACAAAATGTACATTCCTGGCTCTGCTGTTCATAACAAAACTGAGAAGACACCATGGTACCAAAACAGTTGGCAATATTAGAGCAGTATGACATGTGCTTTTGAGCTCCACCTGTTAGCTGTGTCCTCAGTCAGCTGAAAACCAGCTGTTTTTCAACAGCACAAACATGGGCAAAGTAAGTGATACTGAGGGGAAGAAGGGGGGGGGAGAAAAAAAAAAAAAAAAGCACTAGAGTTGTAGCATATTTTACATGAACCTGGATTTTTATGCCAAGTTGCAGAATTAAGTTGCCTGAAAGCATATTTCATGTTTGTGTTTAAAAAAAAAAAAGACTGTTTTAAATGCCCAATAGCTATTCCTGCTGTAAGCTAGAATGAAACATCCACCAAGATGGCAAATAGGAACTGTATACCACAAAGTGGTAATACTTAAGGTACAGATTTCCAATTTTATAGTCTACCGAATATTCCCAAAATTAACGCCTCCAGGGGTGTTACATTTTGAGAAGGCGGGGGCGTTAAATACAGGTCAAAAATCAGTTTTTTATAAAATAAAAACTTCAGTTTTTGTTCTGTACTGTTACATATATTCCCAAATCACTTTATTACAGCATGTATGGTAATAGTCTCATCATTCCTGTGAAGCCTGCAAAGTCGCCAATACTACAATGGATAAAGGAATCCTGAGCATGTATAACACTAGAAATTAGACGCAAATCGAAGTGTGGCATTACGTCTGCGCTTGATGGCTCTGAAGACCATTTATTCCTGCAGTCGGAAGAAGAGGATTCTGAGTTTGAAGGGTTTTCTCAGGACGATGTTGACATTGGGCAGCAAGTGTTAGAAAATGCAGTGACAGCAAACAAGGTCATTTTGTCGGACCAGTTATATAGACAGTGGTTCCGAGGAAATGTGTTCCAATTATGATAGCCCCGGACATTGAACTGTATATCCATGTATGCATATTCAGTTTGTTTTGAAGAATGGTGTTTAAAAGTTTGACAGACAAGTTTGCCTTCACTTATATGGCTACAATAAAACAGTGATGAACTTAGTCATAACGGGTGACTGATTCCCCCCCCCAAAAAATAGCCGGGGGGGTGTTAAGGGAATATTCGGTATATCTTTCATACACAAAAAATTGCTTTGTTAATGAGCACGCACTCAGAGTCACCGTTTCATCCCAACATACAACAGTGAAATTAATGAACGGGCTGGGCACTTTAAACAGCACAGAAGACATCTGACTCCTAATGTACTTCAAATAAAGGCATAAGCATGATGAAAGACAAGTTGAAGTTACCTAGCAAGTCCAAGAACACTTCTGCTTCTCAAGTCACTTTTGGACTTCACTCATATGCCAGCTGAAAGTTCACTAGCAGAGCAGGACCTGTATCTGCAAACAGTCGGCTAAAAACCCTTCAGAAATTGTCGCCGAGAGCAAAACCACAAACCTGACCAACCCAAAACAAAACCATGGCGGCTCACTACAGCAGGGCCTTGTGTTTAAATGGATATTTATCAATATTCAGTGGTTCATGCTCATGGTAAACAAGTTCATAATATGTGATACAGGAAGGAAAAAGTTTCTCTACTTACCTTTTCCCATTTTGGCCATTCTACCACTCTTGCAGCCCCAATGGAGGGGAGGAAAAAAAGTGACAATTTGTGACCTAAGACTTCTCACAAATCAGGCCATTCCAGACAGCTCAAATTACACAACAGGTCTTTTTTTTTGTCAAAAACACATTACTTTCTGAAATGTAGCACATTCATTGCAGCAGATAAGAGGCCCCTAATCAGGACAAGCATACTTAGGGTGGTTTAATCATTTCTGATCCACGGTATACCATGAGGTCACTTGGAAAGAATTACATGACAAGCAATTTTGCCAGGTTCCTCCATTTAGTGTCAAGAGCTGCCAAAGTCAATTGCACTCAGTCTTCTCACACTGGCTTGTATCTGAAGGCCATCCAGAAGACTGGTTGAAATTAATAAGCAATGCACTTTCATTTTATGTTTTTGAATTTAAAAGTATAAACAAATTAAGGAATGAAAAAGGATACACTCATTAAAAAGAGCCCCATCTATTCACTGGAATAAAGTAAGCATGGAGAAGAAAAACCTCCATCTTTGGAGCTCTCAAGTCAATGAACAAAAAGGTTTCTTTTGTAAAAATGTTAAAGTCTGTATGTATGTATGTATTGTACATATACAATGTAAACATTTCAAATTATCTTTTGGAATTCAGCTAAGTCCATACTGTCTGCTTTGCTCATTGATGAAAAGATGAGGTACTGGGATCTCTGCAGTTGTATAAATAAGAGTTTCTCTGCAAAGATGCTTGGGAAGACACCCAACAAGGGCATCACAAGTGCCAGATGATCATCAAGGGCAGCTGCCTTGGTCAACGCAGGCCCTGTTTGAGCCTCTCGATGTGGTAGCAGAGCTTGAGCGCAGGGCCCAGCTTGAGGCCCATATACTTCATCACCATGTCGCTGCGCAGCAGCAGTAGAGCCCGGCCGTCGATCTCCTGTGGAAACAGTGCCAGAGTGACAGCCTCGCTTCACACTGCTTCAGCTTCCCTCTAGAGTTGGTAATTATCTTTAGCATTAAAAGCACTACTACATGGTGCTTGTAAAAATGCAGCTGGGGGGGGGAGTTAATTCCCAAGTAAAAGGAAATGGGTGGGGAAGAAATACCCACTTAGCAAAAACACAGCAGTCTGAAACTGGGATGTTCTCAGAGAGCTGACCTCCTCTGGTCAGACATGGCTGCCTGATGAACACCTTACCAATGACCAGAGCTGAGTTTTACCAGGAAGCAGGAGCTGCTCAGAAAGACAAAGGCCAGTCTGCAGGGTGACATCTAAAAAGTGGTGCAGTAGGCATTCACAGCCAACAAGCATGGAGGCAGCCACTTCCCTCCCACTGCTGGAACAGTCTCCAGGAAGAAAATGAATGATGTACTAAAAATCATCCAAACAGCTAAAGAGTAAGAATTGTCTAGCAACCCCTGTGTGTGTTGAGAGGCTGTGTTGTCTAGAACTGACAAGGTCTAAACTGCCACAAAACAAGGTGAGAAAGGGAGAGACCCCCCCCCAAAAAAAAAAAAAAAAAAAAAAAAAAAAAAAATTTTAATAGGGTTTTCAATAAAGTACAGGCTTGGTGAATACAGAGTTGACTTTACAGGCTAGACATACAGGTAGCCCAAGAGAGCTACAGAGTACCTCCTGTCCTACACTGCAATTTAAAGTGTTGAATAGAGTAACACAGGATAGTTCTTACTGGTAAACTGAACAAAACTCCGTAAAAGCTACAGGTCTTTCAGGAGACACAAACCTAGTTCAACTGTTACTTACATGCTTCCTGAAGAGCTCTGCATGAGGGGCCAGTGTTTGTGGGTCTGCATCTCGCACAAACTGCATCACCTCTTCAATTGACCAGGTGGAAGGGCTGCTCCCCAGAACTCCAGAGGTCTCCCTGTCTGCTGTCTGGGCATCAGGCCCTGTGGTGGAGCTGGCTGCTGAGAGAAGCAGAGTGCATGTCACCATTCCTTTCTGACACCACATATTAGAAATCCAAAGCAGCAACTCTTAGAGCATATCATAATTGTTACATTGTGAAGTTAATATAAACCAGAAATGTGCAAGAAGTGCATTAGCTTCAACTTTCTATCCACAGCCACTAAATGTGGCTCTGAAGACAACTGTGAAGTCACAAAATTAAACATTTCTACACTTTTTTTTTTGAATATCACTCTGGTTTTATATGACAAAAGTCAGGATGAACTGCATTTAATTGCTAGGCAAAGAAACTAGCCTGGCCTTCAAATTAAAGTAGCCAATGTTAACTAAAAACAGATTTAGATTTATAGAACATCACAAAAGTAACATTTCCTGTTAGCGTCTGGTTTCCTTAATAACAAAGAGCAAAAAAGACCCAGGGGCTATCAAAACTCGGGCACTATAGCACATTGACAGCTGGGCAGGCAGAACCTGTTCCGCTGTATACCTTCCATTTGTCTGTGGTGGCGTGTGGTTGACAGCCTGCGCAGCGGTGGGGGGCTTGCTGAGTAGTAGGGGGTGCTGGCTTTCGGGCGGTACTCTGAGGGGCTGCGCAGTGTCGGAGGGCCAGGTGCCATAGAGTTGGAGGCAGAGTCCATTGACTCCTCTGAGAAGCGCTGTTCCTTCAGTAGACCATTCTCCTCATGCGGCAGCGTCTCCGCTGGAGACAAAACGCACACAAGTTTAATACGTGCTATAGACTTACGCAGCAAAGTGTTTTCAGTGAATGCATGCTCAGCCCCTGAGAGAGACTGCCACATTAATGTTGGGTAAATTATAGCTTCAGTGTCACACTTCCAGTGCTGGTATCTAACAAGGGTTTGGTGCCTCACTGAGTAGCTTGACTCAGGCACTTGGCATGAATGAAAGCTACATGGAAGGACAGGCTAATAAGTTTAACACCCAAGTTCCATTTGACCCTTATGATGGTACAAATAGCTTACATGCCCCATCCTTCCCAAAAATAAACCCCAAAACATTCCATCCTTCTGCTGGTATAATGAACTCATTGTATTTCTCTAAGATATGTTGATTTGGAGAAAAGTATCTGCTAAATCTAAGTCAATAAAGATGCATAAAATTGTTCGTTTATATCCTTTAACCATGTTACTCAAAGTTTTAAAGTTCAAAACTTCAGAATGGGTGGAATCTGACAAACAAGTACAGTTTATGGGGTAGTTCAGGGGTACCTTCTGATGGATGTGCCTCTGTACGGAGGAGTTTGGGGGACAGGGGAGTTGTGTAAGGAGGAGAGTCCCTTGGGAATCGCTTGGTCCCCCGGTTGATTAGTAAGGCCTCCCCAGTCTCCTCTTTTACTGTGGTAGGAAGAAACATTCAAGATGAATGGCATGAATTACTGCCCAGGTTTATCAGTCATCCAGGAAGCTATGTGTGCATTATTTGATTCTTGAGTTCTACTCAGTTTTTTTTTTTTTTTTTTTTTTTAAATGTTTAATATTAATGTAAAGATTTATAGAAAGGCTCAAATTTAAATAAAATTACCACCACCAACACAGGTTGAAGCTGAAATACACAAATGGGCATCCAGGGGTGGCACTTTGTACCTGACTTGGTTCTGTCATAGCCAGGCTGGGATGCTGCTGCATAGGGACTGAATGGCTGGCTGCTGAACAGATTGGCACACTGTAGGTGCTGACACATGGACTCCAGGTAGCGCAGTACGAAGGAGGCGCTGCTGGCAGAGGGTAGACACACATAGTGGGGTCCCTGCTCAGTCCGCACTAGAACATGGAGAGAAGTAGCCACATAGTTAGAGTCCAGTACCCAAAACCCCTCAAAACATCCACACCAGGCCTCACCCACTGGGCACTTTAGAAATGACAAGGTCAAAGTTGATCCTTTTTGGCAGCTCATGTCACCCAGCACAGAGCATAATAGTTAAGGACAGAGAACTAAACTGAAGTCAAGTCAAAGGAAAGGTCTTGCTGTATCATCTTTGATAACTAACTTCTCCCAAATAGCACTGGTGAAAACACCACTGAGTTTGGTTTACTAACCAGAGTAGCAGAAGTAATAGTTATGCATTTTAAGAAATCAAATTATTTAGTTGTCTGCAAGGTGACTTGGAATGAATTCACTATGCTAAGCTACTTGCACTTTTCTACACATCCACAAACCAGAAAGTTTAATCATACACATTCACACACTATTAGCAGCTTAATCACCAAGTCACCCAAAACATGTGTCTTTGGACTGTGACAGGAGATGCACATGAACATAAGAACTTGCAGACTCCAAAAGTGGGTTTGAAACTATCTAAACCCACACCAGTCCTAAATGCTATGCCTTCATATCATGCAATTTTTAAAAAAAAAAAAAAAAAAAAAAAAAAAAAAAAAAAAAAGCTGTGCAATAAATTTTAGTTTTAAAATTACACACCATCGGCTCCTCGTGATCTCTCAGTATCGAGTACAGAGTAGTATACAACACAGTACCTTCAACGATCTCCCCTCCTTTCGATTCAGAACGGCTGGTGAGGAACTTGAGTAGGGTTAATGGCTGGTAGGTGGAATCCAGACAGGCCTGAACTGCCTGCCGCAGAACTGAATCAACTGGACCTGGCCCAAAGTGATCTGGTAGTCGCTGCATCCTTTTCCTGTCAAGGTGTGGTCCACAGTTCCCCTGCTTGTTCACATACACGCAAACTACAAAAGAAACAGGTAGACAGACATGTCTGACTCATGGTGCTACTGCAAGCTTGTATGACATTTTATTAGAGCAGCTCAAATTTCAAGACACCACCTCTTTGTAGGCACATTAAAACTGAAGTACAAAGTACATCATTTGTGTGTGCCATTTGTCCCTACCACTTTCAGAAGTGATGTAAAATTATTAGTTTTTTTTCTGGAAGTCAAACATGTGAGTTCTGCCTTTTCATTATAATTGCTTCCGTTATCAAAATCTTCATTTTGACCCCCCCCCATTTTACTAAAAATTCATTAGTTGAGAAAGGTGTGGAGTGCCTTAGATCACCCCATTTGATTTCTCTCAAACATTAAAATAAAGCTGAAAGGAGATACGATGACCTTACTACAGCTACCATCTGAAATTAGTTATTTTCAGACCTCAGATGTGAAGATGACATATTGTACAACTGAGCAACAGTGAGGAAGTTCTGAAAAACTGCACATGACACAAACTGAAAGGGACCCATGCTGTACCTGTTGATGTTACTCCAGGGCTAGTGTGCCGGTGGCTAGACCCACTGTGGGGCCCTTGTGTGTTAAGCAGCCTTGTCTCAGGGCCTGCAGAGGCCAACCCCGAGGCTTGAACATCCCGAGGCTTCCTCTGTGGGAACACATACCTGTCAGTCATTGTTCACATGGGAATATTGAATATCTATACCTTTCTGAATCAATGACAAAAAACCAAACATATTCCAAACATGCAAGGAAAACCTGACACTGGCTTTGTACAGCTATAATGGCGTTAGCTGTAATGTAGTTATATACACACACACACACACACACACACACACACACACATATATATATATACACACACACACACACACACACACATATATATATATATATATATACACACACACACACACACACACACACACACACACACACACATATATATATATATATACACACACACACACACACACACACACACACACACACACTTTGAGGTGTAGAAAGTTGGTGAACTCCAAGTGTGAGCTCTGGGACAGTGAAAGAGGTAGTCTGTGCTGAGAGGAGGCATGGCAGTACCTTGCTGCCTGGTTTTGGACCCCTCTTCTTATAGGGTCTTGGGGTGAGGAGTGCGCTAGGGGCAGGCTTGGCCACCGTGCTTTGTTGCATGTCAGTCTCGGCTGCAGCAGCAGCCGCTTCTGCTGCTGCTTTGAGTAGGGCGATGGTCTGGCTCTTAGGCCGCCGACCTCGCACACCCTTCCGGACAGGGAGAGGGGGGAGGGGTCCAGTCAGCCGGTACAGAGATGGCATGGAGCGCCTTGCAGGCTTGGAGGACGATGATGCAGGAGTGGAAAGAGCCTTCGGCAACGTGACTGCAGTCAGAGGAGGAGTCAGGGAAGGTTATGATTTGAGACATCTTCAAGGAAATCAATGCAATTATAAATCTATTGAATTTTCATGAGCAATTTGTTTTAAAACATTTCTTGGAAGACTGGGGGGGGGGGGGGGGGGGGGGTGAGTTCTCTTTAACAGACTGTTACTTCACTTTCTTCTATACTACACAAGCAGAAGCAGAGATTAGCTTTGAGTGGTTCTCAGAATGAAGCAGTCCAGCCTCAAAAGCACACCCTGTTCCTACAAGACCTGGAACTTAGAGTTTGAACCCTTTGGATAAGTCATCACAAAACAGTGCTGCAAGCCTTTCTAGATTACACCTTCAGCCCCCTGCCTTTCCCCACAGGTTACACTGGCCAGTCTGTCTGTAAAAGAATACACACTCTTTATGAAGGAGCATAAAGTCATAAAGTTACAGAGAGCCACTCATTTCTTCACCTAAACGCAGTCAGTTTGTTCTTTAGGGATGTATGCATACATCTGAGTTACAACGAGGCCATTGTCAGACCTGACAGCGCACTAAACAGGAGGGGATCTCAGTGTAGCATTCCAAAAAAATTAAAAATGTATACTGTATAGTCATTAGTGTTTTTTTTTTTTTTTTTTTTTATAAACTTTAAGAATCTGCAGCTCATGACATGTTGGCAAATATGATGTAAATATAACATACATTTCTCATAATTTACTTTTTTTTGCCTGAAAAAAGTACATTCAATTCAAAGCATTTCCCATCATCAGAAATGCAAGATGGAATTGGGCGCACTACAAAGAATCACCCCAAAAGACAACATCCCCCCCCCCCCAACATATTAACATAGGCTTGAAGTTAATAAAATAGGACGTTTCTTCCAGAAAACCCAGGATTTGGCAGTCCACTAGATCCTCCAACATACAAATGTATTACAGCATTATTTGAAAGAGCTCCGTTATCCAAATCAAAGAGAAACCCAGTACAGAATCTTGTCTATTCTCTATTGTATTAACAAAAGCAGATCCAAAGCACAGAGAATACATGCACACATTTCCATTTCAGCAGAAGAACTGCATCCACTGCGTAAGGGAGCACAACTTTACTTCCACAGAAAGGAGTAGCCTCCCAAAAATCCCACCAGCTCACCATGGTTTAATGCTAAGTACCCATGCACATGGGCTGAGCTCAGCTCCAGAACCTCTTATTGTAAAGCAGAGCTGAACCAAAAGAGTGAGTTAAACCTAGCACAAAGAAGCACCCATTATATCTGATCACGGAGCTCCAGAATGTACAGTTAGAGCACATACGGGAAATTTTGGCTCACTAAAAGCCTAAAGATGAAAGTCAAAATATCCACACAAGCCTAACACTCCTAAATCCTTACGCTAGATAGAGCAAAAAACACATTTCTAATTATGTTCTGAATCATTAAGGGTAGAACAACTCCAACACTAAGGTAAGACACAAACATGAAGTTCCCCTGGGCACCAGTAAATCCTTGTAGCTTGTCAATATCCTAAGAGATGGACTATGATGGCAGGATACAGCAATTGCTTCATTTCAAAAAAGTGTCCCCTGAAGAACAGTCCAAGTGAGGGCACACAGGAAGATCCAGGGGACCAGAACAGAAGTAGGAGCAGACACAAACAGCTCTGATATCAGACTACCCAAGGTGACCTACCATTCCTCAGCAGACCTCCTGGTGCAAGCAGGACCAGACAGACAGTACATCCAGTAGCAGTCAAATTTTCTGCCAGGCAGCAGGAACACATTGCCAAGTAAGCCATAGACAGTTTCCTTCAGAGCAGGAGGAGGAAGAGGTCCACGGCCCCTCCTATCAACTGCACTCACCCCATAGCTCCTCCCCATGTCAATTTTATTTTAAAAATGCAAAGAGTGAAGGTAAAGCTTAAAATGGATTAGGGACCACTAGAAGGGGGAAGACATCTGCTGATCACATTTACAGGGGTCTCAACACAAACCCCTATTCCAGAATTCCTGAAGTAAACGCCGTCAAAAAACTGTTAACTCCAGATAACGGCATTGTACTCAGAGAATAACTGAAGCACAGACACTGCTTGGGTCTACCAAAGCTTAACTGGGGCTGTCATACTGCCATAAATGTTTCACCTTGTCAATCATTCAACTTTAATGTCTAACCAAAACACAAGGCAAATCAATTGTATAGAAAAATCAATGTCTGCATTACCAGTACATAAAACTGTACTTATTGGAGGCTTTGCGCAAAAAAAAAAAAAAAAAAACACCCCACAAACATTCAAACAGTGAGGATTTAAACATTTCACAGACCTTACTGGTTAAAAATACGCATCTGTTCCATTTTGAAGATGAGCATGTAGTAGTCTGGCTTCCTTCTTCCATGTGTTGAAGAGAGACTATGCTTAAGCTTGTTTGGAGACTCATCTCACTAGATAAATACATGGTTCTCATGTTTACATATTCCACTTGAGGATTTATTCCTTCGCTTCATTCTTGTTCTGCCTCTCCTCTGCTGCACCTTTTCATGTTCACTTCCCTGTAGTGCTCTGGACCTGATCATACACAGGACAGCAGGCCATTGAGCTAAAGGCAAGAGGCCCATCCCTGTTTCTAGGACACTTGCTTCCCAGCAGCTATTTATCACCAAAAAGATGTCAACACCAAGTTCAAGAAGGACAGATAGAAAGAGTTGAGAAATACTTCTCTACTGCCTCCCTAGTATCACATACATGTAGATGTTACTTTAACATTGCTCCTTTTCAAAAGGTCTTGGATGAGGTTTGAGAAGAAAAACAAAAGTACAAATTCTCTGGAACACACAGTAGGAGTGGAAGCTCAACATGCACTGTTATTAGACAAGGTGAAGTCACAAAAATAAATTGTCAACAAAAATTAAAAGGTGGATAAGATATGTAAAATTCAAGCACTGAGGCATTTTCCTCAGAACACACGCAACCCCCAAAAACCATAACAGCTCTTTTCATCCCCTACCACTAAAAATAATAGTTGTAAATAGAGATGATACGATAAAAACAAGTAATTTGTTGCCCTCTGCTGGACACTAACTTACAACTGTTGCCTGGGGGTTGGAGGCTGTGCTTCGTCATGGCGCACCAGCCTACAGGGAAGATGTCCCGCGAGTCATACTTGCACCAGTAGTCAAAGGCTCCCCTCCAGCCATCAAACATGACGAAGACCTCATCGCTCTTCACTTCACCGACTGTAGCAGGACAGATCAAATAGGGGTTCTTCTTATCCACTGCTTCCAACTTCATGCCAGGCTTGAAGCTGTTCTGTGGGGGTCGTGGAGGCTCCTGTGCACACACACACGGAAGATGTCATCCAACAAGGATACAAATGGAGCCTCTTAAGAGCCTGTAACATGTCATTCAAAATATTAAAATAAAGAACAGACCTTCTTAAATGCAGTGGGAGGAGCCATCTCAGCCCCACTCAAAGTTCTTAAGAGGAACATTGGCCATGAGGATGCATTCATTCTGAAACCTGTAGCAAGGAAAACACCCACTGATAAAGGAATGAAAAGCAGCCTCACATAACTGACAAGGACTCCATACACAGCAGCAAGTTTGTTTTTATTTTACCCTACTGAAATTAATATACACCAAAAATAATTACGTTCCACATTCATAATGAAACTCAGCCATATTCTGTGCAGGTCTTACCCAGCGGCGGCTGCAACATGTCCCCATTCCTCTCGCAGGTGCCCACAGGCTGGATGTCAGAAGAGTCAACAAGCCGCCAGAAGTCATTGGTGTTGTCGCTGCCATCGAGACGCAAGCGCAGCCGGATACCCGTAATCCCCATCACCGTAGCAATGCACACAGAGGTGGAGTTGCGTGGGTCACGGGCCTCCAGCTTCATACCAGTTTTGAAATCATTGCTGGGAGGGATTCTGGCCTTGAGACAAAGTATTTGCAAAATTCAGAGACCTGCTGGGTACTGACATTGTACTGTTAAACTGATTTATTGGCAGAGTAATATTGCCATAAGTCTCTCAGAGAAGTCTAAGGGGTTTTTTTTTTTTTGGGGCTGCAGTATTCTTCATAGTCATTTTAAACAGGAAAATCTGTGGTCCACTAGCACACACCTGTCTAAAACAGCTTGCAGGAGCAGGAGACGAGGAAGTCTCCTTCAAATACTCCTCCCAGTTAAAAGTCTCTGTTAGGAAGGAAGGAAAAAAAAAAAGGTTCAGTTATAGTTAGACTACATTCATGGTAACTACAGTATCACTTAAAACATTTAGGAAGGGATCAGACTTAAGACACAGCATGTGCTCCATTTAACAACTTCTGATACAATAGTACTGCTTCTGAAATGTCAAAGTTCCACTCTAGAACATTCAACAAGTTCTGCTTAACAAAGGGAACTGAACTTTATACACAAGTCTAATGATTAAGCAGTTTTAATAGGCTTATTGTCAGTATCCTAACAGCCAAAAATTAAAAATTCAGTTATTTTGCAAAAATACAATACTGAATTCTAACAAAAGCCTAATCTACTCATATCACAATTAAGAATGCCTTGGGTTGTCCCCCCCCCCCCTTCCTTCTCATAAAGAAATAGAGTTCTGTCAGCTGAATGGTAAACTTGTTTAAGGATTCACAGAACACTTGTATACATACAAATGCTGCTTGATTGCCAGGCAAGTGTTAGATTAACACATTAAAATGCATTGCAAATAATTAACCATAACACATATCAAGACAAAGTTGTGCAGGCAAATGCCGAACCAGTGTCATTGCTGGGTGAAGGATCTGAGGAGGAGCTGCTCCTTCCAGGTTTCTCCTTCCTGCCATCTCTTGATTCTGAAAGAGAAAGAAGTTATAGAAAGTGAAACAGGACTTAACATGAAGATTGTTGGTTCTGACCATAACTACTGTACCTTTCAGTAAGACAGGAATTGCCATATGTTGTGTATAACAATGTCAAAGCATAAAGTAAAGAATTTCCCAGAAATGTATTGATTGAGGAGGTGCGGTGGCACAGTGGGTTGGACCGAGTCCTGCTTGGGGTGCCTTGCGACAGACTGGCGTCCCGTCCTGGGTGTGTCCCCTCCCCCTCACACGCTGTGTTACCGGGTAGGCTCCGGTTCCCCGCGACCCCATATGGGACACGCGGTTCAGAAAGAGTGTGTGTATTGATTGATGCGTCTATTTAAAATGGCAATAATTAAACTAATACTGGCTCTTTATGTTACGGAAAACTGAAGTTATTGGGGGGGGTGCGCTGGATGGATCCACAAAATTATTTCAGTTAGCTAATGTGTGACGAGACATTAGCACAAACCGCCAAAATGACCATAACTCAAGTCTTTGTGCAGACCGAGTGCTCATACAAAAGCCATGTGCAAAGTAGTAAGAACTTGTGATTTTCTTCATTGGACAGAATATGCACTAAGCATCATTTACTCATTGTAATTACACACCCAAGTGCTTTCACCCTTATAACAATTGACTTTAAGACTAGAGATATGATAACCACATCTGACAGCACACTACATTTCTAACATGCACTATAGGTCATCCTAAACATAAATGATGGAAATGTTCAATCTTGTTCATTAGGTCAAACATAGTTAATACTTTTTTAAATAAATGCAGCAATTACCAAGGTATAACACCTATGGAATATAAAGCAAACTGGAAAAGGTTGCATTTCATTCCTGAACAGACACCCTGAGCAATAGGACACTGACATTTTCACAACCTTTAGTTAGAACCATAATGGAAAATAAGGTTGTAGAAACATGAGCTCTAGCCATCTTTTGTGTACTACACTGCCAGTACATATGGCAGTAAACCATAAGCCTTACCCATTTTTTGGGAGATTTGCTTGAGAGGCATCTGCTTTCATTTGTACTGCAGCACTTTGTGACAATTTCATAGTCACCTACTCTACTTCTTCCAAGAGGGTTGTTATTTTCTCTTGTTTGAGAATGCCTGCTTAGGTTGTACTTTTTTCCATCCATGAAGGTTATTAAACTACATCCAGATAGATATGATCCAATTTATACATTCTGACTTAACTTGCTGACAGCATAATTAAATTACAGAACAGGGGATGCTGTTTGTAATGTAATCAGTTCACACAAAATCATCTAAAGCAATATGATTTTTCTGATTTTCTTTGAAACATTCCCCTCCATGAGTAATGAAACTAGCAACTCCTTAAATATTCCATCACAGTTGTACCCCACATGGACCATATAGGCCACTATACTTTCACTTTGGTTTGGAAGCTGGCTGAAAAATTTATTATCCTACTTCCCCCCCTACTTTGTACAACTGTATTGCTATGGAATGAAAACCTTGAGGGGCAGCACTGGATGAAGGCGGGGTGGGGGAGGGGGTTGCTCTTTAACTTGCAGTAAGAGTCTTACCCATTTTTTGTATAGACCAACCTTAAGATATAAGCAAGCATAAACCCTGAGGGCAGGAGGGCACAATTACATGCTATATTACAAAATGTGTTGTCCACCATTATCTGAAAATGTCAAAGCTAGTTACCTTTCACTGGGGTTCTGCCCATCTTTTCCGCCTGCTGGGATGGTACCAGTGCCAGGTGAAGGAGGGCTGGACAGCAGGCTGGCCACTCAATTTGTCACTACACACCCTGTGCTGTGGATCTGAACACACAGAGGGTGAGTAAGAGGAGGCAGTGTTATTGATGTCTGCACCCCGATGGCAAGTAACTGGACTAGGGAGTCATCATTTCTATTTTAGAGGTGCAATCTCAGTAACATACAGGGAGAAGACAAATCAATTTCTCTTACCAGACAATAATGCATTTTTTTACAAGTTGCCTGCAGTATAACACAATGTATGTAACAAACCATTTGGCAGTCCAATACCAGTGCAAACCCTATTTTATGCGCTGTACTATCCACAGCCTGCAAGTATTTGCTGTAAAACTGCTGTCATTCCAAATGATTTATTACAACTCATGGGTGAAAGCACTCCATAGTCAATCATTTATGGATCCATTTCATACCATTATGTAAATATTTTAAGACAGATTTACATTGTAGAGGATATTTAAATTGTTCCAATTTAAATGAGTTACTGGATAATACCAAAATGCCTCACTTTATAAAAATAAAAAAAAAAAGCCATAAATGATATGTAAAGTTGTGTTGTTGCCTAATGTTGACATCTGACATATTCCTTCATTTGGTAATTATTTTGAATACAGGAGGTGCGCTTCAAAATTTGCAAACACTAATTACATCTGGCATGCATGAGGACAAACAGCTCAGAGCACTTCTGAAAGGTTTATACAGATCAATAAACCAATATAAAACTGGGGTATATCAAGTATTACTGAGGGAGCCTTTCACATTCAAATCATGCTCAGTAGCACAACAATCTCATACAATGCCAAACAGGAAATTAAAGCAGGCATAAAAACTTTATACAGTCAGACACTAAAGCCTTTTCAATAAATACAAATTTTGCACATAGACAATTTAAAACAGATGCATAAAATACTTGGGATCACATTATAGGATGGGAGAGACAAAAATGGCTATTGTCAAAATCTTGCTGATACAGTAAATCCAGGAAACCCACAAGTAACATTTGTAGGCAGGGGGGAGATTGTCACACATGTTCTTAACAAGCTCATTAATCAGAATTCTAAAGTCATGATCACAGTTAACATGGAAACCCCATTTAAATCAAGCATAAATGGAGAAGCTTGTAGCAAATGTGTGACCAGTAAAAACTGGACCAATAGAGGAAAAGGATGCATTGAAATAAACGGGAGGAATGAAAGGATTAAAACACAAAAATAAGTTAGTTATTTGACACATTCATGGAACAAGCAGGGGAAGGAAGCTGCATGGTCAGACAAGCCAAGAGATTCCCATCCCGAGCAGTCCTGTGACCTGAGCCAGAGTAGAGCTGCAGCAAGCCCAGCAGGTTGCTCCACTTCATTAATACAGTAGGAAATATGTTCCTTCCCTTCTGTGAACTGAAATACTCTTTTTCCAAGAGACAAGGACACAACCAAAGAATGTTTGCTGCACCTTACTATAAAATGCACTGTTTATTCCAATTCAGATCAGGCAAGACGTAGTCTATGCAGCCATCAACTATCTGCCTCCCACTCTACAGACAGGCAAATGGAATACTTGGTGCTTCAGAAGTATGTCCAGATGTGCCTTACACAGGAGTTCAACCAAAAATCATGAGTATCCCTGGCATGCTGTAGTCATTTGCTGATGGAGAAGACAGAAGTTACTGTAAATAGGAAAAAAGTGCAAAAGCTGCACATATTTTAAAACCATTATACAGAACTCAGCACTTAAAGTGAGCAAACTGAGCATTTAATGTGATCATTGATGCACTTTTAAGTTACAGTGAAAATGAGCCTATGCCACCATAAAAAAAGGTCAGAGGAAGTCCTGTAATTCTAACCCATCAGCATAAAAGGAAAATTAGGGACTCCAGCTGTTTCAGTAGATTCCTGAATCAACTGGTTCTCATAACATCTGCATCATCTTTTGGAACTTAACACCAGTATAGGGGTGATGACCAAAAAAAAAAAAAAAAAAAAAAATTCCCCCTTATTTTTCCACCAAAACAGTTTATAGCAATAAATAGGTTTTTAAAACAGTGACTGAAGTGGCACCTTCTTGAGTTGCTCTGGCAGTACATGTCAGTAGGCAAATGAAAGTTAAAAAAAAAAAAAAAAAAACCCCCCCCCACACACAACTTTCAGAATTCATTTGCCATTACAGAAGACTGTCTAGAAGACATAAGATCCTGTGATACTGAACAACAAATCTGAAATGACAAATTGTGAACAGGCAAGGCTAGCTGCCTGAACTTTTGTGTCACATTTTTGAACAAGATCAGTGAACACTTGGTTTCAAACATCCTTAAGATATTCTCAAGGTTATCCACTGGACATTCCACCTGTCTTTCACAACAGAGAGCAACAAGCTCCAATAATCTCAGACTAACCCAAGTGTTTTTCAAAATAGCTAAATAGCTTCAGATCAATCCTGAAAAAACTCCACTTGTTTTCTTTGGTTTGAAAGAACTTCTTGCACACATGTTACATGGAAGTAGGTCAAGCTTGTCACATTGTATGGTCCTGTTAAATATAACTCAAGACTGGGGTACACAAAAAAGCTGAGCTAAATAGATTTTCTTTCTATTTACTTCAAAAAAGGAAAGAATGTAGCACACTGATTTTATGCACACCCACTCAACTTTCCATAAAGCAAATTTTCCCCATGGGGGGGATAGAAACCATAAGAAATACCATATACTCAGCTCAGCTTCTCCAAGGCAGTACCAGAGAGTCAAGTACACAGCATGCATAGCAACTTTATAGTGATGTGAGCCATCAGTCTGAATCATTATGAGAAGAGAGACTTCTTAAACATACCCACACTGTTGCAAAGGGAAAACTCCCCTACGTCATTTAGAAACTATGACATCACTTTGACAACCCACTGAACATAGGTCATTGCACTTATGTAGAGTTTTCAAAAATGTCCAGCAACACAGACCGAAAAGATTCTCTTTTTTTTCTGGCCACTGCCAAGCACAGAGACAGAAGCACATAATTTCAGACCCATTTTTTTTTTTTTTAAATTTTCTACATTGTTCTGAATTAGAAAGGAAAACATTAAGGTAATTTTAATGAGTAACTTTAATAAATCTGCTTTAAAATGCAGAGATTTAAAAAAAAAAATAATTCAAAGATGTGCAAAACAGCTGTGGAGGAATAGTTTTGTGATCACTCAGGAAGTTAACACCTGGAAAAGCTAAGATGTAAAATATCTAGTGCTCAGGTTTCAGCCCTCGGCTCAGGACAGTAATTAGGCCAACTCACAGAATTAAGAGAGAATTTCATGACCTCAGAGACATCAAAATAAAGTAGCTTTCTGTCTGGGGACAGAAGGGAGGTTCTTTAACGTGTCAAGTTAAACCTGACCCAAGTTGACCCAGAATACATCAGTACAATAAGACAATCCCCCCCTTTAGGAAAAAAATAATAATAATAATAATAATAATAATAATTCCCATTTTTGCCCGTTACATTACTACTCATTCCCTGCCGAAACCAACTGACGTTATGACGAAATCTAACAGCAGCCAATAATAGGGGCCATTGACCAGCCCGCGACCTGGCTCGCGGAGTTGCGTCGAACCACACGTCACAGCACGTTCTGGTAGGGGCGGAGCCACGCGGGACAGAACCGCCAGTTTATCATGTCATTTCTGACTAGAACCCCCGACCCTATGTGATAGGGGAGGGGGAAAAAAAAAAAAAAAAAAAAAACAAAAAAGAAACACACTCAACGGAATTAAATAATCCAAAGAGTGCGGTGAGAAGGTGGTTGTAGAGACTCAATAATGCCGTACTAGTACTGGGTGGTCCCAGTAGGTTAAACGATGGAAAAACCCCACCGACTCACGGGCAAAAAAAAGCTCCCCGTACCGTACGAGCCGAGGCGCGGGGGTGTGTCGGCGCCACACACTACCGTCCTAACCCGACTTCTGCATCTTCACCCTGTTTACTAATAATACTATTTCAGACTCAGTTACCCAACGCACCAGTGGTCACAGAGACGTTTTCAGTCCTCAGGGATACAGCGGGACGGGCGTGCAAACAGAAACGGTTCGGGTGTTAATATTTCCACGACGTGAGACGTGAGTGACAAACTTCCAACTCCTCCGTCCTCCTGCTCGTTCGGGTAGCCGGACGGCCACAGTCTGAGTCGGCGTAGTCCACAACAAACAAAACCATAATAACTGAGAGCACAAACCCATCCAGTTTTCCCCAATTAGGACTTGCCTAGCCTATGGGCCGTTTTTTAACTGGAGCCCGGCCCGAGCGGCCCGAATAAGCCCCGGGTTGTGACACCCTGAAGCCCCAGAAAAAAAAAAAAAATGATCCTGAGCCTCCATCATCGCTACTCTACTTCACGGCTTCGCAATTCACAGCAGCACCGCAGAACTCGGACATTTACGACGGAAACTGTACGTTCGATATTTCAAAATGACCGTAAAACAGCGTACGACGGCAATTCCCTTACCAAATACTCTCAGGAACAGCGACAGAACCCAACAGTTTCCTTCGCTACCAGGCCGCCATATTTGTACACATCGGCGCATGTCCAGACACTGCCGTCTCGCGCTCCGCCAGCGCTCCTGTTTGGAGAGAGACGCTGTTTTATTTCCTCACTCCTTGGTCGCGTGACGTCGCTTTATACGTCTTGCGTCAGTCTGTGTTTCACCAGCGCACAATGACAATTCAGGAGATAATAATAATAATAATAATAATAATAATAATAATAATAATAATAATAACAATGATAATAATAAAAATAATAATAACAATAATAATAATAATAATAATCTCTAAATAAACAGTAGAACTGCTACCTACACCCGTGATCGTGTGTCATGTCGACGAATAAATTAATATATTTTACAATATATTTTTCAAAGTTTCTGTTTTTACTATCAACATGTGAATGTGTGTGTCTGTGTTTGCGTCTATGCATACATTTTTGGTACGGTATATAGGACAACAAAGCCAGTTATGTAGTCTATAACGTGGTATGTTATACACGGCGCTGCGGAAAATCACATTTGTTTCCAGGCGAGAATGATGATTCATCAGTAATGTCTTTCTGCTTTAAAGTGGGTGGAAGACGAGAGGAATTTCTGATGAAATGCCGGGCAATATGTTTGGTGTGACTCTTAAATGTAAATACATATACAGCGATTGCTTGCAGTGGTTTTAACCATACGGAAGATTAGGCATACTAACTTAAAATGCGTATTAGGCTAGCCTAAAGAACATTTTAAGTGTGTTTCGGCAACTCTTCCTAAGTGTTATACCGTAGCCTCTTCGAGCCTTTTGATATTCTGCTGCCACATGTGTATTTTTCACATAACCATTGATTAAGCAAGATGTTTTACGTTTTGGTAAATGATGTAGCCCTTTCATCTGTTAGCCGTTATGATTAAAAAAACCACTACAGAATAAAACATAATTGTACTCCTGTAACATAACATAGACTGTTCAAGTGTAATTTTAAGATTTAAAAAATGTTTCCGATAGATTACAGTTTGTCATACTTCCAAGTAATTGTTTGATTTATTCCTACTATGCCAGCCTTTTAAATCTTAAATCAGTGCACATCAAATTATACAGCACATCACTATGAATTTTATGCTACTCGATCGATGTGAACTCACAGGTATGCGTTCACTGCAGCTTTTGGAGTTCTTATATTATCACCTTTTTCCAAGGTTATGCAACATTTTTACTCTGTAAGTAAATCATACCACTTCATCAAGTGCTTTTAAATGTATTCGTCAGTACAAATGTTATAGCCAAGTGATACAATTACCTGTTTCTAAAACCATGGAGTGTGTTATTTTGGGCTTTTGACTAGATAATTTGCATATATACGCTTTAATTATCATGTTAAACAATGTGCCATAATTTCCAGTTAATACTAGAAAATTACCTCCAATTGAACTCCTTGCTATATATTTATACTGTAGGCTGTTATTGGTTAAGAGACCGCAAAAAAAAAAAAAAAAGAATTTCCACCTAGAGGGCAGCATACTCTCACTTATGACATTCATACTCCCTAGCTTTCACCTTGTTTTTGCTACTTTAGCATTTATATAATACTGAATAAGACTGTTCTTACCTTAATGTATAGATTTCCGTCGTACCAGTGTCTTATTGCTACTGCTAATTCTCTTTGAAATGCTTTATAGTGTGTTTAATGTAACTCAAAACGTGTATCATATTTGTAAAACTTTTTCAGATGTTAAAACATGAAGATTATTTTAAATCCAGCATTGACAGAACTATAAAAACAGAAAATAGAAGCATACCTTCTTACTTGCCAAAAATAAAGTATAGTCAGTCATGAATATTCATGCATTTTTTTCAGAAATCTTTTGACATAAATATTCTTTGAATACATGCATACAATCTCCTCGTGCTATGAACATTTGAGTTACAAATCTTCAAACTTTTTACTGAATATTTATTTTTAACAACATTTTCTTTGGTTATGTGTAAAATTCCTGCCTGGACTGAAAGTGGCCTGTGCTTCTACACCTAGCAATGAAGACATGTTTCATTTTCAGCCATTTTTTATTTACTGAAACATTTTATGTAGTTTGATTAATAAAAATGTTAAAAGTCAAGAAAGCATATATATTATAGCTTTATTTTAGGCTTTTACAGAACATAACCCATAAATAAATCAAAGCATGTCTGTATTGTTTGATTGCGTTGAAAGTGGCCAGAAGCTGACAAACATGCCTGCTTATGGGACAAATTGGACAACTGCTGGGATCGATCAGGTTGTTTTGATTTTTTTGTTACTTTCAGTGATTTTAAATTAAACTTTAATGTTGGTGAATAAGAAATAATGCCTTACAGAAAATTTTTAAATGATAGCTTTATCTACAGAACATAATTAGGATATAGAAGGACTTCTATATAACTAAGTTTTTGATGGTGAATTGATGGTAAAAGTGACTTTGGATTTATTAACAAATACAGTTTGAACAGATTTCTGGTTCCAGTTGTGTTCGTAAGTTGAGGTACAAGCATGTAGATATTCTAAATTTAATTTCATCATGCCAACAGGCCTGTCAACAGCGTCGCAAAATCTAAGTATTGCAGTTCTTGTGACTGAAAAAAGGTGGCAGCTTTGTTATTTAACCAGGCCTTGCTTGAAAGAGTTGAAATTTAAAATAAGGCGTTTAAAAGAGTTGTTAAATAAATTATTCTTTACTTCATTCAGAACTGCAAACCATTAAAAATATACTTGCAACACCTGCTGTAAGGAATATAATTTATCACCTAAAACAATGAATGCATGCGGTAAAATACATATTTAATTATGTAACGTACATTTCAGATTTCAAAAGTCTGGTACCGGTTTTTCTAATTGTGCTATGTCTTAGTCTGGCCGTGATGGCGTTATGATGTATTAAAAGTTATATAGATACAAAAGTCAAGCCCCGCTTGAAGAGTCGCACTGATTTCGACCCACTGCTGCAGAAGCCCATGATGATGAACCACCCAGCTCAAAGCGGGGAAAGCACGTTCCCGTTAATACAGTAGCGATTTCGTTTTCTCTAACTTGATTGGCTCCAGACGAAAAAGGCGTGGTTACAGTTATTTTTTTGTCCTTTCCGATTGGCTGCAGTTCCGTCCCGCAGAAAGCTGCAGCTGTTGCTGATAACCGTGGTAGGTTGTCAACCGAGGGTTTGGTTACTGTTGCTGCTGCAATGAAAACATCGGCAGGGTACGATGACAGTGAATTCAGCTCGTTAATTGACAGCATCTGAGTGAGTATCTCAACTCGTCCTTCACCACGAACGCTGCAAATGAATAGATGTGCCGTATGTCGATTTTACTGCACTGTCTAGCTTGCTTCAATGAATTCACAGCTTTGTTCCCTCAGAGTAGGTATCACAAGGTACTTGAACCAGTTAACAGAGCTAGTGTTATGTCACACACAGGCTGGCACTGGTCACTGCTCTCTGTAGACGCCGGTAACTAGGATGCTTAACATCACTCGCTCACTTCTTCCCTTAGAAACGCAGGCAGCCTGAGAGTGCAGACTGAAAATGGAAGTTTACGTGATGTAACCAGTTTAACTATCGATCCTTATGGTTATGATGATGATCATGATGATGATGGTGAGGAAGGGGCTGACTACTGACTGGCTACGCAGAGCAGCATTTTCCAAAATGGAACGCGCGCGCACTGATGCGCTGATGCGCCGCCCGATGCGCGGTTACAGTGAAGCAGCGAGGCGCTGTGCGCTGATGCGCTGATGCGCTGATCATACAGTTATGCGCCGCTGGTACAGTCAGTGTCACACTGTCACTCACAGACGCTCACGCATGACATGTTGCTGCTGCAGCTTTGCACCCCGACACTTCTGCATCCAGCTTTTCCATTACTTTTATTTTCTTGCCCGCGTAAATGTTTATCGTCACCGCCGAATATCGACGCATACTGTAAATTACAAATTACGGTGTAATTTATTTGCCTTTTTCCGATCCCTTTATTTTGACTTGTTCTCCACACAGCAAAAATAATCCTCTTCGGTTCGTAGCCTGTAAAAATGAGGGAAACTCTGCTTTTTTCTTTCTTCTGTTTTGCCAAAAAAAAAAAGTGACGTGTGCGTCGCTTGCGATCCTCGCAGCAAGAAGTAGCGACGTGATTAAGATTAAAACAGTGGTGCGTTTTTCCGTGCCGAAACGGATGGTGGGGGAGCCGTGGGTGAGTTGATCACTAGTGGCAACCGAGTCTCCTCCATCATGTAAGTGTACGATATACAGTATGCCATGGGCAGAAACGCGGCTTTTCGGCGCTAAAAACACACACACCGCTGCTGCCTACATGCCGTTATTCGAACAACGACACGAGCCATCCAGAACCACACACACACACACACACACACACACACACAATCCGATCAATACACCCCCATTCCGCTGGCAGTGGAAGCAGCTGTATTTTGATTCTTGCTGAAAATGAACTGTTTCTCTATTCTCTGAGATTTCCTTAGAATAACCACCACCCCCCGACCCCCCCCCGTTTGGTGTTTAAAGGATTTCCAGGCCGGCACTATGATATACTATATTACATAAATCATGGCCTAATATTGAAGGAGAAAAACATTAAGGCCCTATTTATGTTGGTGGGCTGTGTGTTTGTGTGTGTGTGTGTGTTCTCGGTATTCCTCTCCGAGATACTATCTGAACATTCTGCTGTTTTCCCTGAACTGTTTTTGGCAGTTAGAGACGCAAATGTGCTTGTTGTTTAGCTGAGATTATGTAAACCATGACTTTGTTGTAAAAAACAAAGTAAAAGTCTCGAGTATTTAATATATGAAATATACGTTAGATTATTTTTATTCTGTTGAACATTATAACATATAATGTATAATATAATACTTTTTTCAATGCAGTATCATTTAAAAGAAAACAGGTGGCCTGCCAATTAAGGAAATACATTATATATAGACAGTGCCTTTGCTTTGCTTAGATTTCAGTGATCGCAATTTATTTTAATCTCGCCTCTTTTTGGAAGAAACCGTAGGAAAGGTGTTCTTGGTAATCTTTGGGGTTTATTTGTCCCTCTTTGAGTTTCAATCCATTATATGTTTTCTCAGTTGCCTCATTTGCACAAATTTCTGTTTTGTTTCTTCATGGAGCGAGTCCCAGTATAAATTGTGACAGTTGTCAGTCATTTTTTAGTATTGTGCTGTCAAAAACAAAACCCACAGAGTATTTCACAGATCCCATGCTTTTCAAATAACCAGTTCTCTAGTTATTTATTACGGTGATGCAGGACCAGTCCTAGAAAACAAAGATTGTACAGTAATACTCTGAGGAAACGCTTTTTGCTCTGACAGTTTTTGTACATGATGTACGTCACAGACGGAGTGCTATTCGATCCCAGGGCATTTTCTTACACATTACCTCACTCAATCCTATGTTATAGCACATAAGGGTCAGTATAGGGCCTTGAATGCTTCTAGAATGTGGGAGGCAACAAGAGGACCCAGAGGAAATCTGTGCCATCTTCTAACAAACTCACAATTTCCTATGTAGGCAGTGCTGGGGCCAGAGTTGAATCTACAGTCCTGAAGCTCTGAGCTACTGTGACGTGCCCATTCCTTTATATTCCATAACTTATCCAGTTGTTATAGACCAAAAAAAATGATCTATGGCTTTATGCAGGATTTTTTTTCCCCTGATCGTTTCTTCTGAGTTCAAGGCATTCCTCATTATTAAAAGGCTGAGGTGGACTGCGTTGTTTTAGCCTTCCGTGTCTACTGTTTTAAATAGCTAAATGGTAGATTAATTGTAGGTCAGTTGTAACTTCAGGAGAACACATAAGGACCATGATAATGTACAGCATCTACACCGTTTGAGTCTGTTGCCAGAAATCTTTTAACATGGCGTTTTCTCTGATCTGACAGTGGCTCACATAGCAGTTTCTGGGTCAGGTTATATCTGGTGTGTCTTTGCTGGAAGGCTGGCAGTGTTTATCGAGACCGCCCTAGCTCACAAACTGTTCTGGTATCACATCGGCCTATGCTGGGTGTTTGCCATGCAAGGGAACTGGCTCGAGTAAAGCAGGAGAGGAGAGGAGATTACATTAAAATTCATGCTGGCTGCTGATTCATTTTGACACAGGCCTTTTTTAGAGGGTAAATTCACTTGTTTCTAAGATGTTGTTTGAAGTAGTTTGTTGATAGCATTTTGGAACTTTTTCATTTTAAAGTGTAGGGTGGTGTGGTGGTGCAACGGGTTTGGCTTGTGCCTGCTTTCTGGTGGGTGTGGGGTTTGAGTCCTGATTGGGGTGCCTTGTGATGGCCTGGCGTCCTGTTCTGGGTGTGTCCCCTCCCCCTCCAGCCTTACACCCTGCGTTTCTGGCTTAGGCTCCAGCTCCCCGTGACCCCTGCTTGGGACAAGCAGTGTGTGTGTCTGTGTCTGTGAATTTTAAAGTAGTGATGAGCCATACAATTTCACATGGCACAGCCGTATGTTTGGCGAGGTGCGCTTTCGCTATCACTTTTGGGTGATGTTTCTTTACATTCTAATATGTGACCTCAGTTTTTCAACTGCTAATCAGGCCTGAAAATGGTAAGGTTCAGTTCGGTAAAATTATTAAAAAGAAGAACATCAGTTTAGTCCATTTCAACTGGAATAACATTGAAGGACACTGCTTTCCCAGGGGAAGGCGACTGGTGAATTCCTCAGCAGTGTGTTCAAATCAGAGCTGAAAAGTGAGTGGAAAGACAGTTATTTTGATTTAGTGTTATTCACCTAGAACTCTGATGTAACTTCCACAGCGTGCTCTTTTTGGCCTGCAAATAATATTTTAAAAATATGTTCAAATTTCATTCAACTTTCTGTTGCAGGTGTCTGCTTCATGCCTAAAATAAAGATACAGGAGCATTTTCAAATGCCTGTTATGAATAATAAAGTTAGCAAACACCTTTGTACCTTCACATGCCTCTTTGTCATTGAAAAAAAACACAGTGCCAGCTGTCTCACACATTTTCGTAGCAGGTATTTTGACGCATGATAGACTTTCATAACCACTGTGTGGCTATTCTTTGCACTGAGAATGTGTGGATTAAATTCTTGTGTTAATAACAACTACCAATGCTCTTTAAGGAAAATAAACTCAGGGGAAATGTTTTGACTGACAATAATATTGGTAACAGAATTACAGTCAGGGAAGTTGTAACACATTTATTCATTTGGCTGATGCTTTTCACCAAAGTGACTTATAATGTTAAGGTTACTTCCCCATTTGTAGAGCTGAGAAATTTTAGTGGAATCATTTAGGGTAAGTACCTTGCTCAGGGGTACTACAGCCAGAGGCGGGGATCAAACTTGCAATCTTTGGATCTAGAAAGACTAGCACTAAGCACTGTGCTACCAGTTGTCCTGTTCCACCTTCATTAATTAGTTTTTAGCAGTAAAGTGCTTAACAATGCCATGCACAGGCATGTGAAAAGTCAGTTTTGGCAGAATTTATTCATTTTTATGTGTAGATGCCCGGGTTGCTTTTGTGTGTCCTTACCAAGTGTACGTGTCTTGGACTCTGCTTCCGAGGAGAAACACTCGTGCGGTCTTATTACGAGAAGAGGTCAGATGTCGCTGCCTGTAGCCCATAAATGCACCTGTATCTTTGCTCTGAAGCTGATGGCAGCCTCTTGTGATGGGGTGTGGTAGTTAGATTTTAGGGTAAAGAACTGTGGTGTGAACAGAGGTGGGGCAGAACACCCAGAGCAGGCAGGTGAGTTAGAAAGCAGGTGGGTTAGAGCGTGGGCGGTGCGATGGGGTCAGAGATATGAGAGCGCTGCTGCCGGGTCGGTATACGACCCATGGGCAGTCTCATTCGGAGGTTTTTCTGTCACCTCGCGGTGCTTTTTGTTTCCAGTTCCAAGCAGCGCTTTGTTCTCAGATTTGGCCCGTGTGTCGGAGACGGGCACCTTCGGGAATTCGGACTCACGCCCCTTAGGCGATCCCGGGGACTCGGAAAAGGAGAGCGCTCGAGAACGTTCGCCGTTTCGCCAGCGCTTCGACGTTGAAATCCACCTTTCTGTTTCTTCGGAAAAATCTGCACTTGCTGAAATGTTACGAGTTAACGTGATGCGTCATCGGCTTGTCGCTCGTGTTTATCCGCTCTGTAGGGGCTGCGGCAGTGCTGCCCAGCAGCGAGAGAGTCCTCTCCTCCTCGTTTACACATGTGGGAGCCTGTTACAGCCACGCGAGGCCCGTTCCGTGAATCCCAAGACTTACGCCTGCGTTCGACAGTCTGCGTGCTTTGCGCTTTCCCCAGTCCGCTCTCCCGCCGTGACCATTCTGTGGTCAGCCGTGGGCTCCCTTTTCACATCCTCTCGTTCTCCATCCTCTCGCTTTCCCTCTTCCCGCTTGCGCTCTTCTTCATGCCGCAGCCGGCCTCCGCTGCCAGTTCCACCCACGTCAGCAGCAGCCTGTTTGGGTGGTGCTAAAGGTTAGCCGCGGTGTCGTCGGTGTGACGTGGCCCCCGAGCAACACCACACTTTCCACTCTGGAGCCGCATTCTTCCGTATGCTTCTTTCCTCCGAATTCCTGTGCTGTGATTGAGGTTCCACGAGGCTGTTAAACAGCTACTATTATCACTTACCGTCGGAGGCACCGGTCTAAGGACGCTTGTTGTGTTTTGGGCCACGCACGCAAAGTTTAGAAACGGTGTGTGATCCCCAGGCAAGAATGTGAACAAAGTGTATGTTGCTGGCTCCAGAGAGCTGAAAAAAAGCAGCGTACGGTGCCAAGCATCTTCAGTGCCCTTCTATGTAGGATGCTTACACTGTGAGAGATGGTGGATGGGGAATATGTTTGGATTACTTTTACGCTGAAAAATGTTGGACCACACATAGTTGGAAGTATAGGTAGAATGGGTTGAGCTTTCAAGAGTCAAGTTTGGAACAAAAGTCTTTTGAAGTGCGGTGGCACAGCGAGCAGCGCTGTTGTCTCACAGTGCCTGGCTGGTGCGAGAGGGCGTCGGTTCGATCCCTGCTCAGTCTGTGTAGAGCTTGCATCTTATCTGTGTGGGTTTCCTCTGGGTGCTCTGGTTTCCTCCCACAGTCCAAAGACATGCTGTTCAGGTTCCCCCTTAGTGTGTGAGTGACACAGAGTGTGTGTGTGTGTGTTCCACTGATGTATGGATGAGTGACCCAGTGTAAGTAGTGTATCTAGCAGTGTAAGTTGGTGTGGGCTGTTAACACTACATAGTGTTCATTGGAAGTTGCTTTGGTGAAAAGTGTCTGCTAAGTAAATACATGTGTTATGTACAGTGACATTGTCACTCTTGTTGAGTTGAGCTTTGCTCCATTTGCTTGGCAATGGAGCCAGACCGGTCAGTGAAAGTAGGGTTCTGTACCCCCCTTAAGCTCTACCTGTACCCTGTTTTGCTGTCAGCAGGACATGGCCTGCTTTTCACGAATGACTTTTGGGCTTCAAATCTGGAGTTGGTTTTTTGTGTTCTTTACAAGGCTACTCACTTCCATTAAATGAAAGACTGGCAGATATGTTTGCAGCACACAATCCATCAGTTTGACTCGGTACTGAGAACAGATTTGCAAAACATTCATCTGATTAAAAAGCCCAGTGATGACATACAAATTGGACTCTCTGGATAAGCTGTTACGGCAAGCGATTGAGCTCCAGTTCTGTGCATGCTGTAATGGTTTTTGCTGTACTACAAAGGTTGATGTTTTGGTACTGAAGCATATAAAACGTGCATACTATAAGATTTTGACATAGAGAAAAGCCTCTAAAATCTGTATATATCTAATGTTAAGGTCTAAAGATACACTACTCTACAAAATGCTGAAAACACAAGAGTGAATACTCTTGACTAGTGTTGGAGCTTATTAAGCATTTGGCAAACGCTGTCATACACCGTCCAAATCAGGTCATTGAATTATGCATTGCTTCAAAAACTGTTGTTTGGAACACTGGGACAATGAAGCCACAATAACATATTAAACTTCGCTGCTAGCTACAGCAGCAGAATGCCTGTGCTCTGGAAGAGGACTGATACCCAAACACATTCTCGCCAAGGACTTCCTGGCCACTGACAGAAACTGATACAAAATTCATTGTGAAAGGATGGAGAGAGGTAGAGGTGGAGACCAACTCTTCTCTCGCATGGTAAATTAGGCAGAAATTTCCATTACTCCCCAGAGAGCGAGATTACTTCCCAGCATCCTTGCTGTGTCCCATTGCCCCAGTCCTCTAACGCTGTTCTGTTTTCCGTGTCTTTGCAGGTGTGTGCGTGTGTTTGTGTGTGTGTGTGTGTGTGTGTGTGTGTGTGTGTGTGTGTGTGTGTGTATGTGTGTGTGTATGTGTGTGTGTATGGGTGCGTGGGTGGATGCGTGCGTGTGAGGGGAGCATGCTGTGTGCGCCGAGCGACCGGGCGGCCCCATGCCCTCAACTCGCCGGGACAGCCCTAGCTTCGCCCCGCTGACCACGTGCCTGCTGCTCTTTGTGTTTGTCTTCATGAAGATTCTCGACATCGGTGATGTGATGAATAAATTTGAAGTCCTTGGGATTGTAGGTGAAGGTGAGTTCAGAGGGTCAATGGTAATTTACAGCGGATTTTCATACTGCCGGGCCGATTTGGAGGTTCTCTATTTCTATCAGCCGTGGACGCAGGGATGTGAAGTAATATCCTGGACAATTGAAATAACACCAGTAAATCACCGTGCAATCTTTACATCATTTACATCATAGATAATATCAGCTTGCATCCTAGTCCCATCCTGGTATTTCCACCTCTTTATTTCCTTTAGAAATTAATACCTGTTCAGTTTGCTCCAGGCTGGGATTGAGTTTATCACTGAAGAAACGTTTGTTCGGAGTGGTGCTATTTTTATGCTCTTTTTTTAGGTCAACATCTGTGTTGCTCTAGTAAGGTGAAGTGGTAAAGATACGTCTTTATTTTAGTGAACATGGAGTAGAGCTGCTACCGTATCTATACTTCTGTACAAAGATTAGTGAGCAGAAAATTGTGTCAACGGAGTTAGAAAAAGCAAATCATCCTACAGGAGTTTAGGGAACTTGTGACAATCGTGAACTTTTTCCATGGTGCTTTTGGAGTCGTAAGGAGGTCCAACAGTGTACTGAGCTCTGACTCCTTGAGCGCAACACTGCTGCAGGAGGTCTTCTTTCACAAAACCAAACCTCCCTCTTCTCACCTCACATCATGAAGGTTCGTCAAGCCTGATCATGTGAACTAAAAAGCCTTAATGGCTTCCATGTGAAAATCCAGAAGAGATAAGGCTTTTAGCAATATATAGGTATGTTCCCCAAGGAGCTGTCTGTTTATTGTAAAATAGCAGGGTCAGCACTCAGAAAACCTGTAAGGGTCTTTTTTCATTTATTCTTGAATAAGACCAACCAGGATTTTGCAAAATTTTAATTTCCACATAGATTAAGCAATTAATCTAACTTTAGGAGTTGACCTAAATGACCTGCTTTGTATAGGGTGTTTATTGTTTTCTAAATTTCCCTGAAGTTGACAGCTGCTGAACACAACAGAAATTAATTTAGTTTGAGGACCTATGTGCTTAGTTAGTAGCACTGTGTGGCACAGTGGCGCAGTGGGTAAAGTCATTGCCTTCCTGATCTGATTGAAGGGTTTGGCGTTAAAGCCCAGGTGAGGGTAGGTGGGCTCTTGCTTGTTTCTCCCCATCTTTGTGACTTTCATGACAAAGGTGCTGACAAATCACTTCTGCTCCTTTCTTGCTTTGGAAACCATGCAAGTGGCTGATATGAGTCGCACTTGACTTGATGGCGCTTCCATCCATCCGTGACTAATCTGCCTGAACATTGCCAATAAGGTTCTCTCACATGTTCACATTCTCCATTAATACAATAAGCTTTCCAGATTTAGGAGAATTTATGTGGTTTCTTTTTTATTCGTTAAAAGTAACTTTTAATTTTTACCTGTTTTTTGAATTTATTAATTTGTTGGATTATTTATTTTTGTTTTGCCCTGTATTTTGGTTTATGTATATTTTTTTTTCCTGATCTATTCTAACCCTTTACGTGTTCTCTGCTGTGGAGGCATCTTTTTGTCATTCTGATGAATTTGCTTCTTTCCAAGGGATAAGGGACAATTTCTCAGCTCATTTGGGTAACTGACATTTTACACAAAATGGATTTTTCTGTTGTGCAGACATTCTGTTATTTTTAATGAACGTACCAATTGCAGAAAAAAAATGAAAACACCAACAGACTGTCAGTTGCTGGGCTGCTGAGTACTGACAGGATCGCATGGATGTAATGTGACGTTGAATCAACAAGGCCCTGGAGCTATTATGGCAGCTGGTACCACAAGGAATTCCTCCAACTCACCAGCCCGTTTAAGTTCCCTTGTGAACGTTGCTGTTGACACAAGACGCTTGCAACTCTTGTGGAACTCTCCAGACAGATTGTCTTTGGTTTGTTGGTGGTGCTACTTGGAATTATTGGGCCAGAAGCAGGTTTTATGGCTGTGTCCTCCTAGAAGATGTATGTTGTAATACAGCTCTGTCCAGACATGTGCATTCTAATCCTAGTGCATCATGTGTTAATGTTCTTTCTTTTGACCTTCAAATCAGCCCCTTTAAGATGCATTCAAGTTCAACCTCTACACATTTTTTGCCAGTTGTTAAATATCATGTTAAAGGAGCTCGCAGATAAAAGAAAACCAATTAGATGAATAGGACATGGCTTACATGCACAGAATACTGCACACTTCTAGGATGAAAGTGAATGTAAGCAGCTCCTAATGAATAATTGCACCGTATAGAATCAGAGGCCTGTGGTCACCGCCTACTGCATGTCTTCTGTGTCAGGGCGTGTCATTTCGCCCTCCCCAAGAGAAGAGAAGTGTCAGCAGCATGAGTAAAACGGCAGTTGACTTTGTAACTCCGTAGCGGAACAACACAATGGTCCCTCCTACTAACCCCTACATGGCTAATGCAGTTTTACAGCAAACAGTCATTGAATGTGTAAGCAGCTTTGGGCTGAGGGAAGTCAGTAAATCAGTGCTCCTTCCCTCTGCAATTATGTTTTGTTCATTTGTGTCTATTTAGATTGGTACAACACCTCATGCAATGTCAGCACTGATTTTTTTCTATGATGGCCATTGTTAACCAAATTTTAACCAGTAATTTTAGTCAGTAAGAGGAGAGGGCTTTCCTTCTCAGCTAGAAGACCCAACCAGCACAACCATACTTGCTTATTTGTACTGCATGAAGAGGGAGCAGGTTTTACCTTGGACTAAGACAGGGTAATTTTTAGATTTCCTAGAACCATATGTTATAAACTACAAAGAAAGTATCTGTAATAAATTATTTTGATGTAGTAGAATAAGGCATAGAAGCAACCTCTTTCTTCAACACGGCAAACAGTTAAATCCCGTTACGTAGATTAAATGAAAATAGGAGTTTACATTTTTATTTTGTCTTTGCCAGCAGTTATTATATTTCATGCACTTGGTATTCAGTTTAGCTTACACACACACACACACACACACACACACACACACACACACATAAATTGGCTGAGGCTGCTTGTCCCAGGTGGGGGTTGCAGTGAGCCAGGGCCTAACCTGGCAACACAGGGTGGAAGACTGGAGGGGGAGGGGACACACCCAGGATGGGATGCCAGTCCGTCACGGGGCACCCCATGTGGGACTCAAACCCCAGACCCGCCAGGGAGCAGGCACAGGCCACACCCGCTGCACCACCATGCCCCCCCAGTTTAACTTAGGGAAGTACTAAACATCTTCCTAATTTGTTTTATTTTTGCACTTGCATTTTTTTGTTAGGAAAATTCAAAACCGGCTCACACAGAAGCTCTTTGTTACGTTGAGGGATACCTGGCTAGTGACCATTGTGGACCATGAGGAGGTTTCCTGCTTGTTTTCAGTTACAGAAAATGAATGTATTGCTCAGGTTTCCTCCTGTCTAGTTGCTTGTGATGCTGCTTATAAGGACAAGTAGTCAGGAGCCAAAGACAAGGATGGTGCAGCATTCAGGGTATTCTGTACGTTTGACTGTACCAGGGAAAAAGCATAGGGACAAGCATTGAGGGATGCATGTAAGAAGACAGTTTGCCAAGCATCAGAATTTTTTACGTGTTGCATGTTTAGTGCTCTTTGAAGTGGAACCTCTCGATACCCTTTCATTCATACCTTTCTTATCACAAAGTAAAAGGTAAATAAAATGTTGCCTATCATATAGTCCTCTGTTACATAGTGACAAGGAGTTCCAACAGTTTTCTCTTTTTTTCCAGGAGCCTATGGAGTAGTCCTGAAGTGCAGGCACAAGGTAAGATAATGGTTTAATGCTTTACTTATAAGTACTTGGGTGGTCTGCAATTACTTGTAACATATGCTTCCTGTAGCCTCTGTCGCAAAACTGGCATATTGAAATTCTGCTAATCCTGTCAGCCAACAGGATTATAAGGGTTGGGTTGATGATTTTGGCTTCATGACGGCTCACTGAAGCAGTGTTTCACAGCGCTTTAATTCTTGCAAAGAATTATGGAGAATTATGCATCTTCAGTTGAATTACCGTGAATTAGACTTCAAATTACAAATATATTTGGCTTTAATGATTAGACATTACATGGCCAGCAATTCGTTTGTATGTATATGGGAAAATTACAAAAGGTGCGTGACACTTTACATTTGTAAAACAGAATCAGGAAAAATGCTAGTGGGCATACATTCTGGTACATTCTGTGATTTGGAACGGCTGTAAAGTATTTTTTTTTATATTTGGTCATGCTGATGGATCATTATTCCTGAGTTTCTAACGTGAAGCTCTCACTATGATTACTTTCTCACTGTAGACCTGTATTACGCTGTAAATTTCATGTGTTGTGGAGGTGGCTTCCTCTGCTCGTATCTAATGGGCCTTCGACCAGCAGTCCATAGATGGTTGTATGTGAAAAAGTGCTCAGATAGCACTGGTGGCTTTGGATCACAGATCTGTACAGTTTTAATGTCACTATTTCAGGTCACTTGTAAAAGGAAATATAGAACGGGAATTGGAGAAGCAAAAGGTTTGACCAGATTAGTCAAATATTTCTATCCCAAGTATTTAGTTTTTCACTCTGAAGTGCATATTGCTGCAAATGCATACAGTAAACAGATTCTGACATGATTTTGTCTTTACAAGCACCCATGAAAGATGTTCATGATGCAAATGCATGAATAAATAAGTTAAAATTCTTAGGGCACAGTCCGTGTTACCACCATGAAGTGAGCAGAACGACACTTGGATGTAGGAATAAATTAAGGCTATGAAATATTTGGCAGTAATACGTGTTTTTGCTTTTGTTCAGAAATTCCCAGATGGACTCTAAAGCACTCAAGTAACTTGTTCAAACTTGTCAGTGAACTATCTAAAAGCTTAACTTTAAAGAAAGATGTACCTACTCAATATTTCATAGTTTGGTCTTTCTAAGTTGGTCAGTTTGAGGTTTACACTTCAGGAGCTTTGTATGATAGATTGCAGTTGCCTATGTATTTTATGATGTATTAAAAAAATAATAACTTAAGGGAAGTAAAGCACTTCCGCTTGATACCAGCTGTTTGCAGACCATTTCTCCAGCGCAGTTCTGCAGGTCTACATTGGAAGCTAGCCAGCTGTGGAGTAGCAATGTAATGGAGTGCTCACGTTTAAATGCTCATCAGTCCAAAAGCCATCTCTGGAAGCCCATCTCCATTGTGTAGAACTGTAATATTAGACTTTGTCCTGATTTACTTACGGGACAGAGTGGAATATACTTTTTACTAGCCTAATTTATATGATTTATATTATTTATAGAGACAAGGCATTCTCATTGACCGCAAGGGTCGGTTAAGGCTGTTTTTAGGCAAATCTTGCATTGAGAAAGTGATCAAACTTCCAAGGAAATGGGGTTATATTGAGAAGGGAGGTGGGGGGTGGGGTTGGAGACATAGGCTTCTCAGGCAATGCATGGGGAGTGCTGTTGGCAAGCCAGCAGTAGGCCTGAAAGAATACATTTATGTTTGTGTGAAAGCAATTCCCATTTCCTTCCCGCAGATGCTACGTAACAGTGCTAAGGGGATGGAACTGTATTGGCTACTTGATTGTAAACCTTGCACTCATGTAGGCTCATGCCGTGTACAAACACTCTGTGGATGAATATGTCTGAATAGGTACACTGTTGTGTGAGGTTTTATTTCAGGCTACCAAGTTTGGAGTATGTATGCTCAAATAGTTTTTAAATGTATTCCACTGCTTTTTTTTTTTTTAACTTGAGTTTTAAGGGAACGCCAGTGCAACTTGTATAACTTACCCAACGCTACACAAGAACCTAGCATGTCATACATACTGTATTTAATATTAGCACAGAATGTCTTTATTTTTGCTACATATTGTTTGGATTTTGCTTCCAAAAGCTCTATATGCGTTTCAAAGTTTGCTTGTGATACTTTCTTGGAGCAGTAGGAGAATGATCGTGTCCTGTTTGTGGGTGAGCGGCTTCCGTGCGGCTCCTGGTGACCTCTTGGTGCTCTTGGTGCTGGAGGCTGAAGAGCGAGCCATCTGTTCACGGCTCACTGTGGAGACACAGTGTTGGGAAACAAAAACTGGATGTAACAGGCTGAGTGCCGGATGCCCTGCCATACGCAGCCTTCCAGTCCCCCGAGATGCAGAGTTAAATTTGGACTGGGCTGTGGTCGGAACGGCCTTTGCCCTTTGATTAACCTTCCCTGCAAGCCAAAGGCCCTGGCTGCGATTGTCACTGGTTTCAGTGGTAACCCAGTGTTTGTACTGGCAAATGACCGCTTTAATTCGCTTGCCCTGTTGCTCTATTTACATACACATTTTGTCTACTACTTTGGAGAACCTCTGTTATTACAGAAGGTCACATGTTTCAACTTGCAGACACTAGATCACAGTTTTGTTTCACTAATTGTGGTTTTTATACAAAGGGTTCAGATCAGCTGCCATTAATGTAATATACAGTGTTGTCATTTAGTGGAAATATTTACACATTGTGCATTCTAATCAGGTTTAGAGTTCACTGCATTCGAGTGTTTGCTTTCAGTGTTAAATAAACAAATTCGTTCTTCATCTCTGACATAACTTTTAGTCCATTTTCATTGCGCTGAGAGCTCCCACTGAACAGAGTTGTCACTACATGAAAAAGAACCATGGATTCAGCACTTTTGAAAGATACTATATTAATGCACAACAATTACTAAAGAAAAGCAAGTATATTGTACCTTATTTTTTTCAACTTATTTCATGTTGACTTTCATCACAGTATGTTCAGTAGTTTTATCAGTTAGCAGGTCCTGATTTCTCCATGCATTCAGAGACAAAAAAGGTGGCAAAGGAAGGGAAACACCTGCTTAAGGTAACCGATGAACTTGCTAAGCCAAATCACAGTCTTGGAATCTTCTTACCTTCGAAATATACATGCTGTGAGCTGGTAGGTGGTCCAACCCAGGGCAGGGATGGAAGTGTCAAGATGGACAGCTCCCAGGGAACTGCCCCTGCCGTAACTGAACAATGATGGCCAGCTGCCGACACTTCAGGACTAGTTACAGGGACTACAAAGGCAGCTAGCCTGGAGGTCTTGGCAGTGATGTTTTGGAGGTGAACGGGTTGAAAGGATGGCATGGAGAAGGAGCGTTTGGGGGGTGGTGGGGGTTTCTTGTTGCCTTCTGTCTGCTTGGGCCTGTCTTGATTTTTTTTTTTCTTTTTTTTTGTCCCTCTGTCTCTTGCCTCAGTCCTGCCCTGTAGCTGCCTCTGTCCCACAACTGACCATAAAAAATATTTATATACTGTATATATTTCTGTATTCTGTGTTGCTGAAGGTTTAGGGAACCCTGTATGAACAGTAAGATTGGACATTAATCTGTAAAAATGCTACATTAAAGATTTATGGGTTACATTTAATTGGTTTTCTTTGTGAATGATTGTTGCAGATTCTTATATTTTCCAGTAGAAAAGAACTTCTCTTGATCCCATTTAGTAATTAATTCCATCCAGTTTTTCACAAATTTTGGCTAGTTTTCATACATTTTTTTTAGTTTGTCCATGAAACTTCTTCAGATGAAATCCTTTATTTCTCCCATGTATTGATTGTAGAATTTACTTGAAGTTTGCAATAGTACAATAATAATTTTAATATGGGGGCACGGTGGTGCAGCAGCTTTGGCTGGGACCTGCTCTGTGGTGGGGCTGTGATTTGAGTCCTGCTTGGGGTGCCTTGCGATGGACTGGCATCCCGTTCTGGGTGTGTCCCCTCCCCCTCCGGCCTTGCGCCCTGTGTTGCCGGGTTAGGCTCCGGTTTGCCGCGACCCCGCTCGGGACAAGTGGTTGTAGACATTGTGTGTGTACTTTTAATGCTTCATATACAGTGTATTCTACACTTCAGCAAAAAAAAAATCAGTGTTTTGCAGAAAACCTTGTATTTAAAACCTTTTCCTATATATATATATCTTTGTGGGCCTGTCAGATCAAGGGCAGTTTCTAGGTCAGGCACAGAAGTTACTGGCACTGGGTTAAGCTGGCTGAGGATTTAGCTGTTTGAGGGTTATAGTTTAATTTTCTTCTGTGGTGTCCAGTTAAGGGCTCCGTAGTTCAGCTGTTGACAAAAGCTCAGAAACTATGGTCTAATGAAGCCATTTCAATGTTTATATGAATATTCCTGTACAATTTCCTCTGGGATCAATAAAGTAATCTTTTTTTCTTGCTCTCTTTTTGTCCGTCCATCCTTCTTGTTTGCAGGTGTGAATTTAAACAGAGCCAAAAATAATGAAGCAAATGTTTGTCATTTGTCAGGCTTTTGTTGCCCCGTGTGTTGCTCACATAGAAGGCAAAGATAATGAAATTAGCCTTGCGCTAAGCTTAATAGTTTAAAAGGCAACTGAAGTATTGCAGCAATTACAATTGACTACTCTCCTACAACTGACTGGCATTTATGGGGCCATTTGTCAAACCAGAATACCAATACAATTTGTTGCCGGATTAATGGGGATCTGTGTGTCATCTGTTCTGATGGTGTAAAATACTAAATACAGAAAACAAAAAATCCCACATACTCAGTTGACTGCGTGGTGCTAATTAGAAGGTGGTCTGACACAATCCATGCTTGAAATTGTAATTATTATAGAGCGGTTGTTTGCAGGTGTTGTATGGAGACAGTACAGGCATAGTTTCGTTGTCATGTGATGATGATAACCATCTGCTGTGGAAAAAATATTTGCAGTTGATTTATTTCCATTTGTGCTTTAAATCATGCAAAAGAACTTAGATCAACATACTTTCAAAGTCCAAGGTACAATATTATACATTATATTATTGTATTATGTTGATTATACTGTAATAATGGGATAGAAGCAGCAAGAGCAGTTGTGGTGGCAGTGCCCACTAACAGTAGTGCACTAATAGAGCCTTTAAACTTTGTATGCCTTATGATACACTTATTTCAATAGCATATAAATATTTCATAATGTATGTAATTACCTTATATCCATGAACTGTACATATGACAACACAGATAAACCAGAAATCTTAATTTCACTGTAATTTCAGGAAAGGCAAGAATTCATATGACTGTGCTGGTAAGCCAGTCAGTGATTGCTCCTTTCAGCAAATTACGCTGCACATTTCTCAGAGATGTCTGACCTATGATAGCTGCATTTAAGCAAACTGAAATGCCTGGACTCTAACAAACTGACAAATAGTCCTGCACATGTAATTGGTGAAATTAGACAGAGTGGAAAATAGCATCTGTTCTCAGTTACAAGCCAGCAAATCAACAGAGGTGTGTGAGAGCCATGCAGTGATTTCTAGCACAGTGGAAGTAGATATTTTTTCTCGTAGTTTTAAAAAGATGGTTATCATGCAAACTGTTTCAGTAGTAGTTAAGCGGGCTTTGATACTTGTTGCCACAAAACTACCTTGACAGTGAATGAATAGCCACTCACTGAAGACATCACGGAGAAGTACACTTTAAGTCCTCCTTGCTTTTTCAAATCGAGGGATCTTAACTGTCTTCACATGTAAAAACCCTTCAGTGTTTTAAACAGAGGTGGTGTAAAAGCTCCTACACTAGTCTTACATGAGGACTAATAGGATTTGATAAAAGGGCCCACAGATGTGTGGGCTTGGAGCTTTTGCTTGCAAAACTGTCCATGCAGTGAGAGCGGCTTTGTTGCAGCCGTGCAGATGGGTGCCACAGATCAGAGAGTACCAGCCTCTGTGCCAAGGCTTGGTGACCTTGTAATGGGTATAATGCACCATTGTAGTGAAACACAAAGCAAGTGTCACAGCAGCATTTTGAGCCCTTCTGGTCAACAGGTCCTGTGTATTTGCTGTGGGCCGGCACATTTTTCCTTCTGTCAGTCTTCCACTTCACTTGGATGCTTGGGCTGTCGCTCATCTGCATTACTCACTGGGTTTGTGCAAGCACAGATCATTCAGTGTCCTTCATCCTGCAGTGCTGCATCTTGAGGCATGAAGATGAAATCAGTTTCAACTGCATTTGTTAATTTCAGTTCAATTCGATTTATATTTGTATGGCGAGAAACAACATGTTGACTCAGTGCATGCATAGTGCAACAAATGAGGGGTTGCTGCAGGTTATCCAGGGTATGCTGGCCTTTGGATGAGATGGTATGCTTATGATTACTACCCAAAGTGACAGACAGAAATCTAGAGAGCAACAGAAACAACCAGACAGATAGTCGGACAAACAACATCTTAGAAAAGAAAAAAAATTGTAGGAAGGTGATCAGGATTCGTCTGTTTTGAGTTTTATGCACCTACTCGTGCGATGAACATCCGTCGCTTTGGAGAAAAGTGTCTGCTAAATGAATAAATGTAAATGTAAATGTAGACAGCTGTGCTAACAGATGCATTTTAGAAATGCTGAAGAAAAGCTGTGGAAGAAGAAGTATAGTTAAGCCTACATTTGAACGCATTCACTTCAGGGCCAACGCTCATATTGGCTAGTAGATGGTTCCACTCTTCAGAAGCCCTGTGACTGCAGGTTTACTGCCAGTAGTTGGTGTATTTATTCTAGGCATCACAAGAAAGCCTTCCTTGCTTGTACATACTAATAAAAAGGGGCAAAACCCTTCAGAGCCTCATAAGAAAGCAGTAAGATTTTGAAGTCTGTCCTGAAGAGGGACCTGATAACTTGAAGAAGACGATCTTACACTCCAGCACTTGTTACAATCCTTGTTGCAGCATTCAGAATTTGTTATTGTAATATGGCAAGAGTAGTAATGTCACTCATTGAATGTAAAGTATTGAAATAATGTAATGTGCTGTACATAAATGCATGTATACTGCCTTTTTTTCTGTATTTCGAATAGAGAGAAACTGTCTCAATATCACATTATTCCCTAAGTTACAGAAAACATATACAAAATATATTCAAAATATTCACTAGGATTAAGTAAGGCATACTACAGGTACTAAAGATCCTAGTCAACATGTTGCCTTCAGTTCTACCTGATCCTGAAAAGTAAAAATCCTTAAAATTAACGGGTAATAACAATAAACTCCTATCTACCTCATTTACTCCTTACAAAAGGAGTTTGGGTTTGTACTTGCTTTAGAGAGAAGTAAATTTTATTTTTTGTCCAATTTTCCTCCTTGAGTACCAGTTTGTGGTAGCAGCTGTATCATTCGATCACATCAGTCAATAGTTTGGTGTGTCACTGGCATAGCAATGAAAATAAACCTAAGCCTTTGTAAAAATAAATCCTGGACTCAGTAAAAAATACTGAAGATTCGGTCCCAACATTGAACCCTGTAGAACTCCATATGTACTTAGACACATTGATGATGGAACACAGTTATCAGAAGTATGAACATTCTGATAACAATTATCTAAATAGCAGGCGAACCATTTAAGCACACCGCCAGGCACATCAGTGTATGACTCAAGCCTGGGTTGGAGTAGGTTAAGATCTATTGTTTCAGATGGAAAAATGAGGTTTACAAGCATTTAGTATAGAACTACCTCCCCACCCATCAAAGACATATCAGCATAGAATGAGCTTATCATCAACAACTCCATGAAGCAATTTCTTTCTTTTTTTTTTTTTTACCAAATAAAGAGACAATTTAGCCCATTTTGCCAGACTCCATCATGTATTAAGTTCAGAAATGAGACTGATCGGAGGAGAAACTATTGTAGGGGATTAGCCTCTATAACTCAGCCTAAAAAAATCAGTAATGCAAATTATCAACAGTGTCATTTCATTCTGACTTCCACATTTGAATTCGTCTCCAGGTAAAATAGGATTCATTGATTTATATTTAGACTAATCATTTAGGGTCTTTTTGAAAAATGGTTTTTCCACAAGAGAGGAGTGTGGTGGTGCAGCAGGTTTGGCTGGTGTCTGCTGTGTGGCGGGTCCAAGGTTTGAGCCCTGCTTGGGTTGCCGTGTGATAAACCGTCCAGGGTGTATCCCTTCAGCCTTGTGCTGTATTTGCAGGATAGGCTCCGGACAAGCGGTTGTTGACGTTGCGGGGCAATGTTTTTAGTACTGCGTAAGCATCAGTGTTTACTGCTTCACTAGCATGGCAGTGTGTGACCATCTTTCATGACCAGTGTTATTACTCTCTAGTGCTATTTCTTGAGTTCAACCAAACGCACTCTCAGCCAGAAGCCATTCTGGATGCTCCAGTCTCATGTCGTACAAATTAGTATGGTTCTACAACTTTAAAATTGGTTTCTGCATATTTAAAGTTTAAGAAACACACAAGAACAGAAATGTTTTCTTTTGTATGTTCAGAATATGTAGCTTTAAATTTATCTGTCCTTATTTCCTACTCAAGCTGTTTCTATCCAACACCTACCCAGTACTTTTTTTCTATATAATTTAAACATCATCATGCTATAACTTACAATGTTTAAGCAAAATGTTCAGTTTTTACCTGCTGAGGACATTGTAAAAGTGTAGGTAATTATGGTTTTCTTCTTTCTGTTTTTCCACATTAATATGAGAATGAAACAGTCCTCAGTGCATTTCTCTGTCTTCTACTTCAGTGAAAGTTCTGGGGGATCTGGAAGATATCCTGGAAGCTTAGGGTTGTAAGTGTGGCTGCACAGACACCTGAGATCATTTGTGGGTGTGATGTCACGATGGAAAAAAAAAAAAATCTGAAAACAGCACATGAATAAAAGTGTTTCTATCCTGCAGTTGAGATTATTTTGTCTTGCTAATACATTTTCTACATCTTTTTTTAATTGTTTATGAAAAAATGGTTAAAGGAAACAAGAAACATGCACAGACATGACCAAGCAAGTACAAGACTTTCCATGTCCTCCCCATGTCTGCGTGGGTTTTTTTCTGGCTGCTCTGGTTTCCACCTGGAGTCCAAAGACAAGCAGTTCAGGTGAATTGGTGTCACTAAGTGGCCCTTATTACTCGAACGGTGAGTGACTGTGTGCATGTGTGAGGGGCTACCCTGCAATGGCCTGGCATCCCGTTCAAGGTGTATCCCTGCCTCAGCCTTGCACCCAATGCTTGTGGCATAGGCTCCGGATCACGTGACCCTTCTCAAGACAAAGCATTTGTTGAAATTGGATGACTGGATGATGATGATGATGATGATGATTGGATGCATGCAATAAACCTTTAACTATAGATGTGGTTTTCAATGGGAGCATTGTTACTATGTGATTGAAATACTAATCTATGGCCAAAACTTCTGGGGACAGAAAAAGATGTAAACTTTTTTAAAGCAGCAGTTATTTTTATACACCGGAAACTGCAATTAGGCCAGGATAAAATGAGAGCTGAACACACAGTTGTGGTAAATGGGTCACCTTGGGTAGGAAGCTGGACTGCGGAGACCTATTTGGGGCGAAGGTAGCGCAGAGACGAGCTGCTCTGTAGGTCGGAGGGGATAACGCACAACCAGTGCCGGGAGTGCTCAGCTGGGAGATCTCGCCGGTACCCCATGGCCCTCGGCTGTTATTTCAGTCCCGAAAAATTTTTGCTTTACACAGAGGCTGCCACCTCACTTTAGTCCAGGAGATGCATTTACTTATTTTTTTTTTTAAATTTTTGTACGGAAGGAAACATATAGGATATTTCTCCGTGGGTGTGTTATTTTCATGATAATGGCAGAGGAAACGTTAGCTGTCTTAGCATTTAAAAATGATTATTTCCTGAACAGGGGTGCGGTGGCGCAGTGGGTTGGACCGCAGTCCTGCTCTCCGGTGGGTCTGGGGTTCGAGTCCCGCTTGGGGTGCCTTGCGGCGGACTGGCGTCCCGTCCTGGGTGTGTCCCCTTCCCCCTCCGGCCTTACGCCCTGTGTTGCCGGGTAGGCTCCGGTTCCCCGTGACCCCCTAAGGGACAAGCGGTTCTGAAAATGTGTGTGTGTGTGTATTTCCTGAACAATAGCATAGCAGATTGATGGTAGTAACATTTTTACAGTATATTGTTATTGGCACTGTTTTGGAGAGACGGGTTAATAGCAGTTATGTTATACTAGGCTGTATAAAATGACTTTCATAAATACATCTGGAATTCATTTGAAGTTTCAGTAATAGTACATCACGGTCTTTCAGACCTGCAAAGGAATATGAGCTGTGAGCAACAGATGTGCTTGTTGCCTGAACTTGCACCAAGTAAAGACACGCATTCTGCAGACACACTTCCTTCAGGCTTTCCTCATACAAGATCATGTCGAGGCTATTTGTGGAAATGAAGAATAATATTTAATGTGATATAATCGTTGTGTACGTCATAACAGCTTATCGGAATAGATGCTATAATTGAAGATATGCTCCTCTGTGTCTGGCAAGTCAAGCTCAGGCATGTAATACCGACTCAGGCACAGCTCCGACATAAAAATTGGCAAAATAACACTGATTGATAGAACAGAATAACAGTTGCATTATGCTGGCAGTCTATTTGTATGCAGTTTGAAGGTGAGAAGTATTGCAGCAGGCTCCTTTTGGTGTAAGCCCTGTGAGTCAGTGACACCAGCAGTGGCACAAATTGTATCTTGAAAGTGAATGTACTGTACTGTATGTGCAGCAAACACATAATCCAGCAACACATACAGCTAAGGCACTACAATTTCACACACACACAGTCTGAAACTGCTTGTCCCGAGCGGGGAGCCGGAGCCTAACCCGGCAACACAGGGCGCAAAGCTGGAGGGGGTGGGGACACACCCAGGATGGGACGCAAGTCCGTCGCAAGGCACCCCGAGCGGGACTCGAACCTGAGACCCACCAGAGAGCGGGAGCCAGCCAAGCCTGCTACAATTTCAACCAACACAAATTAAGGTCTAAATTAAAAATACAATTTTATGGTCTAAATATATGAAAAAATTAAAAAAAAAAAAAAACTTTTTTAATCCAGCTTTCAGCTTTTAAAAGTATAGAAATGCAGGTGTTACTATATATGTCTTCATTCTGTTCATAGTGAGAACTGATTTCAGATGTACGGCTTCAGACACACATTTGAATCTCCTAGTCGCTTTCGGAGGTGGGGAAACGAACCTTAAATGAATACAGAGCAGAGCTTTGTAACTTATCTGGCAGTTTTTTTTTCTTTTTTTAATCCATTCCTTCCCTTCCCTTCAGTAACTGGTTTTCTCTCTATTTGAGAGTTATGAAAGTCCACAGTACCTTCACCATGAGTTTTCAAAATGTGTTCTGGGCGGTTCTCCCTAATTACTATTCATTCAGTTCATATTCATTCTTAGAGTTCTTCCACAATTTGTTATATTGATTTTAGCACCAGGATGCCGTATAATGTTCTTATGTTTTCAAGAGTGATAAACAAGCTTACACACGGAAGTGCTAAGTGTGTCTATTGAGGTAGGTGGCTTGTTTTGCAATTTCCTAGTATTTCATGCACGCAAAAGCACAGGGCCAAGACTTGATTAAGACATTATGTTAAATTTCATACTCATGTCAGTTGTGCCCATGTTTATTCCGTTTATGACTTCAGATACAGTTTTAACCCATTTCTCATATTTTTTGTTGCGAATTTCCATTCCAGAATGCCAGAACATTAAACTTTCAAAAGTATACATTCTTTTGGGGCCATGTCCAGCATTTTGACATTTAAAATTAATATTTGCCTGTGGTAAATTGTCTGTTAATCTGGCAGAGTTATTTGTGGATATAGATTACAGCGAGTTAAACACACCACTGCCATCCAGTGTTATTCGGAGCCTTGAAACGTTATGGGAAAAATATTTTTTTCATTGAAAAGTAAACTCTGTTTTGTACAAAGGAATGGATATAATGCACATGTGCAGTATCACCACCACAGCGAAGAATGCCAACAAACCTCCCTGTGTTTCATAAAGTGTTGCTGAGCGTTGAATTGTTGCACGTGCCCCATTGAGTGATGTTAACAGAGTTCTACAGAGTTTGTTTTGGCAAGATTTGGCCTTACTTGAAAACAGAATTTCAGGCAGCTTTGTCTTCAGTGTTAGTGATTACAAAAAGGGAGAAGATGACTAGTTGCCATTGAAATGTGTTATTGGTGTTTGATTCTGGCACTTTTGTCCGAGAAGGCCGTCGACACCACAATCCAGAGAATGTCCGTGTAGGACGTGAGCTACTCACGTGCGCTCCCATGCTTTGTGAGGCACAAACAATTCTTGCGAATGAACTTTATTGTTTCGGATGTGACACAACATTCAAAATATTCGTACATTGTCTACATGTTGAAATTAGAAGAAAAGTATGCGGGGTAGCAGGAACCAGCTCTCTTACAGTTTAACTGTTGATTATCGAGTGAAAGTGTCTCCTAAGTCAATAAAAATTCAAGGATTTCCATGAGCTCATGGGACTAAGGCTCCTCAGTGGAAAAGTGTCACCCATGTATTCTTGTGAACTGAGTTATGTCTTTTTGCCATCATCCATGTGAAAGTTGATGAGTATTTGACATTTACTTAGCAGATGCTTTTCTCCAATGCAATTCACAATGTAAAACTGCTTACAGTCACCATATTTACCTAGCTCCAGAGTACTGTAGCTAGAGAGCAAACCCGCAGCCTCTGGATCCAAAGGCAGCAGCTCAAACCACTAGACTACCAGCTGTAACTGCTGTGGATCCTGTAGATTAGGCAATCCAGTGAAAAAGCAGAGAAATCGACATGAGATTCTGCATTACTGCACCCCAAATGTTGGATCTGGGTTCCCATCTCTGCCATGCTACACCAACAATTTCTTCTAGGATGGGTGAGATGGTTGGGGTCTCTCGCTCTCTCTCGTTGATGGAACCTGAAGAAAAGTGTATCACAGTGCACAGTGGAGCCTGCAGCTCACAAAGTGAAAAGAAGCAGGAGGCTCTCAGCATGTGCAACAGAGGAGGTGTGTGCCTGCCTTCGTCCCTTCTGAGTTGGTGTGGGTGTCTTTCTTCAAGGAGGAAGTGTAAGGTTTAGGTAGTTTGCTTCAGCTAAACTGTGGTAAAAACTGAGGTAAAAAAAAAAAGAATTTCTGTGTGCTGGGCAGAGAGGACTGGGGTTTAAGGAAATTATATAGGTGGCATTCTTTATCAGTTTTTGGTCCAAGGTATTGTTCAATATTACTGATTTATATAGCTGGATACTTTATTTGAGTGGTTCATGTTGTTTCTTACCGAAAGGTACGTTAACAGGGCTTGCGCTCTGGCTCCAACTAAATACCGACGGTGACGATTCTGCCTATACTGTTTTGTCTATGAGTAGGATTTCAAAATTGTCCTCAGGTGCGGTTCACGTTTACTCTCGGTTGCTGTGTAGTATGTCATCCAGCACCATTTATATCAGTTGAATATCGTTCAAATTAAGCAGGGGTTCATTTTATTTTTTTCTTCTCGGCAATTTAATCAACATTATTAATATTTAGATTTCATCTCGCTTCGGATATATAACTTGCATAAAGATATCCTGCTTCTGTCCACATCCCAAATCTCACGGAAACCGAACTACTTCTTGTTGCTCGCAAGTCCTCAAGCTATGGAATTCCGTGCCATTTTGATTCTTCGATTTTGTGCTCTTTATATAACCCTCCGCGGAGCCTCCGCGCAGCACTGTTTGCGCTGTGACTCATTTCACAGCCCTTCGGAAAGCACTCCCCCCCGAAACAGACATGTTGTTACAGTTGTAGGTTTTGGACAGCCTTTCACGGGAAACATGTAGCACTGACTGTCTCCACTGAGCTGGTCTGAGTCCATCACGTAGCGGTCAGAGGAAGGGAGCTATCTCCTTCTCCCTGCTCTCTCACTTTCACCGATGACTGACTGACTGGCTCTGTTGTCACATTTCTGATCTCGCCCCCATTGTCAAATATCCATCCCCAGAATAAAGGGATTTTGTTTTCGACTCTTGCCTGAAAGTCACACTGTCGAGAGGGGAAGAATTACGATGTGGCAAGAAGCATCCTCATTGTTTTTGCTCACATTCCAGGGCTGGCATCACACATTTGACGTGGGCTTGAAGGTCAGTACGGGGAGTGCCACCACAGGAAAAATGTGTTGCCTTGTGTTCTCAGAGCGACGCTGAAGCGGGCACCTCAATGTTTCAGGCCCATTGCTCTCCGTTCCGTGCAGTTGAGGAGTTCCTCGGTTTTATGAGAGGCTTGCGCTGCTTCGCAGGGACGTTCTCCAGCTGTGCACTCAGCACACAACCTCATGCATATTCAGGAGGTGGAGGAAGAGTTTGGCGCTGGAGCCAAGGCCAGACACCAAGGCGTATTGATGGATAGCTTTGAGTCTGGCTGTAGCTGCGCTTCTCTCTGCGCTCCAGGTGGGAATAAGCAAAGTGTGATGAATTTTACCGGCACGGCAGGCAGGCAGGCAGGCAGGTAGGCAGGCAGGTAGGCAAAACAAGCCGTCTTGGATAAATGAGGCTTTGAATTTTGGTCCTGGGTGAAAATTCTAGCGGGGCTTAAAATAAAGTGTTTCGGGAAGTGGCTCACTAGGAATGTGGCTTTTCACACATGTGCTGCCAAATGTTAAGCAGAATTGGGTAAGAGGTGACTTGAAGTCAAGGAGGCAGCTACAGACCTGGTAGACAAAAGTACACCGATTCAGTGACATCTCAGGTGCTATTGGATGCTATTCGAAGACATGGTGGAGGGAAAAAGGGTGGGATCACAAGCGAGTGCTGAGATCCGGCGTAAAGATTGAACAGGCAGCTTCAGCTGGGACCACAGTGGAAATTTTGGTGCCTCTGATTAACCCCTTTGATTGAATTTCAGAACTAGATGGGTGATAAACAGTTGGAGGCTGAAGTATTAATGACTGAAGTAACATAAGAGCCAAGCTCAAATAAAATGCCTGATCGCTCTCTGTCTGCAGAAGAGATACATGGAACATTTATGATTCCTGTGTGTGACATTTTTTAAGATTATGATAATTACAGTGATTGAATGAGATCCAGATCTTTCAAACGTCTTAGACATTTTCTTGTTGTTTAGAGCTTGCACATGTATCATTACACATTGCAAAATGCTGAAAAGTTCATCGTGCCAGTATATCATTCACGATTAATGCATATTTACAGCTTGGATGTGTGAGTTCATAAACTGACCTGATATCACCAGTGTCCTGCTCTTTGTGTGTCCATGGCTACACTTCAGTCTGTTTTGAAGTACCGTGCACAGCTCCCTTTTTACCTTTTTACCTCACATACATACATAAATGCCCTCGTTTCGGTGTTAAAGAGGTGGCGCAGCGAGTAGTGCTGCAGTCTCCCAGAACCTGGGTGGTGTGAGAGGATGTGGGTTTGAGCCCCACGCAGTCTGTGTGGAGTTTGCGTGTTCTCCCTCTGTCTGTGTGGGTTTCCTCCAGGTGCTCTGGTTTCCTCCCACAGTCCAAAGACATGCTGTTCAGGTTCACCCCTTGTGTGTGAGTGACGGAGAGAGTGTGTTCCACTGATGTATGGATGAGTGACACATTGTAAGTAGTGTATCGAGCAGTGTAAGTCACCGTGGTGAATAAGGTGTGTGGGCTGATAACACTACATGGAGTTCATTGGAAGTTGCTTTGGAGGAAAGTGTCTGCTAAATAAATAAATGTAAAAAATATATGTATTACAGGTTGTGTGAGAGCATTAACCACCTGATTTGCATCCTCTGTTCAGAGCCGATATGTTAGAGAAAGAGTGGTGTGTGTGTGTGTGTGTGTGTGTGTGTGTGTGTGGGTCTATTCTCTGTGGGAAGGTTCGATGTACAATGCTGAGGGATGTATCGGTGCCAGACCAAAATCAGGACATGGATATCTGAGAGGGAGGGGAGGTTAAACTACTCAGTCTGCCAGTGAAGGAGACAGTGTGCAAAATGCACACAGCTATAACACCAGCTTCTGAATGCTGTCTGGTGAATCCCTGTCAGCGAACCTCCCTCGGTAAATGAAGTCAACGCCTTGCATACTTAGGAATTGTTATCCCACCTCATTTTGTTTGAGAATTGTGCTTTTCATGAGGTAAGCACAGTACTCATTTTGCGTGATCCACAGTCGCGTATGTGCTTTCCTGGTTCGACAATCCGTTTAGGGCACGTTGCGATTCGGCAAACCCTTAAGCAATCGCATGTGGCCTTTTAATGCACAACCTTTTCACTTTTACCACGGTCCCGTGCCCACTGAAAAAGTATGTAGTTACAGAGAGGCTTCTCCATTGATTCTGTTTATTGCTTAAAGTTGCTCTGCTTGTGTTGCAGGAAACAAATGAGATTGTGGCCATTAAGAAATTCAAGGACAGTGAAGGTGAGTGTAATGCGGGTATCAAAATGAAGTAACACCATTTATTTTATTATACACGTGACAGCAAACGTAATGCTGTGCACTTTGTGACGTATACCCTTGTTACAAGGTTACTACTAAACAGGGATTTAGAAAGAAATCCATGGCAGATATTAGAAGAGTTTTGCTTTCTTAGCCCTTGCAATAAAATGAATTTGTTTTGATAAAAAATGCTGCTGTTCCCCAGACAATAGGGGGAGATGCTGTGCTTAGATCCTAATGGAAAGCAAAATGGCACACTGTAGGCAGAGAGGACTCAGACAATGTGTCAGTGGAACAACGGGACAATGGGAGCGTTTGCGTTCTCCGCCTTTGTCTTCAAGCCTCTGAGCCCAAGGCCGCATCCTCACTCACCGCCAACTCTTTCCTCAGAGAATGAGGAGGTCAAGGAGACCACGCTGCGCGAACTTAAGATGCTGCGCACGCTCAAGCAGGAGAACATTGTGGAGCTCAAGGAGGCCTTCCGCAGGAGGGGCAAGCTCTACCTGGTCTTTGAGTATGTGGAGAAGGTTAGCTCAAAACTGGTTGCAGTAAGCTAGCAGTGATCTTCTTGTTATTGACCTCTACTTCCAGCGCTTACTTTTTGTTGTAGGTGTAAGATGTGAAAAGCTCTGCTCTGAAATGGGAATTTAAATTCTGCATTTCCAGGGCGTACCTCTGAAAACTCACCAGGACCTTATGCAGTAAATGTCGTTTATGGTTAGTCCAGATTGCGGTTGGGTGCGGTACTAGATTCCTCCTTTCTTTAGAACATGCTGGAGTTACTGGAGGAGCAGCCCAACGGCGTGCCACCTGAGAAAGTGCGAAGCTACATCTATCAGCTGATCAAAGCCATTCACTGGTGCCACAAGAATGACATCGTTCACCGGGGTAAGGAGTCACCGAGCCGTGTTACGCCGGGTGGAGGGCCGGGTCGATCCCAGCCGACGCTTCCGCTGCGGGAAAACATCCCTTGACGTCTTCACGCGAAGTCGTTTTATTTGTTTCTATTTGAATTTACACTCTGAAATGTGTTAACAACCGCTAGCGAAGACGCTGTTCACGCGGGAGGTTGTTCCGTGCGTGTCGACGTGATTCGGCTGGAAAAAAATAATCTCTTAGCTCATTATTAAGGGCAAATGTGTTTTATTAAAAGTCTGAGGAGGGATGCATTCTGCTGGTTCTGCTATGTAGCAGCGAGCTCTCTCTGCAATCTCACCCCAGATATCAAGCCCGAAAATCTCCTCATCAGCTCTGACGACGTTCTCAAGCTGTGTGACTTTGGTAGGTAAAATTACCACCCTCTCTATTTATAGAGTCACATGGTGTGATGCGCAGCAGTGGTGAGAATGAATTTTCTCCAGTGCTGGAATTTGTCTCATATCAGTAAACGAACTCGCTGTACCTGTCCCGTGTGTATTTAATGCCGTCGCAGCTCCATCGATGGACGTGCGGTACATCAGCATGACGCAGACAGAGCTGCGGCCCGTCCGTGTAGCGCGTCCTCTGTCCCCGCCGTACGGTTCGCAGCGATGCAGCACAGACTGTCTCGGGAAGCAAAGGGGACCAGGGCAATGTTGAAGTTCTTTGGTGTCCGTTTAAGCATTGAGTGAAACACTGAGTGGTGACAACACTAGTACTGGGAAAATGTTTTTGACATTTTGAACTGGATGAAGCAGTTATGCTTTTCCCGATGCTGCTTTCAGTCCCGTAATTGAGTCCGACAGCCATTAGGTTCGCGCTTCTCAAGGTGTCAGCCTGATCTATTGACCCGGTCCGTCGCCTGCTCTCTTCCAGGCTTTGCTCGCAACTTGTCAGAGGGGGACAACGCGAACTACTCCGAATATGTGGCCACTAGGTGGTACCGCTCTCCGGAGCTTCTGTTGGGGTGAGTTAGTTTTTCCATGTTCGTGTACGTGTGTCTCTGTCCACGTGTTCACATGTGCACGCTTGTGTGTGTGCGTGTGTGTGTGTGCATCCATCAGTCGGTGTATCTTTGTTTTTCTTTCTCTCGCTGTGCATGTGTGCGTGCATCAGCTGACGGATTGTTAATGCGAGTGCGATCGCGTCGGTTGGTGCGTGTTTGACTATCGTTGCAAGAAGGCGCATTTTGCGTGCTGATAGAGCAGTGGCGTCATCGCTGGCTCACGCAGTTTCTGATGTCCCAGCAAAGTAATCAGCTCTGTTTTGAATTCGCTCCTGTTTTTTCGTTTAGCGATCAAGCCTCAGCTCTGCGTGAATGTATTATTTATGGTTCGTTGATGATGCTGTCAGTGACAGGTTTGATTATCTTCTGAGCGCTTCTTCTTGTTTCGTGGGACAACTTTGACGGGGTTTACCTATGCTTTGCCACACTGCGACACCACCCGGATCTCTTCAGAAGTATTTAAAACACACCTTTTTTAGCGCCTCATGGAATTGACTAAATAACAGTGGGGGAAAAAGCTGGAATATCTCCGAAATTCTCTTGATATTTAAATTCCTCCCACACAATTACATCTCCCTCACGTCAAGCTTTTCTGCTTAAATCTTTCATCCCCCTCTCGTTCCGTGTACCTTATCTACTTTTCCGACTTCCTCTCGGCATTTCCTCCTCTCGGTCTGTCATCCATCCGTTGCGTTTGCGCCGCTCGTGTTTATTCGCTTGTCACTCGTCCCCGCTTTATATAACCCCGAAAGTATTCGAGTTAACCAGCAATTAGCACTTCCGCTGCCTTCTCTTCCAGCCTTCTCTTTACCGGCGGATGCAGGGAGAGTCCGGCGGTCCGGGGAGCGCCTCGCCGGTTCTCACGCTCTCCCTCTCTTTCTCGCCCTGTCAGGGCTCCCTACGGAAAGGCCGTGGACATGTGGTCCGTGGGCTGCATCCTGGGGGAGCTCAGCGACGGGCAGCCCCTCTTCCCGGGAGAAAGCGAGATCGACCAGCTGTACACCATCCAGAAAGTGCTGGGTCCACTGCCACCTGAGCAGATGAAGCTGTTCTACAACAACCCCCGCTTCCACGGGCTGCGGGTGGGCTGCCCCGCTGCACGTCCTGCTAACTCGCCCCCTTCTCCCTCTCCCTCTCCCTCTCCTCTCCCTCTCCTCTGTCTCTGTCGCCACCTGGCTGAGTTCCCCATAACCAGAGCAAAGAGGACCGCGGTGACTCACTGTCCCGCCTCTGCCCCTGGAAATCAACTGGCAGGCAAAGCAGCTGGGTTTGTCACCGGTGACACTGCGCAACTCAGCCATGAGCTGCCATGTTGAATTCCCTAACATATTAATCTAATAAGAAGACTAATGTAAACGCAGTCCGTGTACTTGTGGCACAAGCAAAAACAGCTTCGCTGGAGCGCTGCACGGTGTCATCAAAACATAATGGTTCCTCTTTTAGGGTCAATGCTTACTCGAAATTTCCACGATTCTTTGGTACAACAACATGAGAAGATAGAACTATGTCTGGCAAAACAGTGATCGCTATTGATTTATGGCTATATTGAAACAGTATTAAATGACCTTACGTGGCACGGTTTGCAAAATGCGATGACCGATTGAGTTTGCTGATTTCATCAGCGTTTATTTTAAAATTACGGTCGTTTAATTCTACGTAAAACTAATACAGTTGGTACATCTGTGAAATTCTAGAAAATTCTTTAAAATTAATTTGGAAAATGAAAACTAGGATGGGATGCACGAAGTTATCAGTCTTCAAAGGACTGGGTGCCGAATCTCACGACATCCCAGAGCAGAAGAGGAGGAAGAAAATGGGAAAGAGGCGAATTCCATGCCGGAGTCGTCTCTTCCCATTAGCAGCTCGAGATGAATGTAACCCCCTTTTCTGAGTGTATTGAGGCCACCAAGCTGAAAGTAGGACATAAGTGGTGAGAAAAAGGAAGGAGTGCCAGTCTGGCATTTATAAAATATTCTACAAGCATTTACATATTAGGCCATTTATAGTCTGGACCGGTTTCTGAACACTTTGTGCTTCAGTGAGACAAATGCAGACGTGCGTAGATTTGATGTAAATGTATAAATTGTGCAATACATGGAATGGGAAATACCACAAAATGTAAATACGCTTACCTTTTCGTTGGGTCTGATGTATGCGTGAGGTGTCCTTGGTGGGAAAGAGTGGGTCTGCAAGTCCCTTTATAGGGAAGAGTTTGAGACAAAAATGTCAGTGTATGGATACATGCCTAGTCATTGAAGATGACCCAAAGAGGTTAGGAGCTCAGGTGTGGTGCTTACAGAAAGCTCACTTTGAGAACCCCATGCTGTGAGGGGCATCAAAGTGCGTCTTGCCTGTGCGTGCCGTATCAGAAAAAGAGAAAATAAACAAAAACTTTGGCCCCAGACACTTGCAGTTACGGCTGCTTTGACAATCCTATAGAGAACTTTGCTCTCCTGCCACTTGGGTCAGAGGTCAGAACATAACAAGTGGTTGTTCTGCAATATGCAATCAGTCTGACTTAACACATTTTATTGTGTGGACTGGTATACGCAGCAATGAGGTAATGTCACTGTGCTAGTATCCTGGTGAGAGAACTTGTATTACAGTATAATGTAGACATTGGTCCTGTCAATGGTTTTTTCAGTGAAACTATTCACATTCTGTGTGGCCTGGGGGAAGCTGGAGGTGGCTCCACAATTTGAACTTTAGATCCCAAAAAAGTTGTCTAATAAAAGTGTAAGCAAAAGTAAACGATGTGGCCCCTTTAAACATACGCAGTAGAACATCACACTCACTCACTTTTGGTAATCGTTCATCCTGGTCAGGATCACAGGGGTCTGGAGCCTACCCCGGAATCACTGGATGAAAAGCTTGGGGGAACACCCTGGATGGGACACCAGTCCATTGCAGTCAGTGAAATCAGTGAGAGAAAAAATGAAAAAAAAGATAAACATCTGTGTATTCACTTTGCTCCCTCTTCTCACGCTCTCCCTTCGTGTGATCAGACCAGCTGATTTAAAAGTTGGTCTTGATTGTCCTTTTAACCACCAGAGATAGTTGGCTTTGGAGAAGTGTCCATCAAGTCAGTCCTGCCCCCCCCCCCCCGTTCTGCTTCCCACCTGTTCTTTCATTGTTCACTGATCTCTTTCTTGCTATGGTCTTTCTCATCCACTGCTGTCACGGTTTGCGGTGCTTCACAATTAAATTGTTGCTCTTTTTTGGAAGTGGAACTGACAGATGGGATTAACTGGCCGTTTGGCCAAGGGCAAGGATACTGCAGAACTGTTCAAGAGCAGTTTTCACACACAGTTGAACAAGTCACAGGCACCGCTTACTGTGGCCCACAGCACATCATGCACTGAATGGCTATAAGGAACAAGACCAAGGAAGCACTTTGTCCTTTGGTTCCTGGATGATACACACTAATGTAAAAGGTAACACATTAAAGAGCTACAGTACACACACACACACACATTTTCAGAACCGCTTGTCCCATACGGGGTCACGGAGCCTACCCGGTGACACAGGGCGTAAGGCCGGAGGGGGAGGGGACACACCCAGGACGGGACGCCAGTCCATCACAAGGCACCCCAAGCGGGACTCGAACCCCAGACCTACCGGAAAGCAGGACTGTGGCCCAACCCACTGCGCCACTGCACCCCCTAGAGCTACAGTATTATTTCCTTATTATTATTGTGCTACTACATCAATATTAGTACTGTTTGTGCTATACAGAAGTATTATACATAAATATGTATTGTTGTACTGAGTGGATTATTTTTCCAGTAGTATATTTAAATATACTACAGTGTTACATGAAAATTATTGAATTTAGTTTTGTCTATACCTATGGGTCAGTCAGACCTGACACTACAGCTTTCGGTGGCACTTGGCAAGAAGTCCGACACCCCTTAGAGGTATCCCTTTCTTTATATACGTTGATAAAGGTACACGTGCATAAACAGGCTAAAAAAATATTTTTATTTGAGATGTAGATGCATGAAGCTGTGAAGAAGGGAAAATTAAAGTTGAATATAGAAAAAAAACACAATTTTGATAATATGCATGCAAGCATTATACGTGGATCTCTTTCGGACTGACTTCTCCCTTGATCTGTGCGATAAACATACAGTATGTTATCTGTTTAATAATTAAAAAAGGCCTATATGCAGCTACTCGTGTAATGTATACCGGTTTATACAGTGGAATGTGAAAAATGGACTGTATTCAAGAATCACTTTCCTTCTGTTGGTATAATGCACTCTTTGTAATTTTCTCCGAGACGTACGTTACTTTGGAGAAAGCGTCTACTTCATGAAAAAATGTAAATTTAAATATGCACAGAACACACATTTTATTTTGACAATGAAAAAAAGACTGAAAACAACAAATTTTCGAGACAGACGTTTAAGGGAAGAAATAGGCGTGTATCCTCTTTACTGCGTAGACTAATTGTTTGTTTAATTGAAAATGTTACCTAAAATGTTACATTTCAAAGACATACGGTAGCGATGCGTAATATGATGTTTACATAATATATAAGCAAGCAGATCTTCAATTTTATAATGAAATTGTTTCATTAATACTACACAAGGTTTTTATTAATTTTTTTCCCCCAAGATTTACAATTTACTTTTTGATTTTAGTGGCAAAATTTGCCCCCCCACAAAAACATTCCAGAGGCCCTAGGCAATTATTTAGGTTCGTCTAATTGTCAGACTGCCGCTGGGGCCAGTTCCTCAAGTCAAATTTGTCTCAGTCCACGGTTAACTGTGTTTCACTTCATGGCTGATCTTGCTGTCTGTATGTGTGCGTGTGTGTAGTTCAGTACAAATTGACCCTTTATTTTTACATGTGTGTTTTTCAGTTCCCCACGGTGAGCCACCCTCAGACCCTTGAGAGGAGGTACTTGGGTATCATAGGTGGTGTCATGCTGGACCTGATGAAGGTGCGAGCTGGGCTCCCTACTGCTTGTCTGTTTCACTGCTTCCTACCCTGCAGATAACTAAAAAATGTGTAGAATACGTGGCAGAGGCTTCTTCTTCCTGCAGCACTCCACCTTTCCTCATGGGAGGATTACAGATTGATGGTATTGGTGTTTTAATTAGATGTGGAAATGGAACTGAATTGTCATGTTCCTGGGGGGGCTTTAGGAGTCTGATAGAGTAATCTGTGGTTTCATTGGGATCATTGGAATCATTCTGAATATCTGCCTGTGACTTCAGCTATGCAGGAACAGGGAGCTCCCATCCCTGACATTTCCCATCTGGGTGGGCTAGTAAGAAGACCCCCATCTCAGATGTGTAGATAGTGCTTGTGATGTGTCCCGGATGGAAGAATGAGTTGCTTATACAAGGAATTTCTGGAGTCGATCAAAGCGTGCAGAGAAGCTTGTGAGCAAGCATTTAAAACACGTTTTAAATATTTTTCGTTTCCTGGAATTACTCCGTTTTAAAATTCATTGTAAAATGTGTCGTAACATCCATGTTAAATATATCCATGTAGGATTTATTCTAATAAATTAATTCTGTTGTTCCTTCGTACCCAAAAATCTGTTAGACACGATAGAATATGATGCTGCTTGATGTTTTCCTTTCCCAGTGACATTGCTCACTGTAATGCAAAAGCACATTTTTTCCCACCTGGTGAATGCTAATGTATGACTAATCCAACACCAGCAAGTCGCTCAGAAATCTGCCAGTGTTTTCTTTAAGCACTGTCATCATGTAACAATATCTCCCACTGTCTCGGTGTGGTAATCTCTCTCCCATCGAGAGATGGACACTTTTGTGAAAAGGTTACCGCCGTAAACATTGAAATATCAAGGGTGACTTCAGTTTACTTTTTATTAGGGTTTAAGTGCGAATGAAGGAGGAAGAATAATTCAGTAATGAGCTATAAACCATAAGTTCCAGAAAGGACTCCTCTCTAAAAGTACAACAAATATCACTTGTATTCATGGGCTTGCCATTTATATTTTAGGATACGAAAAAGGGCAATATACAGTAACAGTCAAAAGTTTGAGTCCGTTTGCTGGAAACTAATGTTTTTTGAAGGCATTTATTTAACACGTTTGATTACGAAATGAGGTGCCGTGTCCTCCCTGCTTTTTTGCCGTAGTTCCCAGACGTGAAGAGCATGTATGTGAGCATTGCAGGGAACGGGCTTAGAGGTGCTCTGTTTCATGATACTGATGATGATTCTTGTTTACTTAATCACTTCTTAGCTAAGCATGACACGGACAATATGCAGCTGTAAGTTCATCCAGTTTGAAATGGAGGATTTTTCTTGTCAACAAAGAAGCCTTCCAGCTTATTACAGGGAACACACTGGAGATCTGATTGATGGCTGTTGCTGTTGTTTCATTTGGATTATTTTTGGGTGTGTTTCTCTATCAGAACCTGCTACTGCTGAACCCAACAGAGCGGTTTCTGACTGAGCAGAGTCTCAACCACCAAGCCTTTCAGACCCAGCGTGTGACGGACCGGCCCAATCCAATATCGCCTACTCCCGTCCGCTCCTTAAAGAAGAAGCCTCACCATGGAGAGAACAACACCTCCAGCAGGTTAGGTCTTCCTGCCCACTTCATTGCATTACCATGGATTCTTGTGTTAAGGTGCAGCAGGTAGTGTGGGTTCTCGCAGTTCCAGGGGTGTGTGATGGGAAGAAGGTATGATCTATGCTTTGTCTCTGTGGGGATGCATGTTCTCCCCATGTTTGCCTTGGTTTCCTTCAGGTACCCCGGTTTTCTTCCACAGTCCAAAGACATGTTTCAGGTGGATTGGGAATCTAAATTGCCCTTAGTGGATGTTTGTGTGTGTGCGTGCGTGCATGTGCATGTGTATGGCTACCCAACAAGGACTGATGTCTCATCCAGGGTAAACTCTGCCCAACCTAACAGCTTATTCTTCTGGGATAGGGTCTGGACCACTGCAACCCTGACTTTGACAAGTGGTTATTGATAAGCTAGTTTAATCATGACAAAAAAAGGAAAAACACAACAGAGCATCAGAAGATGTCACGGTTCTCGTTGCTTGTTTCTTTTCCCATGTTATTCGGCTCTTATGCTTGAACCAGAGCTTAATGAGACAGCAAGAGATGGTGCATCATAGATGCATGATGAAGCGCTGTGAACATGGAGGCTGGATGGTCCTCACCATCTCTAACAGTGTCCCTCCTTCTGTCGGTTTGCACAGGAGCCATGGAAGCAAAAGCTCAGTACACCATCGCTCCAGCAGCAAGGACCGCTCCGGCAACAAGGACTGCTCTACTCTGCACCGCCATGAGGACCTCCACCCCAACAATGACAACTTCCTCAATGGGAACATGCCTGCCTCCTCGAGCCTCAGCCCCACACTGCACCCCAAATCCTTCCAGCCCCAGTCTCTCAACCGCTCTCCCTCCTGCAACAAGGACTTGGCTAACAACAACCAGCCCCACCTACTGAGCCCCAAGGACAACAAAGGCAAAACCGAGTTTGATTTCAATGTGGGGACCAAGGGCTCCGATGGGTCAGGTTCAAAGTACCTGAAGGGCACTTCGCGCTCCCAGAAGAGTCAACACTCCTTCACTGAGGGCAAGACAAACACACTGCAGGCCGGAGAGAAGCACAGCCGGCATAGCTATGTGGACTCCTCCCACGGCTCCATGCCTTCCTCGACAAAGAGCTCCTCCTCCTATCTGAACCTCTCCAAGAGCCACGGAACTCTCAGCGATGCCAAGTCGGTGGGGAACCTGAGCGACACCCCGAGCCCCTGCTACTTCCCCTCCAGCTGCATGGATCTGAATGCTCCGGCGAGCCCAGCAGTCCGGCACCGCGAGCGTGAACGAGACCGTGAACGTGACCGTGACCGAGACCGGCCTGCTCCCAGCCCCTCTGGTCGCAGCACCTTGGACTCGCGCCGCTCCTCCACCCGCCACAAAAACCTTGAGGAAGGCAAATCACCTGAGCTTCTAGACCCAGGAGGTGGGGGAGGGAGCCACTCGCACTCCCTGACCACCCCCCACGAGTCTTACCCTTACGGCCTGGGCTATACCAGTCCATTCTCCTCTCAGCAGCGGCCCCACCGGCACTCCATGTATGTACGACGAGAGCGGCAGCGGGTCCACAAACCGGACATGGGCCTCACGGTGGGCCAAGGGCTGCCTACCCGTGCTAGCAGCCTACAGCTTCTCTCACCTCAGCTGCAGCATCGGACCCTGACCCATCACTCCCTGGGCTCCTCGAGAGAGGACTGCACAGATGACTTGAACAGGGTCAGTTCCCCAGCAATCATGGTCCTCTGACTTCCTCCCTTCTCTCACTCTCAGAGGGTGATCTCTCCTACTTTTCTCATTCGGTGCCTCCAACAGACAAGGCCCGCATGTAGCTGTTTTTCAGGAGTGTCTATATTGGCTTGAAAGGTTTTTACTGACGCCTCTAAGTTTCAGACCTCACCAACACTTCTGGACCTCCGAGGAACACATTCTCCCAGCAGATGATCCAGGAAAATACACCCAGCTTAAGCTACCGCTATTTTTTTGTGTCACCATTGGCTAAAATGGGCTAAAACACTGCTTTTTGTCTGTCCCTTTCTTGTGTTGACAACATAGAAGCTTCCCCCAGCTTTTGCTAAAATTTATTGCAAATTACAGAGCCCTGATATGTTAAAAACCTGCATCGATGCATGCGTTCGTTTAGCAGGCAGCAGTTTTTTGGACATATATTGGTAATTCCGTTTGAGACCTTTTAGACCAGATCTGACAGCGTGGGGTTCAGTTAGGACAAAAAAGTGCAAGTAGGAAAGTTAGACCGAAAGGCCGACCCTCATCATAGCTCATTTCTTTAATATGTTCTAATGACAAATATTTTCATGCTACCAGTCACTAAAATGTTTTAGTTTACATTTACATTAATTCATTTAACAGAAACTTTTTGCCAGAACAACATATATCTCAGAGAACAATACCAAAAATTCATTATATCAACAGAAGGAGAAATTTGGATGCAGACACATGATTGTTGAGTACAGTCTATTTGTCACATATGAACAACCCCATATGAACAAGTATACATTACGAGTAGGTGCACACAGGCTTTCCTTTATTAAAAACATGTTATTAAACATGATTACATATGACAAAACATACATATTTATTGGGCACTTGCGCGATAAAGTGAGTTAGACCAAGGTGAAGTGAGTCAGAACATGGTGACACCCCTCTTAAATCTAGAGAGAGATTCAGCAGTTCTGAGTGAAAGGGGGAGGGCATTCCACCACATGTGAGCCAGAACCAAAAACGTTTGTGCTTTTGATTTGAGAACCCTTGTGTGTGGGACCACCAAGTGAGCAGAGGTCCAGAAGCATAGCAGTCTGGTTGGGGTGTAACGAGTGATCAGGTCTTGTAGATTTTGAGCAGCAGATTCATTGATGGCTTTGTAGGCTGTAACCAGAGTCTTGAATTTGATTTGGGCAGCTAAAAGAAACCAGTGTAGAGAGACCAGGATGGATTCATGGGAATGTATCGGCAGGTCAAACACGACATGTGCAGTAGTCCAAGTGGGATATCACCATCACCTGGACCAGAAGTTGTATGCAGTTTGTTGTGAGATAAATGCGGGTCTTGCGGATGTCATGCAGGATGTATCTATAGTACCAGGTTATGGCTTTGGTATGTTGAGAGAAGGACAGACTTGAACAAGTTGTCCAGTTTGATAGCGAGTTCTCGGCAGGAGGTCGGATCGGCTAGGAGGTGGAGGATCTCTCTGTTTTGGAGAGATTTGTAATTTGTGATTAGACATTTCTGATCAGGCAGAGATTTCTGAGAAGCAGGCGGCAATGCCATAGGAAATGTCTGTAGCTCAGGGGGAAAGGAGAGGAAGTAGCAAGCCTTGTGGAGCACTAGTCTAGAGAGGCTGAAGGGATGATTGGGAACCCTGTGAAATTACTTGGTAGGATAAGTAGATAGGTAGGTAAGTAATTTATCTCCTATCTCCTGATAGGTAGAATTCAGACCTTTTCAGTGCAGTTCCGATGATGCCAAGCTGTCCAAGAGAGGAGAGTAGAATCCGATGGTTGACAATGTCAAATGCTGCAGACAGGTCGAGGAGGATGAAGACAGCGGAGAGGGAGGCCACTCTAGCCGACTGGAGAGCACCTGATACTGTGAGGAGAGCTGTTTCGGTGGAACAATTCCCAGTTCAAACTACTATGTTAAACCAAATTAGTTGAAAAGTTAAATTTTTTTCACCGCTCAAATTTGTGTTACTCCTTAGATTTCTGTCTGAAAATGGATAAGACAGTCATCTTAAATTTAATTAAATAGGTGTTACAGCAGTTATCCACTTAATCGCTCTTAGCCTCGCAGTGATTAAGTAACAATTGAATTTTGTAGCCCAAATGAGGTTCGGCTACGTTTTTTCTCCGCAGCGATGTACAGTGATGGCTGTGTAGTATTTAGCTGAAACCTTCGTCCGAGGAGACTTAGCAGTGCTACGCACCCTGCGCCGAACTCCCTGCATTCATTCATACATTTATAGCCCTCAGCAATGTAACACAAACCATCACACACTAAGGGCAATGCATAGTCTCTGTTTGACCTGGAACACACGTCTTTGAACTGCGGGAGGAAAGCGATGCAAGCATGGGGAGAACGTGCCTACTCCACAGAGACGGAACAGGGATCAAACCTGTGTTCGGGCTCATAGCACTTCCTGCTGCGCTACCATGCTGTCCCGTGTTTAACTTGGAGCTCTGTGATTTATTTAATCAGCAGCTCAGTTATAATTACAAAGCTCAATTAAATAAGAGCTCTGTTGTAAAACTTGGAGGTGTCGGCCAGGGTCGGGGCTGAGATCGGCTGATTCGGATGCCCCAGGGCTCTGTAGTTACCAGCATTCATTGTTTGTGTGGTTCTGTGCTGCAGAAAATTCTCAGATATCAGTTATCCCTCCCAATCTCATCTTTGCATGTGATGACCGTTCGCTGGCTGTCCGCATCATTTGCTGTCCATTTTACCAACAGAGCGAGCCACCCTCTACAGACGCGACCCACCCCCGACCCGCGATTAAAGACTCCTCGCGGGACACCACAGCACCATTTCACACACAGCGCCCAAAAAATGAGGTCCGAGCTGCTGTCACCTCTTGACACTGAGAGCCAAATCGAAGCCGCTCTGTCTGAAGACATCACTGCTCAGTTTCGACATGGATATAAGATATATCGATTCACTTTCGCTTTCTCATATTTCTTAGTTAATGCTTTTGCTATGTATGGTCATTCCTTATGGCTTTTTTCTGTGTAAGATGACGTACGCAGTTTTAAGATGTTTATACCTCTCTTGCATTGTATGTTCATCTGGAGTTTTATAAAAACTGCATTCAGTTATTAATTTAGTGGCTTAAAATAAGTTGCTGCCTGGCAAACTTCTTCCACTTCCTCTCTCCTTACACTCTGTCCTCTTCAATCCTCTTGTCAGGGGTTAATCTTTGCCTAGGACATTGATCATATTGACCACTCCGGTGGGGCCCGCAGTACTCAGTAATGAAGCTGGTCTTTCTCGGAGGCTACGCTGTCTTAGTAACGGTCTTCTGACTGTCCAGGTGGGTCTGTACCAAGAAGCGCAACCTGAAGACAGAGCCTCACCGCAGGAAAACCGCACCATCTTCAGCAACTCCATGCCCAGGAGGATAGGCAGCTTCTATAGGGGTATGTATGCGTCACATGGCCCCGCTCCTCCGGCTACTCGTGTTGCGTGCCTGTACGGTGGCTCTCTAACAGCATCCTGTGGTTTGGGACGCAGTGCCATCCCCCCGGCCGGACAACTCCTTTCATGACAGCGGGGTCCAGAGCAGGATGGCGGCTGGCGACACAGGTACCATGGGAAGCAACTCCAAGCGGCAGACAACCTTTGACCCCTGGTGAGGAGCTGGTGCCACACACGCTGTCCTACGCAGGGAAACCGTCCGCCTTCATCAAAATCAGTTTCGCCTTCTAAATCTTTTTTATCGTTCCAGCTCACATTTAAAGGAAGGTCCAGATAAGCTGCTTTAATTGTCAGGCAAATGTGAGAAACACAAGCTCGGCTGAATTAAAATTTTGACATTGCACTCCTGCGTAGAGTGATACGGAAGAATATTTTCCTACTGTGTATACACGGAGGCAGCAACATATTTTAACTGCTGATATTCATGAAAGAAGAGAAAATTAAACTTCTATGAATGGCGCGCGCCTGATAAAGTAATTATTCAGGGCCGAGTGTGTTTCGTATGTATAATGTGTGCGTTGAGCATCTGTGGGTGTCTGCCACACAAAGGAAAATGGGCTGATGATGTCACATGATTGGTACCCAGTGGCTGGAGGGGTTGCGGGCCACAGTGCTGTGGGTGGAGCAAAAGGAGCGTGCATCGCTCTGTCGGAGAGACGCACCAGGTGCTGGGGGCACGGACACAGCTTAACACATGACCTGATTTCCCACCGCAGCCCCCGTAAGCGTAGACAGATGGATGAATCTTAATCGCCTCCAAACAACAGCATCCGACTGCTAGCAAGACTCAGGGTTGGGTTGGGGTGGTCCGGGGTTTTAGTAATTGGATCACAAAGTACAGAGTTGATGGGCATAATTTTCTTGTTTGACGAGTCATTAAAGGCTGTTGGAAAAAAGATCCTCAAGTATTCGACTGTTAAATTTCTATCGGATATGAGGCCTGATGCGAGGATGCATATTAGTTGAAAACAGCCAGCGTTTATCTTGTAGCAGCAGCCGGTGTAACTTTTAAGGCAATTAAAGGTACGGGGAATCAGTGCAGGAACAGAAATGTGCGTTGTACCGTGCTTTTGCTGCTGACGACAGCGCAAGTGCCACACAAAGGGTCTTTGCTCTCTCTGTTTCAGGAATAACTCAGAGACCATGAACCCTCCCGAACCGTCCAAAGAAAAGGAGAAGCAGGGCTTCTTCAGAGCAATAAAGAAGAAAAAGAAGAAGTCCCAGACGGTGGGTCTTGTCGGACGGTGGGGTCAGAGGGTAGAGCATCTTCGTCGCAGCCGGCGGTCGACATTTTCCCATGGGGAGGGTACCACACATCACTGAGCACTACAGGTGGAATGTAATAAAATTACCGGTCCCGAGATCCACATTTTATGAAAACTAATGATGTCTCTCATTAGGGATTTTACTGGGACAGGCATAGACCTAACAACAACCTCCGTCTTTGAGTTCGCCTTGAAATCTGCCTTGCATCTATTTATTAATTGCTGTCACCTCTGTGGACTGTTCTGGATGTCCTGAGTTTCCGGAGAGCTGTTCAAGCCACAGCCCAAAACATGTGGTATCATTTAAAGTCATCGGATGCCCTGCAAGGTCCATTAGAGCCGAGCTCTGTTGCCCTTGCAGTTTGGAAGAAACACTTAAAAAATATATAGCATGACTTCTGTTGCGGCCAAAAAAAATTAATTTCTGGGTCTCCAGAGCACATTGAACGAAACGTGTTCCTCGGTTTAGTATAAGCCCCATTCAGAGCGCACTTTTTCAGAGCATTTTAACATCCATAGTGGGGGAAATCCATTGTCTTAAGGTTATCAAATGCGAAAGTGAGTATTAACAAAGAAGAAAAAAAATGTGTGTGGCTGCACTGTGAGAAAATGTGCCATTGTGCCTTCGGCATAACAGCTTAGCTAACTAGGAAGTAATCAAAATTTTAAGTGCTTTGCTTGTTCTGGTCATTTCTTCCTGTCTTATGTGCGTTGGGTGTTTGCAGTGTGTGAGCTGCACACAGAATGAATTCATCCCGCTCCTCTCAGCTACTGTGTCATAGTCCAGATGACTTTCTGGATCTTTCTGTGCGGGCACTGTGCTGTCGAGCAGTTTTTGTTAGACGCTTCCGGAAGTTGTAGCTGCAAGAGGAGCTCCGAAATGAGCTCCGAATAGCAGGTCACGCACAGTAGCCGCGCTGCTGCTCGTCCTCAGGTCGAGCTTTCTTCTTAGGGGGTTATCTCCTGTTTTCGACATGGAAGAAGTTCTCAGCGCGAGCGCCTTCCGATGCTCTGATCCTGAGGTACAACCTCAGCTCTCCTTCAGATACCTGCGCGAGAAAGACGAGCGTCCTGTGGAGAGTGTGATAGTGAGGGAAGCTCTGACTCATCACAAAGTAACAGGTTAAATTACAGATGCATTTTAATAGGCGAGCAAAGCGTCCCCAGATTCCTTTTCAGTGGCACACGGACAGCGCGCGCACCTCCTCCACATGATCGCTGCACTGTGTACTGTTGCACTGCGTTCTGCTTCATAAGTACATGCGTTTAATCCGCCGCGGAAGCACGTTGCGAAGTGGTAGCAAACGCTTTGAAAGGGTCGGGCCGGCGCGTGCCGTTAGGCTCCGCCCGCCGCACGCAGGCTGCCCTGTATCGAAAACAAGTGGGGGAACAAAGAGCTTGCGCCAAAGGAATCCCAAAGCAGTCCTCTCAAACTATGCCTGATATCCAGAAGGGTTTCACAGCAGAACAGTTACACCTGACTAAAGTAGCTTGTTGGACATTTTGAAATACCTAAACCAGTGGGTAGCGCTGAGCGGTCCTGATGACTGCTCTTGTTTCTGATGAAATAAAGTGCCACTCTTTTGCTCTTTTTATTTGATGGAACAGAAACAAGCATTCCCTTTTCGGACTGGAGTCCTAGAGCAGTTTGAAGTGTTGCTGTTCTACCTCAGCCCCCCCACCCCGGCGCTGAGAAACCCCACGTTTCGGATCGCTTTACAAGCCTCGGTTTTCACCCGAAACCGGGAGATTATAAGGAGTGGCTGAATTTGGCTTAGGCACAGCTGACTAGCTGAATATAATGGTTGAGTGCATTAAAAAGTGAAATCCATTTTTCGCCGCATAGCAGGTATTTTCCTTCTGACCAACATGCAATAGGAGTATGCTTGAGACTGTTGCAAATGAAGAATTGCTACCTGTTTTATTTCTCATCTGAAATGCATGTAGATTGCAGATTGAGCAGCGGAATTATGGCATTTCCCCAGTAAAAATCGCCTGAAAGGGGAATATTTCTTCACAAGATTGGCCGCTACATGAGAAATATGACCGAGTCCACGCTACGGTACACGTCAGCTGCAGGACCAGCAGTGCCTCTGTCACGGAGCCGTCTCCTTTCCAACACCGCCGGCAGGGTCCGAGTGATGGGCAGGAGCACCTGATGCAGAACGCCGGCAGATCCTCTACGCACCAGAGCACCCGGCACAAGAACCGTGAGCAGGAACGGGAACGCGAGAGGGAGCGAGAGCGCGAGAGAGAGCGAGAGCGAGACATGGACTGGCCTCCGGAGAAGCTGGCCGAAGTTCCTCCTCAGGTAAGCCCGCGGTGCTACCCGCGCGGAGATCTGGCCGTGGAAGTAAGTTCGCCTGACATAACAGCTCTTTTAAGGCAGCCTGTACTTAAGAATCGCACGTCTGCAACTGTGTCTCTTTCTCCTAACGTAATGCACTCATTGTATTTTCTGCGAGATGTACGTCGCGTTGGAGAAAAGCGTCTGCTGAATGAACAAATGCAAATGTAAATGTAAATTTTGCAGACGGCGGCAGGCCCCTCGGCTGCTCCGCGCAGAGATAGCTGTCAGGGTGCACTTGAGTGTGGACTGTCATTTCTATCGTGTCCCTCTCAGAACCAGCCCCTCAAGTCCCTCCGTAAGCTCCTGCACCTCTCTTCCTCGACCTCACATCACACGTCCCCCTCCGAACTGCGCTTCCAGCACATGCCCAACGCCCCGCCCAAAGGTGGATTCGTTGAGGGCCGGGGTCACCCCATCGGCGGTCCAGCCTATCCTCTCGCGGGCCAGGCCGAGTCTAACTGGCACGCCTCGGCCCTGGGCCGCGCCGAGCCGGCCGCGTACACTGAACAAATGCCTAGCAAAGTGGACCAGAAGGGGCACAGCTTCAACCGTTCCACTCGCTCACGGATGCCAAACCTGAACGACCTGAAGGAAACTGCTCTCTAGACTGGCCGGTTACTGAACGCCCTCGCTCCTGACCTCTGACCTCTCTACAGCTCAGTCTGCCGCCGGCTGGGCTCTATATATAAACGTCACGCTCAACTGTGGGAGTGTGGAAAACAGGTTTACCCTTGGCCAAGGGGTAGTGCTCTAAATGTCTTAAGTTTTTTTTTAACTTAAATATTTGATAGAATTTGTAATACTATTTATGAGTACAACTTTTTTTTGTTTCAAAATAAAAATAAATGAAACTATGTATATGGCAAACATAAATTCAGTACAAATGTGAGAGCTTTAGTTTCTACACAGAATAAGCATACTAAACTTTTTGCGTAATTATTCAATTCTATTACACTATGAGTATTTTAGGTGTTTGTGTCAGAAATTATTAGGGTGTTCAGATTTTAGGTATCGTTGTAACAAATATACTTTTCATTTGTTATTTTAATTTCTCCATGATTGTGTAGCTGCTGGAAAGATGTGGAGACGCAGTGTTGAAGAATGGTTTTTCTCTCCAGGTTGGCCGAAGTACTCGTGTGACTGGCTCACTCTGCCGGGGGTGTTTTGGACTATTTTGCGAAACACTCACTAGATAGGGTGTTTAATGAAGCTTAAGAATATACTATAATTCTGTCTCTATATAGCAGTGTTGTTTCATTATAAACAATAGAAATGTTTAATATCAGTTGTAAGAATTCAGTATTTTGTGGTTTTCTACAGTTTGTAGAGTTGCAATGATCATGGAGTCTTTTTTTTTTTTGCACTGTGGGCTTCGAACAAGTGACAACTCCTCCGATTCAGTGTGCCGTCCCACCCCGAGTCTTTGTATCATGGGAGAAAGGGGTTTTATTTTAAACTCCGTGTTTTGATGGGGGAAATCCGTTTGTCAGAAATTGCTGGGCTATGTAATAGTGAAAATCCGAATTCCGTATTTCTGAGACTTCAGGCGTATCACACCGGTGAGCGATGGCGAGGAGAACAGGACTGACTCTGTTAAACTGAGATTCCCGGAGGAGGAGGAGGAGCAAGAGGAAGGCTTGCTTCAGAGGAAAGTGCATGGTGGTGGGTTAGCGCATGTTCCGAGACCTGCTGCTATTAGCTTGTGGTTTCGCCACACCATGTACTCCCAAGCTGCTGAGGGGATGACGTTGCCCTTGGTGCCACATGCTGCCTGTGACTGCGATCGTACTGCTGGGGGCCGCCTTCGCCCTTTCACGGCCCGGTTTGGCCTTTGTTCGGTTTGTCTGCTGACAGAGCTGAAAACAGTCAAAGCATCATTAGCGCTTCGATTTTATTTAGGGTAAGTACTTCGCACCGGAACTACTTCGAAGGCTACAGGTGATCGTAGGTTATCCTTCCTATTATTATGGCAGGAGAATTCAATGTGCAGAGCTTTTCACGGTGGGGTGTTCCGGCGGGTTTCGTTCAGCTGGGTCCAAGCACCATGGAGTGAGGAAAGTAAACGGTCCCATCCTAACCCCCGTGTGCAGGAGATGTAACGTGAAGACCATGCCCAGACCCATGCCCATCTGAGCTGAAGTGAAATTCTTTGTGGTTGCTACAATGTTTGGGTCCAGCAGATGGAGCCACGTTAAACATTACTCATTAATAACCTCGCACCTCACACTCCCACGTTATACTGTGCAGGGTGTGTTACGTAAAGTTCCGCCGCACCCCCAATCATCTATTGTCATGTTCCGATTTTTTTTTTTCCTTATTTTTATCTGTCACCCACATTTGTCAGTTTTTGCGCCATTAGTTGCGAATACGTTTTACTTATTTCATATATCAAGTCTTGCAAAGTAGTAATGAGACTTTGTACACGCCCAATATATAGGCAGATACCTGGGAAGATATATACACCATAATAACCACCTTAGAATAAGTAAATGCCAATACCAACAGAGCAATACAATACAGTATGAGTTCAAAATTATCTGAATAGAAAATACTGTAGATTAGATATTTTGACAAGTTGTTTTCAAAATATAATGTACTATACTGTACTACATCTGTAAAAGTATATTTTGTTATAAAGTGTATTGTAGAGATCTCTTAGAGTATTTAAGGTTCCACTATCAGAGCATTACTTTACAGCTAACCCATCTGGTATCATACAGAACTACGACTTTTGTACTCATCTATAACTTGTATAACTACTGTAAGCAAGAGAGGAAGTGTTCAAAGCGCTGATCTCGGATTGTCACGTTAGAAATGAGCCATTTCTTCTGCCCGGTCTGTGTGGGAGGGCATCCTTTACATCAAGGTTGGGCAACCATGTACTGGAGGTATGAATATCTGCAGGTTTGGCAGTTTTTACAGAGTTAACATCTCATAGACAGTTTGAATATGAGGGTTTGTCACTTTGCTATGATGCTGGAACAAATCAGGAGCTGTAGTCGATTGCAAACTAACAGACTTGTAGTTCTCCAGGTCTTGGCTTGCCCTCGGCCTTCTCTGATCTCGTGCTAAATCACAAGAGACATTATCTCGTGTAAAACAGCTTGAGGAAAATGCGGAGAACAAATAGAGGAAATACTACGTTGTACTTATATTCTTGAAGTATATTGTTTTTGTTTGTTTGTTTGTTTGTTTTTTACTAATGCTGCACTTTAAACTGACATTGCAGTGGAAATAATCTCTCATGGTCTGTTCTCATTACAGTATATAATCAATATCAGACACAGGATTTTGTTTCTGTGGAGGTGTTGCCATTCTTGAGAACAGAGGTTTTGTGTTGAATTTGTGATCCGTGTTTTAGATATGTTAATGTGAAAAGTGAGTAAGTACTTGCCGTTTCTACTTTGTATACTGTAAGTTATTATCTTTTTTCCTGGGATGATTATAATGTTCAGCAACACAATGTATTATATTAATACCAGTGTGTGACTATCTCTGGTAATATTTATTTAAAAAAAAGAAAAAAAAAAACAACTTTATAGATGCTCAAGACAAGTGGAAAGTTTTTTTTTTATGATTGTTATTCAGACAGTCATAAATTTGTAGCATTATTTTATGTTTGTTTTTTTGTTGTATTTTTCGTTAAAAAAACGTATCACTGCAACGTAACCATAAGGGAGGAGACAGAGAGGTCTGCTGAGGGGTGTTCAGCACTACCAATGTTTACATCTCACGGTAAAAACGAAAATGAATGAGAATTTGAAGGAGCACTCAAAAGCTGGCCATCGCCATCACTGTTTGTTCACAAGCGGGGGGGAAAACTTTAACTGTCTTATCCTAAATTTAACAACAGTGTTTTTCCAGAGATAAATTACAGCTACCTTCAACATCAGCAAAACAGCAAGCAGCTTTCAAGCAATAACACCTCAATATTTCTAAAAACCCTGTACTGGATAGCAGTATCCCTATCCTTTTTGTCCAGTGCATTATGTAAAGAAATTGCATTGAGTGAAGAAATGAGTTGATCATCTTCAGCAATGCTGCAGAGTCATCAAATAATATAAAACTGAATCCACTTTCAGCCTTGGATATTATTTTATATCCATTGATCATTTTCACGCTGTATTTATCATTCCTCAGGTACAAACTGAAATGTTAAGAATGAACTAATGAGTTGAGTACGTTGTTTGTTGAGCGGGAACAAATCCCTTTTCCATGGAGTATACAGCGGGTCAAAACTCCTATTACACACACTTTGGATAAAATCAGGGGTTTTGTTTAAATAGAAAAATGTCAATGAAAAACACTGCCTTGTACATTTTTAAATCTCTAAGTTGTAACCAGTGTGAGAACATCCCATCCATATTTGATCTAATGTCGCTTTACACACGTTTTTTTTTTTTTTTTTTTTTTTTAATCAATCTTATGATTAGATCGTTCGGCTCCAAGTCAGCTGAAGGGTTTTGTCAAACTGTGGCTCTATGGCTGCTGGTGTGTTTTCTTCTAACCTCACATCCCTTTTGAAGAGGTGAGCACTTGTATTGTCCAAGTGCTGTGGTTCTGAGCAGGCCATGTCTTCGTAATTCCATATTCAGTTGCCTTAATTCTGTAAAGACATAGATTTCAACAGCGAGAGATGCATATGGGCTACTTAAATTCTCCGTCACGTAACATTATTTGCTCCTGAAATGCGACTGGAGTAATGGGCCCTCTTGTTATCCCACATGCATTCAGCATTCGGACACTAAAATAAATGGTGTGAAAATGTCATCTAACCTAGCTGAGCAAATGCTCGGCATCAGACGTTGGTCTCGTTAATGGGTTCGAGACTTGGACCGAACACTAGAAACCGTTGAGACCTTTAAACTAGAATCGGAGAGGTCATGGCTCTTTTCTCGTTTTGTTCTCGTGCCGGCCTGTCCGCTGTGTGCAGCGTGTGCGGACCGCCCCGTCAGACACCCTCCCGTGTCCTATGAGCACGGCCTGTGGCCGCTGTGTGATTCCACAGACTGGAGCGCCACGTGACGTACTGCCATCTGCACAGTCGGGCCCAAGTCAGCTTTTTATTTCATTTCACTTCCCTTACTTTCCAGAGGTTTTCACCATTATCCTTCATCATATAAAGCTGTTAAGTTGGCTGTGCGGTAATAACGCTGCCATTGTAATGCTGTTGGCATTTTTCCCACCGGTTCATATGAAAAGGACTTTTTAACAGCGACGGCATTAAATAATTAAATGTCAGAAAACCATTTTGATGTAAACTGGTTGGAAAATATCCCAGCAGCAGTAATACTGGCACCGCTATTAATGCTGCAATAGTTACCAAACTTGGCTTTTCAAAGCAGCTTAAACTTTTTCACAAACTTCTCTGTAGTTTATTTTACATTTTGAAGTGGTGGAGGAGTACTAGAAATGTGCTGATTCAGGGTAATTAGTATCTTATAAAAAAAAAAAGTGTTTCAGGGATTGCTCTGTGCAATAAGTGTGCCACATGTGCTTTTCCGTGTGTGAACGTGTAGCGACAAGTTTGCCACTCACAGCCAGTCAGCTTCGCGTCCTGCCGCGTTCTGTCTCCCGTTTTCACATTTGTGCGATTGTACACTTTCATTTATCACCGTGAATGTGTCTTCTGTGTTGAGAAGCATTATGGGTATTATACAACACTGACCATGTAAATTATGACAAACCAAAAAAAGGTATTTAAAGAAGAGTGAAACTGGTATTTCAAAATTTTCTGACTAATAGAAAATCGGAAAATGCAGATTTTTCAAATTGCAATCAATGGAAGGTTACTAATAAATTAATTATGCAGGCATAATTTAATACCATGGGACTGAAACAGCGATGTGGCACTTGAAAAACCCAGGAACGCTTCATGGATCGATAAGCCACTCTCTTACCTTCAATTAGACAGTTGTGGCCCGAGAGGTCAAAAATTCCACAAATATCCTCAGCAAAATATGTCAGAGGTGTAAATGAGTTCCTAATTATCTAGGTAATTGGATATGTGAAGTCCTTGTTTTGAATTTAATGCCTTGATGTATCAGTTGTATCCCAATAAAAAGCTCTTCTTTCATAGGTCACACGGTCGGGTTCTTGTCTCTCTCATGCTTTCGGTTCACGTTTAACTTCCAAACCGTGCTGAGTTGCTCATCTTGAGTACAAACAATAAAACGTGTAACGAATATGTACTGTTGGGGAAATGCCGAAAGTGACGCGGGCGCAAGCTTTAATCTGTGCAACGCCATATTTTTTATGCATATAAACCTTTACGATCATTTTTGTGCGCAACACACAACGCAGGCTCCTTGCTGCCCTGAAAGACTCGGGTTGTTTTTTTATTTCTTTTGTTTTAATCAGCCAATAAGCTGTTCGTTTCAGTGCTCTGGAGTGCTCGGAGAACGTTGGAGATCCGTCTTCTCATGCTCAGGGTCGAATTCCTTATGTATTTGCTATGGGGTGGCAGGGGATGGGATTTTACAGTACACAGTCTGCTGACACAAGATGGATTGTTTTGGGAAATGTCTGTGTGATAAAGTGTCTGGGATAAAGTGCTATCTAAAAATAAGGACTAAGATGTTGTTTTTTTTTTTTTTTTATTTCTCCGTTTGGTCCTATGCAGCACAGCTACTCAGACACTAGCCGCAGCGCTAGCCTCTTAATTCTTTTCTTGTGAATGTAATTTTAACATCCCCCTTCAATGTATTTGTTCCCTGTATCCAAGCTACCGCGATTAAAACTTGCTTACGTTATTTTATTTGCTGCACTTTGTCCCACGTTCCCGTTTCAGCCTCACACAAGCATGTGTTCTGTCAGTGTAAATAATATCAGTGTTACTCAAACTGGCATGGAAATGGTTCATTTTTACTAAGCACATTGTATATTTTTCAATCTTGCAAAACATGTCTTTATTAAAAACACAGGTTTCGCACTTCAGAAACTGGGCTGTTCTGTGTGTTCATTTTCTGCCGTGGTAAAATAGCGAATGTTGCGTTAGGAGACAAGGACCTTCTTTACGCTAGGCATCAGGTTTTCGACAGCTTCCGCCGACCGTGAGCGCTCGCGGAAAGAACCTCGCTGTCGAAAAATTGTCGCGTAAAGTTTACTTACTGACTTTGCAACACAACGCCGAAAGAAAGGAGGAGAAATAAAGGAAACAACGAAAAGCAGCTGAAAAATGAGCTTCCGGACAGAAAGTGACATCGCTAAAAGAAAGTGGGACACAGGGGGGACTGTACATCACTGCCGTGCACCACAGCTGGATTCATACAGCATAACTGCTCACAAAAGCCACTTACGACCACATGGCCACGTCAGTGTCTGAAGTTGGGCTAATTCCACTTTCATCACTTCTAGCTCTGCCTCACTAAAGGATATTTCTGGGAAAAGAAGTTTCCGCTTCACAAAGTCTTGTCTAAGTTGGCCATATTGCGCCCTTGTCGATAATGAATCGGGTGTCACTTCGGCTACTCGGAGAAAGGGGAGCTTTGGCGGAGAGGGGGGGCTTTTCGGTGATCCTACAAACGCTGCTCGGGGTGCTGTTCTCTGACTAGACTCTGCGAGGTTGCGCGTTCCACTTTGGCCAGCGTGCAGTTGGTCTCTCGGAGGGAAGAGGGGGACGATGCCGGGTGCCCTGTGACGGAGGGGCAGTCAGAGCGAGGCGCACTTGTTCATGCACATAAGCAGCTCCATGCGCAGGGCGATGCGTGTGTGCCAGCCCAGCGGCAGCAGCCGAATGTAGCGCGCCACGATGGGCGGGCGCAGCAGGTTCTGCACGGTCGAGGATCGGTCCGAGTTTCCGTAGAAAACCTACGAGCACAGCACAGCGCGGCACTGCAATATGCAAAATATGCACTGGAATATGCAGAAGAAAGTCATCAAAATACACTTGGACCCCCAAAGTGAAAAAAAACGGCGGCATATTTGCTTGCTTTTACATGAATACCATAACAGCAAGTGCTATTCATACTTTTCCAACCCCTTTTAGATATGTAAACATTCTCCAGGATGGACCAGTACATAAAGAAAATGACATTATAATGGGAATTGTCCAATAGAGGCAATGTTTCAAGCATTTGCATAGAAATGTTCTCATATGAACACATATATGTTTTTTTTTCGTCAGTGTGGCTCTCTGAAGAGACAAACTCACCCTGTTGTTCCCAGTCTGGTCTTTGTAGTAGATCCAGTTGAGGTTCTCGTTGCTTCGATACTGAATGCTATACTTGGTCACCCACTCATCGGCATCACAGCGGCCCTGGGTCAGGATTCCGGACACCGCGCTCACCTCCTTCAGGTCGATCTGGAGCCACTGGTTGCTGTCCTGGAATTTGGAGAGCCAGGCACACCTGGAGCCCCAGAAGAAAGGTCAAGCAAGATTTGTGCTGCTGAAACAACTTTTTGCCTGGAGGGCCCACTTGTTTCAGCAGGCTGCGCAATTCTCAGCAGATGGTCGGGTGAGAATCATGCAACAGTTAAGATATGCCTTTGATAGCTCTATCCAATCAAACGTGTAATTTGTATCTCTAATATTCATCTATATCAAGTGCTCTAAATTTGGAGGGGTTTCGGTCACAACATGCAAAGGGAGAAGTGCAGGCATATTTTCAAAATAATGATGTCTAACTAAAGATAAGTTTAAAAACATTTTAAAAATTGCAATGCTATTACTATACATGACATAATTCTATGTAAAGCTAATCAAGTTTAAGTTAAATAAATCTGGTGCAATATCATTTGTGTTTTTTTGCACTGAAAGTGAAGAGGCATTTTTCTAGCAGGGGTTCTTAGCTTTCATACTGTTTTTAAAAGGGTTTATAGGCTGGAAGAGGTTGAGAACTCTGATCAATATGGACCAGTATCCAGAAGAAGCAAAGGGGAAAGTCAAAGAGGTCAAAGGAACTCAGGGAGTCGCACCCAAAACCCTGGCTGTTGAGACGGGCCTTGTTCGGCAGCCAGGAGGAGTACCACCCAGTGTACTGGTCCTCGTTGGAGCAGCTGATCTGGTTGAAGGTCACAAATCCAGATTCAAACCCCAGTGGTCTGTGATAGGGGCACTCTGTGGACAGAGATCATTTCCATCAGGGCTGCAGAGTGGAGGACCAGACACGGTCAAATGAATCCATTCTTAAGTGCAGTGATGCGTCCACGGGAATCGGGGAAAAATAAAGAATTTTTGGGGTACAGGGTACTACAGGGGTATCTTTCTCATGCTTGATTCATGATTTTTCAAAAACAGCCTTTCACAAGAATTGACACAATACATATGCATTGTACTGTCATTCAGAAGTGTAGAAAAGACCACGTTAAATCCTCTACATGGAAAAATGATGTAAAAAAGACAATAAGCCAATCAAAGCAGGACTCCTGCTTTCTCTCATCTGATCTGACTCAATATATGAGGGGAGACTGCAAGTACATGAGCTCAGTGAAACACATTTGTGGGGAGCAGGGGAGCTGAGCCAAGTAACTCATGTTAATCATCATAATGGTGGGATTCACAATGCTAAACCTTCCCACGGGATGCTGAACATATCACCATTTCCGGCACTGTCAGGAGCTCCAAGCTCCAAGCTGCAAGCTCACTGGACTGTGCTTTTCCTTTTTCTAGCTGAGAAAGCTTTCACAGATAAACTTCCATTAAAGCTGCAGGATAACAGATGGCCACATTGTGAGGTTAAGCATATGACCCCTCATACCCAAGTAGAGCATCTCTTCTACAGAGGTAAGCAGCTGATGTGTCCCGAAATGCCCCCAGCTGTGCCCTCTGGAACCCAGCTGCATTGATACTTATCTCCAATGATGAGGAGCCAACTCAAAGACACCAGAGCTGTTCTCCTCCATGGTATCACACTCTTTTTGATATTATGTGAAGGACAGACCCTATTTTTGGCTCAGTAATCTATGCATCAGACAAGTGGTCAGGTAATGGGATTAACCACTTCCAGGCTCTGGCAACCTTATGCACTGTCTGCCTCTTTGATTCCTTTTCAGTCCCTTTATTGACCAGATTTAGCCACCTCCTGTAATCCCATGCACATGTCAAAATGGATTTATATCAACACCAGAACTCTGCCCCACATCACAACATCTCAGCCAGTCAGCACAGCACTGCCACACGTGGTCTTGGTGAGGCAGAGCAAACCTAGTCATCGGAACTACGGATGAATCATAACCAAGTGACTAATTACTAGAAACATAGACAGAATGAGTCCCTCTTACTTTGTCGTTAATATGCCATTACAGAAAATCCCTCTGCATGGTACAAATAATTGTCCCTGAATTATATTTTAATGAAAGTTTGAAATATTATTTAAATATGGCTACAATATTACCAAAATATAGTCCAGTCAGAGTTCATACACTGAGGTCAAGGTTAAATAGAAGTGATAAAGTTTGGTATTGTTTTTGCTCTTAAGGGAGAGCTTTACATTGTATGCATATCTTTACGAAGATTTCGTCCAAGATAGAACATGAGAGACTTGTTACTTTAACGCATTAAGATCATTTGCGGCGTAAAATCTTTGATATGAAGCCCCACCACAACTTCCAGTTAGCGCTGATTAGAATGGAAAGTGTGCCACGATTTTACCATTCCCTGACGCAAAGCCTGACATCACATCTATGAGCCGAAGGTATACTCTAATCCTCAGATCAGAGTAAATATTCAAATTGAGCATCACAGATATTTCCTCCAGCAAAGAAGAGCGATAAATAATATTTTTGATATTTTGTAGACAAGACAGATTGATGGTTCTCTATATGTTGGGTACATGTGTGGAGACTCGTGATGACATGATCCGCTAGGACAGTGGCTTAACTCAGTGTCAGGTAACAGCTTGGCACTGTAGTAACGTGCCTCACCTGGCATGCAATCCAGCAGTCTACTGTGGGGCGTGGGGAGGGCAGGGGTGGTGACCGTTGGGGCTGGAACGGAGTAAGTCGGGAGCTCCGTAGGGACCCCGTCGTCACAGTTGCATTTGCAAGATGTTGCCGTCCATGTCTCAGTGGCTCCATCCTCTTCTTCCTCCTGAAACGCATGGGAGAGTGAGAAGGGCTGGGCGGCACAATCACACATGCAGCCTTTAGCATCACTGTCCAGTATGTAGGTAACACCTACCTCCTCGGTGTGCACATTGAGCAGCACTACTCAACCAGCGACCAGCGCAGCAGAGAGGGGAAATACAAAACCTCTATGAATCCACAACATCGACAGTCGGAAACACCAATGAGATTCATCTCTATTACAGACAGTGCAGCCATACACTGCTAGAGTGAACCCACATGAGCAGATACACAGCCCTTCGCTGCAGTGAGGATCTTCTTTCGGAGAAACACTTCATTTTTTTGGATTCTGTTTTGTAGACATTTTTATATTACTTCAATTAGCTGACACTTTTCTCCAAAGCGGCTTACAATGTTGAACTACTTACAGTGATTTACCCATTTATAGAGCTGGGTAATTTTACTGGAGCAATTTTAAGGGTAAGTACCTTGCTCAAGGATATTAGAGCTGAAGGCGAGATGTGAATCTGCAACCTTTGGGTCCAAAAAGCAGCAGCTCTCACCACTACGCTACCAACTTTTCCCATATATTTCACTTAATCCAAATTACATCATGAATATACAGTCTTCCCTATATTACCACTGTTTGTAATCTTCTTGATATTCCCACCTTTTGTTATAAACAGTTACAACTTGTAACTATGGTTCCTCAGATTTCTTGACCAGATGTTGACCACTTCTTCAGACAGATCATTCAGTTTAGCAACCATCTTGTACCCATTTTAAGCAATTTACAAATACAGCTGCCTGATCTGCAGAGTTGAAAATCTATTAGAGGGGTTGTGCTGGGAAGACGGTACAGTCACATACCTTCAGACAACAGAAGAAGGGATAACAGAAGACGCCAAACGCCAGTCTCCATCTTCACTCGTGTTTGAACGCTGGAGCACACCAGAGCCTGAGACAAGGGACTGGATTACCATAATCCAGAGGACGCTAAAGGCCTTCTCTAATGCGCTTGACAAAGCCCCTCCTACAGCCCTCAAGGGTTACTTCCTCCAATGTGATGCCAAGGATCTTCCAGACAAAAAAAGAGTATATAAATAACTATTGCACCTCTGTTGCACTGCAGTTACTCAGTGTCGTGGTGCATGTCCAAGTCCTGTAGGCGCCCTTGAATTACCCAACATCGGTCCTGCGCTCAGTTTTCTTACTGCACTTTCAACTGACAGCATTTTTTCCTAATGTTCCGCTGTGGCCAAATATGAGTCTGGAGACATTTTGCTCTAATGGAAACTGAAGAGCAGACAATCGCAATGGCTCTACTAACATACTGATCATTAATGTTTACATTAGATTGAGAAGAGATGAGAAAAATGCTTTTGCAGACCATTTCTGAGACATCCGACAGATTTGCATGTTTCTGTGTCCAGGAGGGCTGGGCAGCCAGTTGGTCCATACCCCATAGGTATTTTTTTTTAGATAAGCCTGACATTTAAAATTCTTTTCGTCTGTATTTTGGGTTTTCCCCATATATATATTTTTTTTTTTTGAATTGTGTGTTTTATATTTTGTGTACGCGTATGGAATTCTGCAGCCAACATATTTGTTTTGTTTTGTTGTTTTGTGTTCCTGCTTGTTTCACATTTGTGTTTGCACTTTGCACTGACTTGACGGATGATATCTTAATTTTTCTGAGACAGCCAGCGTTAGAACGGTGCCCTATAAATCTGAAAATTAATTTTGCTCACATTGGCTATAAGCATGATTTCCTCATTGGAAGCCCTGCCGCTGGTCCCCATAGCACAGACCCCTAGCACCACACAGACATGTAAAGAGCTCTCTCCGGTTCCAGCACTAGGCTTCCCTGAAATCTCAGTGTCAGAACACCTCCATGTGTTCAGCATGTGGAGCCCGAAGGCTGCAGCATGTCATAGTGCATCCCGAGACCACCCTCCCACTCCAGCGGTGACGAGCTGATCCACTCGACTGCAGGCTGCGTCGGAGGAGATGCTGGTCTGCAGGTACTGATCTGTTTCACTGCAGCAGTGCTGCAAACTGTAGTAGAGATGGAACTGCTAGATCTAGAACATATAGTCAACTTTCTCACCATAAGCAGGGATTCCCAGCATCCAGCATTGTGTTTTGTGATATAGGGAACCACAGCATTAAGTCTGGTTTCACTAAACACAAGATCAAGATGGTGGGTATTTGTTAAAATCTTATACCACCAGTGTCATGCCAAGATAACAAAGTATTTGTTAATACTTCAGTGAATGTCAATGAAATAGCTATAGGCTTTTCAGATTTTTTCCCTACTCAGTGCAAAATGTGTTAATACAATTGATACAATTAATTTTCCACAGTAACACCAGCCGCCGCTGAACAAATCATGGGTGTAAAATCAACTTTTGCAACTTACAAGGTTTGAACAGAACTGCATCGTACTCCTCCTCCACTTGGAAGCAGGGCACACTTGGAAGTGGTAGGTTGCTAATTATTCTTACGCTACAACCCAAGAGTGCTGCTTACTAAATGTTTCTGCACAACAGTCACTATGAGGACCGCAAACCTCAAAACAAGGAACACAAACAAGACATGCTCAAATATAGAAGAACAAGGACCTATTAAAAATACCATACACCTCCAGACTTCAAAAAGTCTACTGAAGCTTCTCAGAAGCCACACTGTGGACAAGGATGGGTTGAACAAGGGGGATATGGTCATTGGACATGGTCAACTGACAGTGTTCCACTGTATTCCAGAGCTTCCACAGTGGAAGACCACCGGTTCCCTCTCCAGGATGTGATTTCTAATGCAGCCCCAACAACCCACATTTTCCATTTTTTTACACATAGATAGAATATGACTTTTCAACACACACGCACACACGCAATGACTACAACCAGTTGTCCCGAACAGGGTCACGGCAAACCGGAGCCTCACCCAGCAACAGAGGGCACAAGGCTGAGGAGGGAGGAGACACACCCAGGATGGGACACCAGTCCACCTCAAGGCACCGAACTCAGACTCAAACCCCAGACCCACCATACAGCAGGACTTGGCCAAACCCGCTGCGCCATCACACCCCCTGCTTCTTAACAATATACACACACACACACACACATTTTCAGAACCGCTTGTCCCTTACGGGGTCACGGGGAACCGGAGCCTACCCGGCAACACAGGGCGTAAGGCCAGAGGGGGAAGGGGACACACCCAGGACGGGACGCCAGTCCGTCGCAAGGCACCCCAAGCGGGACTCAAACCCCAGACCCACCAGAGAGCAGGACTGCGGTCCAACCCACTGCGCCACCGCACCCCCTCTTAACAATATAATGGAAAAGAAATTGCTTGGTATGGTATCTATTCCAAAAGGTACTGGTATTGGTGATGTTGGGAAAATATCATTTTTGAAAGCTGATGGTATAATAATCACCTTTGAAAACTGATGCATTTTAATCCACCTTCTCTGGTAATGAGGTCAAACTTGCTGTGAAAAAGAACTTCTTTCCTAGTCTGACAGCTTGTGGTTTCCACCACACACACAATTTCTGAACCGTGTGTCCCCTACGGGGACGCAGGGAACCGGAGCCTACCCGACAACACAGGGCATAAGGCCGGAGGGGGAGGGGACACACCCAGGACGGGACGCCAGTCCGCCGCAAGGCACCGCAAGTGGGACTCGAACCCCAGACCCACCAGAGAGCAGGACCCAGTCCAACCCACTGCGCCACCGCGCCCCTGGTTTCCACTATGTCAGGGCAATAAAAATAGCTGCTAGAAAATCTGTATTAGTATTCAGCAGTTTATGCTGATGTGATCTTGCTTTCTTATTCCACAGCAGATTACTGTGACCCTGCCTTAGACGAGCTGTTCGCGACAGTGAGTGGTTCCATGAGGGAGCACATTTCTGTAACGTCCCCTTAACCTACTCCTAAAACTTCGTTTTGCACATCTCACACAGCATTCTGCAGAGCTCCTGGGCCACAGTACGGTGATATCCTGCCTGGACTACTGAAACTCCCACCTGGCTTAAGACCCACGTGTTCAATATTGATTAAACAAATTATTTGCGTGCTTCCTTTTTCATACCCCCTTCCCTCCCACTTATCATTTATCTTACTTTCATTTTCTGTTTTTCTTTCTTGTATTTTTTTTTTTTTATCTGTTGCTCCAGGTATGGTCGTTCAGTAGGTAGCACTGGTTTGAACACAGCTCAGTCTATGCAGAATTTGGATATTGCACCAATACTCCTTTGTTTCCTCCCACAGTCCAAAGACATGTGCTTCATGTGAACCGATGACTCTAAATTGCCTATAGTGTGTATGAGTGTGTGTATGAGAGCGAGAGATAGATCGTGATGGACTGGTATCCCTTCCAGTCTCACAACCCATGCTTTGGGGTCATCTCGGGATCACTGGAACTCTGCATTGAACAAGCAGTTGGAAGTAATGGATGGATTCTGTTCTTTTTATTGATGAAGTTTTTTTAATTGCACATGTTTATTGCAAATTTCTTTGCTTCTCAGCTGTGACCTTTTCTCTTCTTTATTTGAAAGTACTTTGAGAAGCTGGTTTTAAAGGCACTTTTGAAATATTTTAGAATACTGCCTAATGAGGGAATTTGTCATTATTAATATAATCACTCAGAATCCTTGCAGTCATCCTGTGGTGAGCTGCTCATATAGTATCACTGGAGATAAATGAATAGTAAATTAAATCACACATAGATTCACAATGATATTGCCTTTCAGGAGAACTCTGATGGTTTTATCATTACTTTTAAATTATTTTAAACTGACAGGCAAGTCTTAGATTTACATTTACATTTTTTCATTTAGCTAAGCTTTTCTCCAAGGTGATGGTTTTTTGAGAAAAAAACCTTCTTTCCTTTGCCTTTTCAACTTCTTTTACAAATTCCTCCAAACGTTTCTGCTTTAGGGCTCATTTTTATTACACATGATGATTTTACAGTATGATAAAAATATGTGTGTTCCTGAGATGCTCATGGGCACACATTTATAAGACAACTGAGATGCACAGGAGTTATGTGCGAGGGAGGCTGCTTACCTTGTGTGGTGCTCTGTGTCACTCAGGCTTGACGTTTGACTTGAAATTTCTGTTCTTGTAAGGTGTTTTTCCTGTGTGAGTTAATAGCTCATTATGCAAATTTCGGAGTACAAGTTGCATGTGGAAGTGCAAATTCAGGTAATAAGAGCACTCCTCATGTAGAGGAAACCTATAATGATCTAATTGTTTTCCAGGCAGGAATTTCTTAGCTTAATATTTCGGGCTGTTTCTACATTGTTCCAACCCTCAAATTTAATGCAAATTTTTTATTTTAACTGATTTTGCGATCCATTTCTCATGCTGATAAGCTTTGACTCATAGTGTGGAGCCAGCATCGTACGTTTTAAGTTTATAGCAGTATGGTTTGCTACGTTTTGTGAATGCCCAAGATGAAGGTTTTCTGGACTTACTCTGTGTATGGGAGGATTGTTGCTCTTGCGAGGTGATGCATCCAGTATAACGAATGTGATTTGGAATGCGTTATAATTGCATGCAGCAATTATGCTCGTCTGTGTTATAATTGCATGCAGTTTGACTGATACATACTGTATGTCCCACGTCCTTATATTGCAAGGACATCAGTGTTTTGACTCATTTTGGGCTGTAGCTCACAGCATCTTCACTTTTTTTGTTTGTATTGGCATTTCAGTGCTTCTCATGACATGTTAACAGTTGCGGCTTTTATCAGGCAAACGCTGGGAAGACACACCAACAATTACTCTCTTTAAAGTCGCCGAGGCGTCTTTTTATAGCCATGCTATTTCATAATAACCGGGGCTTCTGGGAACAGTGGAACATTTTGCGTGTGATTGTCATGTTCATGGCAACCATGGCTGTGCAAAATTTTTTTCTCTCAAATATTTTAGATGGGATTCAGGGCAGCATAACAGTATAGTTTATTACACAAAGATTATAAACTAACAAATGAAAAGCAGACTGTTTTCATTAAGTCTTTGCTTCTAAATTTGATTTCTAATGTTTGTCAGAATTAAAATTTTAGTGTGAGGTTGATCTTAGGAACAATATGCGGAGGGAGAGAGGGGGTTGCTTAGCAACCTCAAGATCCCACTTTTCATTACCGCTATAAGAAGGACCAGACTCAGCAGGACTGTAGCATTATCTGAAACAAACTATTCTGCTACAACATGATAGTTCATCTGAAGTTAAACGGTGAAGACTGTCTCAAAGGCAGTATGAAAAACTTGGTATCTAACACGACATCATCGCTGGATACTGTGTGACCTCAAAAGAAGGTAGTGGCCTGCAGGGCAATACCAGGTTTTCTAAGTAACTCCGAGGGAATGGCAGTGGAGGACTTGTGCGGACTTTCATTTCTATTTCCCAGTGTTTTTGTCCCATAGCAAACAATGCAAAAACACAAATCGCTTTTCAGTTCTATGTACGTCTCATCCCCCAATAGCCTTACGCCCTGTCTTGCCAGGTTAGGCTCCGGCTCACCCTGACCCCGCTTGAGACAACCAGTTTCAGACAGTGTGTGTGTGTGTGTGTGTGTGTGTGTGTGTGTGTGTGTGTGTGTGTGTGTGTGTGTGTGTGTGTGAGCTCTATGTACAAAACAAGCAAAACTACTAAGATTCTTAAGAATACTACATAGGACATGAGGCAACCCAACCTAAACGTAACATAAAGCCCTCGAATCCTCCTTGATTCTTTAGCATCCATACTCTCCAGAGCTTCTCCAAAATGTCCTTATGGTCAGATCTTTAAAGGTTTGTTCATTTGTTCAGACTGGCCATGCCTGGTACAGATTTTGTCCCAGAGAGCCCACACCTGGTGTGGCTGTGAGTCCTGCCTGCTACAAAAGTATTTGTGAAGAAACTATTTGTTGTTTTCAGCAAAAGCCATTGACCATAACCATGTAGTCTTTAAAGATGCATGTGGAACGAAAGACCTGATTTCATTATCTACTACAGGACGACATAAACATACAAATCCCTTGCTTTTCCAGAGTAAGGGCAGAAAACTAGTCATTACTTAGGCAATCGCTTGAAATGTTTATACAAAAATGTAGTGGTTTTCAAAAAGCCTTGCTTGTGTCCCCTTATTTTAGAGGCTTCAAACATCCACGTTTCTCACTATGCGGGAATGTAAATCAGTTACAACGTGATACTGCATGACTTGGTATCGATGATGAAATTATCTTTCATAGACCATGTTGTCAATGACAACTACAACAGACGCAACTGGAGAAAATTCAAAAGTATTAACATTGTCATATGACAGAATGATGTGAGATGATGAGTACTGTGAAAAATGAATTTTCCACCTTTCTGAAATTTTCCATCTTTGCAGAACTCGTCTAACATGAAGAACATTACAAAGAAATATTAGTGTTAGGTAAAGGAAGCTCAAAAAACACCAAATGGAACCAAAACAAAAGCTTATTTAATGCAATAATGACAGCAATACATCAAGCATGAACAACTCTTTCCGTGTCTGACGTGCAACAGCATCTCAGTTGGGCGTTATTCACAACTTTTGACTTGGCTATTAAATACTGTATCAGAAATGTAGTTTTTGTTGATTTCCTTGTATGTTTGGGACTGTTGTCTTGCTACATGACCCTGCTGTGCTTCAGCTCAGAGACAGAAGACCTAACATTTTCCTTCAGAATTTGTTGATACAGAGCAGAATTCATGGTTTATTGAGTAATGGAAAACTGTCCAGGTCTTGAGGTAGCAAAACATCCCCAGGTCAGCACTCACCCACTACCAAGCTGCACTGCTGGCAGGATGTTATTACTGTCGAATGTTGTGTTTGGTTTTGCTAGATGTAACTTAGCTCATGCTGTCCAAAAACTTCCACTTCTGATTCATCATTCTGCAGAAGATTTTTCCAGGACATCAAGGTACTTTTTGACAAACTGGAGACAACCTTTCATGTTATTTTTGGAGAGCGGCGGTAACCACCTTGATATCTTCATGTACCTCATTTTTGCACATTGTCTGTTTTATTGTGGAGTTATGAACACTGAACTTTTTTGAGCCAAGGGAGACCTGTAGCTCCCGGTATATTTTAGTGTTTTTTGACTCCATTGATGAATTCACACTATGTTAGAGAGATATATGGCATAGCATTACATTTTACCACTCTGCTGCCCTTAAAGTGCTGCATGGTATAGCCCCATGAACCTTTAGCTTGACTTTTGGTGGTAAGGGTCTCCATTGCTAAAAATTTATACTTGACAGGGTTGACCAGAATCAGAGGTCATTATTTATGAAAGTATTCATGCGTGTGACACTATTTCCTCATTAAATTGGGCTGATTTTTCTTGGGGGCATTTCCATAATCCACACATGATCATGTGATCACGTTTGTTTACATTTGCGCATTAAAAAAATAAATGAAGAGAAACGTTGTTATAATTTTTTCTCTATCAGGCTCCCTTGATATACTGCTAAAAGCTAAAAGAAAAAAAAAATCTAAATCAAATATGAGTCAAAAAAGCCAGAAAAACTTGGAAATCAGAAAGGGGGCAAATAATTTCTCACTGTAAGATCAATAATCAGTATTTTATTTGGTTACCAGAAGCCTGAAGGATATACTGTACTCTCATCGCACTACAGCTTTATCTCTAATCGAAAGAACGGCACTGCAATGGTTTACAATTCAGCCAATATCACTTTTTCAGATGACTAAGGAATACATCGTTGAAAAATACATTTCCCATGAATGTGTGATTATTAAAAATTTAGATGGAAATAAAACTGGAAATCCTGAATCACAAACAGTGGTTTAAAATTTCATTTGTAACGAGAGCGTAAGAGAAAGTAGAAAAGGCAATTAATGTTTTAGTTACTAAACCAATAAGAACATTTTAATAATTCTTTGTCTTTAAAATATTTTTTTTTAAATACCGCTTTGTAGCAATATAAAAAAGAGCACATTTTGCCTTGACACATAAGTGTTTGAGGCCTTGCTTAGGCTGGGAAGCGCAAAAGAGAATGCAGTAATTCCCCTTGGAGCAAGTTTGTTTTTTGGGATCGCCCGCGTTTCCAATGGCCGTCTCAGCGCCGCCAGCATGTTGTGCGTCTGGTCTGCAGGGTTTCCCTGCATTTTCACGGTCCAGGTGGCTTCAGAGAAAACGGAGCGGGCACACATGGATCCGTGTTAATGTGTCCTAAAATACTGCATGTGTGCAGAAACCGTACACTCACCGGCCCCGTCGCACAATGCTTTCAGACATAAAAGACAGTGAGGGGGTGGCAGATCTCCATGACGACGAGGTGTAAAAGAGCAGACTCATTTCAGGGGGGGCAGGTGCAGCGAGATATCAGCTGTTTACAGCCCAGGATCTCAGCTTTAGCTGTTGTGGGGATTCATCTCCTGACAGTATGACTTTCTATATGTGGTGTGAACTGGTACACCGATGTACATTACTGCCTAAATGCTGGGTCACTACCTACAGATCATACGAGTGTGTTGGATATTACGGTAGAAAATATCATTTTGTCCTTGCTTTCATAACACGGTTTCAGATTCCTTCCCTAGAAGGAGCAAACTGGTGATGGACTGCGGTCCAGCAAGCTTTCGCTGCATGCAGCACGCAGGAAAAGTAGCGTCTGCTGGTTTTTGCTATTTATTACGATGACGAAGAGGCACAAATCGACTTCTCCAGTGTTTAAGCAGCTTAACAGTAACACCTACCCCGAATTACTGGAATAACACACTCCAGAAAGCTAATAATATGGAAAACGCATTTTTCAGGTCACATCTGGCACGTGGATTATCCGTGTCTTGCATATTAGACTTGTTTCAGTGGAGCTGTGAATGGAAGTGCGTCGAAGAAACTGTTAACACAGGGATGACCACTGCAGTGGTGGACCGCAGGCCACACACACACACACACACACACACACACTTTTCCCACATGTGCACCCGACAAACTTGAACACAGAATCACCTCCCACATACACGCTGTTTAAAACAGATTTATTTTCCTATAGTGGTTGATATTTATGCATGAAACAAATTATGTTGCCTAGTAACCATCAGACGGTCTAATTCTCCTGGCGATAAATAACCGAGGAAAATACGAAGCCAGGTAAAGTCTTGTGGTCATTTATAAAGGATGCCTTGCTATTACCAGAGAACATCGCTGACATTTTTCAACGATTCAGATGAAATCCGGAGGTTTTATCGAGGAAATGCAGACAGTCTCAAGGTATCGGCCCAGTCTGTCACATGACCTCATGTGAGCAAGGCGGTTATATCTTGTGAACCGGCAGAAGCGCTCACCACTATCATTTCAGCTGTCACTGGACGCTAGATACCCATCCTTATCTTTTTACTACTGAGCAACAGCACTGCAGTATTATTCCTCGACCAGCATCCATCTGCAACCTTTTTCTTAATGCCCTCTGATAAAATGTGCAAATAGGTCCACCTAGTGAACGCAGTATGTCACCACATATTCCGCATGGACACACATTTGATGCTACGTACCAAGCCAGTTGCAAATGTCATGATGTCATAAACGCAGTAAATGTTTGCAGAAGGCACTCAGCACAACTCCAGTTAAGCTAACAGTCCCTAAGATGCCTTAGAGGTCACATCACCATATAAATTTACAGCAATTATTAAAAAAATGCACTGAAAAAGAAAGACAAAAGACAATTGATATCAGTTATTAGAAAATCATAAAGATTTCTGGGATTTGAGGAGCACAGCTGGGCTAGGAAGAGTGACCCAGAGCATGCGTGAGACAAGCCCTGTGTCCATCCCCTCCAGGTGTCCCCTCCTTCAGAAGGACATGCAGTCTGCAGGTGAATCGCTATTTACGTGACAAAGGTGTGCCTTTGTTGAGCTTGCTCTGTTCTACTTACAGATAGCACGGATTGCCAACGGAATACCGACCTGAAAGAGTTGATGATTTTACAAGAAATCCATTGTAATGTAATTGCTGCTTATGGCCTGTTTGGACGAGACACTTCTGGCAGCGCAGTAGGGAGACTCCATATTTCACTGGAAACATGATGGCTTTTGTAGATTACGTGTGATTATCAGTTCTCCTGAAGCTACAGACACCAAGGTCACATGTATTTCCTCATCCTTATCAGGACTGAGACTTGTTCCCTCCGTGCTCCAGCTGTGAATGAGATTCAGCAGGCTCGATAAATTTACCGTCAGCACATTCTACTGGGAACAGCGAGACAGTACATTGTCCTCTCTGCTCAGGGGTTTCATCCAGCTTTTTTCAGCATAGTTAGGAATACTGGCATGATTCAGCCACCATAAGATTGATGAATTTAGCCAAAACTAGGATTATTCTTTAGTGGATGCCTCATCCAAGGAGAATTAAAATAATATGATTATAGCAAGACTGAATCAAGGCTTTCAGTATGAAAAAAAACATTTCCTTCACAGATGCTCCAGCAGAATATTGACATGATCAAAAATGTATGAGGGAATGTTAGCTCATTATACTACTACTTCAGTTGTATGATATTGGTCATAAAAAGGTCTGTGATGGCTGTTGAGTTATGCATGAAAAAAAATCTAAAATTTTGTGTTTTGGAATTCACATCTTAGACCTGAATCTAATGTGATCTGAATCAGGGGCAGCTTCCTTTGGAGCCAAAGGTTGCAGGTTTGAACCTCACCTCCAACTGTAGTACCCTTGAGCAAGATACCCTAAATTGTTCCAGTAAAATTAGCCAGCTGTATTAACAGCTAAATAACTCTTAAGTACCTTAAGACTGTAAGTTGCTTTGGAAAAACATCAGCTGAATGAATAAATATAGAGCCTCTGTGGGAGGAATTAAACCAAATGTTTTCTTAAATCTTCAGTGCATTACCAGAGGATGCATTACAAAATAATGACTTAATACTTGATGAAAATTTTGCATTTATGAGTTGCATGTTTGATACAAGCAATACTTAGCCTTTGGGCACTTAAAGCCTAAGCTTTGCACCCTCTCCTCCTCATCTTTTATTTATGAGTGTTTGCTCACCCGCAGATTAAAGTGAACGTCACACAGACTGCTAAAGGGAACTTAGGCTGTCCTGCCAAACTGGAAACCAGGGTTAGGGATTTGAGAAACGAGTGGCAGGGTCTGATAGAGGATAATTATACTGAAGCTGCAAAAAGACATGTTTTAGGGCATTAAGACAACCACTTTAATTAGAATTAATCTGTTTTTAAAGGCTGTTTATAAAACATAAGCAAATTAAGTGCCTTCTAAATCTGAATGACATTCGCTGTTCTGCCTTTATGTCCACTGCCTGCTGTGATATGGTGTCAGGACAGAGGTTAGTACTGGACATCCGTGAAAACGCAGTTCCAGTTGTAGACTTAAGCTGCTAGCGTAGAGATTAATTTGGTCCAGGCAAAGACATTTCAACAAATCAGTAGCATCAAGACTTTGTCACAATACATTTTGAATAATTCAGATAAAAACCACATATTGAAAATAAAACTACTTAAAACATTTATTTACATAATGTTATGCTAGTATGACAATGTTTAACAAAAGGGGATACAAAGTAACAACAGGAAGTGGTATTTAAAAACCAAGCACTGGAAAGTAGACTGAACACAAAGTAAAATTAAAGGCTCATCTCTGACACCATGAGGGCCTATCAGATACTGTTCTATCAGCTGTAACTAACTGACAGTCAACTTCATGGGGTATATCTTGGTGGGAGCTGAGTGGGCTGATGTTCTCCTGGCAAACATGAGGGCTGGTAGTTTGTGCTAGTTTGTTCTCCTGGGGGCTTCCTGTGTTCTCTGCATCCTGGATGTCCACAGTCTCTTCCTCGTGTTTTTTCAAATCATTTCCAGACTCTTTGCCTGAATCGGCTGAACTCTCACTGACTGATTTGCTTCTCTTTTTCTTTTTTTTCTTGCTCTTCTTCTTCTTACTCTTCTTGGAGTGTTTATGGTGTCTTGGGGAAGAATTGCCATTGGGTTTGGACGTATCTGGCTCCTTTGAGCTTCTACTCTCACTTCTCTTGCTCCTTTTTCTTAAGGAATCTTTGGTGTTGGCTGACTCCTTGCTTCCTTCGCTCATCTCTCCATTTCTGCTCCCATCTCTTTTCATTTCCCCACTCCTAGACCACTTGTTGAGCCTGTCCCTTGAAGAGGGATTCCTGTCCTTGCTGCGGCTCCTCTTCTCCTCTTTCCTGTCCTTCTTCTCGCGACTAAGGCTCCGACTCCTCCTCTCCTCCTTCCTCTCCCTCCTTTCACGGCTATGGCTCCGATTCCTCCTCTCCCGACTATGGCCCCGACTCCTCTCCTCTTTCCTCTCCCTCCTCTCGCGACTACGGCTCCGACTGCTCCTTTGCTTCCTCTTGTGGCTACAGATCCAACTCCTCTCCTCCTTCCTCTCTCTCCGTTCACGGCTATGGCTCCGACTCCTCCTCACCCTCCTCTCGCGGCTACGGCTCCTCCTCTCCCCATGTCGTCGCTGCGACTTGTCAGGGCTGTAGGTGCAGAACCTGCGGGATCGGTCTCTGCGTTCTGAGTACCTTTCAGAGTTCCAACCCATGAAAGTTCCTCCTCGGTCAGGTGATGTATTCAGGTCGCGATCTGCCTCCCAGAACTCATTGCCAGGGTTTCTGTACACATGCAGGAAGTTGCAGTGCTTCCCTTTGGGACACTTCCGCCTGTCAAACAATCCTAAAAAGTGCGACAAAATTTGCAGTTGAGAAGTAAACACAAAAAATAGGGGAAAACACCTAGAGCAAATAAATCCTCAATTTTCAAAATATTTCATTTGCCTCTTCTGGCCTGCCTACCACATATGGCTGTTTTCCACCTAGTGACCGGGGAGAATTCACACTGGAGCTGTCTACCAGCATACCAACGTCCATTGAACATCAAAAGGGCTTCCTTGCACTGCTCCTTCCTACAAAAACACATGTCAGAATGACGCACAGGACATATCAGCATCAACACAATTAAGCAAGAACTTGGTACACAATAAAAACAAAACAGACTACACATAAAACCAAAATAAACCATTCCTTGCTTTCTGTTCTTTAATATATAAAACAGTATCAAGCAGTCTTATTCTGCACAGACAAAGGAGAAAAAGCTTCAACAGTCACCTAAAATAATGTTGCAAGGGATTTTTCAAGCATGAAATGCTGCATCCATATATGCAAGAGGTCAACTCCATGACATATCGAAGCTACTGCCCCTTTGGTATAGCATCCACCAGACTAACAATTAATCCAGGGGTATCTCTCTCAGTCAAATGTATGCTACAACTGAGGCTTCCAGGACAAATAAATGCCCAATTTATCTTTTATTCCTGCCTAAGTTTATCAAACTTTAAAACTAACTATAATTGCTCATTTGGTGATATTTTAGTATAAACTGGTATGTTTCTGGTCTCAGGAATGCAGTTTTTTTTTTTAACCACTAAAACTAATGGTAGCAATGTCTTCAGTTTAAGAGAATTCACCTTATGAAAGGTTTTCCAAGGAAAAACTACCTTTGTAAAGCAGGAGAAGACTGTACAATAATTGTGAAAAACATTTTTTCTCCATTTCATTGATTGATTTGTTCAACTTACGTGTCATACTGAACATAGACATTTCCTCTCAAGTGTGGCTCAAAGTTGCAGCTAACCTAAGAAAAACAATGAGGTTTTTTAGCTTCATTTTCAGTGCATCAGTGCCATGAATTCCATCACCCTTAAACAATGATTGGTTTCCAACACCTCAATCTCTTACCTTGAACTGCACTACCTTTCCTGCAGTCCTGAATTCCGGAAGCACATCCTCATAGAAGTCCAAAAATTGTTGATATATTTCTTCTTCGCTGTACTCTAAACTGGCATCTGTGTCGTAGTCATCCCGTCTGCTCTGCTCCATACCAAAGGTAATGAACATCCCCCTGATCATCAAAGTGGTGCTGCACGTTGGGTGAACATGCTTACGCGAGCACCTGATCCAAAACGGAGTGTGTCAAGGGAAAGAGGTAGAAAGCATTTTAGACCAGGAGATCTGACACTTGTGCTTCAGCAGCGACACATCTGTTCTTGAATTTCCTGTTTAAATTCCATATAGTCATAAAAACCATCAGAACTATGAATGCTGTCATATGTATACTTGTCTTCTGCAGAGGATACAACATCTATTGTAAAGTATTTTCAGTAGTTGCGGTATGTACTACCTCACAAGCACCAAATAAGGCCACTTTGTTTGAATAATTAAGAAATATAATTTTAAAAAGGGAAATGAAATTAACAAACCTTTCTCCAAATCTACAAGCTCCAGTCTTCAGGAAGAAAGGACAGTTGGCCTTATCTTTCTCTGTCCCATAGTCAACAGGGGCTTCAGGGTTCTTCCAAGGTTCACCATTCTCTAACTAATCAAAGAAGTAAAAGGCAAATTACACAGAAATCAAGTAATTTATTTCCACACTTCAGCCTGGAAGAATTTAAAAACCGCCAGTGTAGTGGTTATAATTGTAAACAATTCTGTCTATTACTATATATATGATGGGTACCTGGCTCTCAGCTTGGTCCAGCATTCTCTGTACAGCTTCCTATAAATGGTGTAAACACAGGACTGGTGAAAAACCTGCAGTTGGACAGCTGATATCTGTTAGTGTTAGTTAAGAACACATTTTATGTAGACAAAACAGCATGAGCAGGATGAGCACCCCCTCTTTCCACATATGCAAAGGAAACATTAAATTGACACAAACATGCAGACATATTTCCTGACTTGACGCTGGTGTTTAAACAAATAATTTAACGAAACTCAGAACAAAAACCAATTTTTTCTGGCTTTCAGATTGTTGACTGATCACTTTAGCACATAAGATCTCCACAAAAAAGATACATTCTTCTCCTGTGGCAACAGGTAACTGCAGGATTGTCACTCTTTGCGTGTATCTTAGTTAAGGAAAGCAACAACACAGCAAACATCTAACAGAGAAAGCACACTAAAACTAGGGCAGTTAGAAAAAAATATAAACAAAAAGCTTTAAATGTTTGAAAACAGCTGTAAACGTAGGATTCAATTCCAGAAAGAGCAGGCTATGGTGTCCAACATCCAGTTCATATGTATAATTTTGACTAAGACCAAAATCAATTTTTTCTATAGACACACACAGAGTATACAAAACCAATCTAAATGAAGACAATGAACGACCGCTTGTTACACAAATCATTGATCTAACAAAGAGGATATGTTGCTTCTTATGGCTATCCTCCTACTGCATGGATCACCTCTCTCTCTCTCTTCTCCTGCTGCTTCTGCTCCCTTTCTTCTTGCTCTTTCCTCTGTCGTGCCTCCCATTCCTCCTTTATTCTTTTCTGCAAAAATGAGAAAAAAATGAGCAGATGTTAACATGTGCAGCTGATTACGATCGTACAGCATAACAGTAAAGAGAACCGCTCCAGGAGAGGCGAGGGTACTGTAACTAACGAAGGCCTCCGTGGTACCGATGAGGGAGAGCAGCCCTTCCCCAGGAGTCCTCAAGCGCTCCCTCAGCATTTCCTCACCTCCTCTTCCTCTTTCTTCCTCCTCGCTGCCTCTTCCCGCTCTTTTTTGACCTGGAACTCCTCCTGGGCCACTCGCTCCCGCTCCAGCCACTCCAAGTGAAGTCGCTGACTGAAAGACACACCAACGCATCAGCTGCCAGCCTTACGCAAACCAGCTCGGCTGCATATGCAGGAATCCATTTCCGAGGTGTGCTTGAAAATCAGGAGCCCACGTACCGCTCCTCTTCAGCTTTCCTCTCCTCCTCCTCCTCACATTCTTCCTGCGACTGGTGCTCTTCTCCATTTTCTTCCTGTAATTCTACAAAATATTGACATAGAGACACGTTAACAACCCCAAATTTTCACTGCAGAACAGGCTAAGGCAGCGGGACTCAGTGGGTGGCACTGCAGGCTGTTCTGTAGTGTGGAGGAGTATGCTGGTTCGAATCCCGCCCTGCTGTTTCATACCTGATCAAGGCGCTAAACCTTCATTTAATACAGTAAGGATACGCTGCTGAACGAACGGAAATGTAAGACGTTACGTAGTCCGTTGCGACAAGACGCCACGAACACAAACAAAGCGCTAATAATATTGAATTCAATATCAGTAATAATCAGTGGCCTCCTACCCGCGTCTCGGAGCCTTGCGAGCGCTTGCCGCCGTTTCTTCCTCCTTTGCTTTTGGAGAGCCGCGCGCCGCTGCTTCCTGCTGCACACGGAGGACATGATGAGAAACACAGCACTGCAGGCTGCAGCAGCGCTCGATTAGCTTAGCCGCGCGTCGGCTGTACTGCCTAGTATTGCAAATTAGTGACTCCGCCTGCAGCGTTTGTGAACACATACACTAACACTACTCCCTTGAAAAAAAACATAGAATCTATACACATCCATACTAGACGACTAACTCTCTTAATAGTTTGTACTTTAAAACTGACCCAGACCCTGGCTCTGCCGGCGCCGCCATTTTGTGTCGTATGTCGTCAGAAGTTTGTCGTACCAAAGCAATAGAGCAGTTCTGGCGTTATTTAACAAAAACAACTAAGAATGACGGAAGCATTAATAAAATCTATTACTAATAATATGCTATATTAATAAAGCTGTAAAATTGCATGTTAAATGCTAATGTTTTTACTGGGATTCTGTAAAATCATTAAAATATTTCTGTTATGTTTTGCAGCCTTCGTCCGACATATATAAATAAACAGCAGAGATAACAGCTCTGATGCGAAATTTATTGAAATTTTTCGAACAGAACATAATTCTTTTCGAGCCAAGCGTGTCATGGCGCATGCGCAGTCCACGCGTTCAGGCTCGCTAAAGCAATAGGGAAGAAAACGGTTAAGCGAAAAAACTTTTTTAAAAAATGTGTGAAAAAAAACTTTTTCGTGCATCCCGTGCACCCTTTCTGTGCAAAAGTGCGGATAAAGAAGTTACAATAAATACATCTTATTTCCCCTCACATATAGTCTTTCAAGAGGACAAAGATATTGTTAGCCTTGGCTTCTTGTCATTTTATTTTGGCCTATATTTTTACTTACCTCAGTCTACTTATGTATAATGTTATCGTAATCTAAGACTGAGTGAGACAGCTATATACTGTATGTTCAGTGATGGAGGCACACGGCCCTGTCTGTGTATAGTAAAGTCCAGTGTAATACAAAGCTTGACCACATGGCCACTGGCGTTTCCAAAAGCTGCTGAACTGTGGATGACCTTCCTTGACAAGGTTTACCTGGATCACAGTCTATGAAGTGTTTAGGCGAGTCACAGACTATATGTATTTAAATTGTTATGTTATATAATACACTTTTTAAGAAGGATAATTTCATGCAAAGTTCCATTTCCCATTTTTTTCATAAAATTCTGTGGTAACTTCCTCGCCTTTCATTAATTTACATGAATTATGTGAATTCCAGAAGAGACGAAGATGACCATCAAAGGGCTCCGGAACAATAAGGTGGCTGGACTCGATGAGTTCAACCCAGAGCTCCTGAAAGCGGGTGGTCAGCCCCTGGCTGTACAGCTGACCTGCCTATTCAACATCTGCTGGCGCCAGGGGAAAGTCCCCGAGGATTGGAGAAAAGGCGTCATTGTTCGGCTCCCCAAGAAAGGCAATGTCACCGACTGCGCAAATTGGCGAGGCATCACGCTCCTTTCGGTTCCAGGGAAGGCTTTCTGCGCTGTTCTTTTACATTGTCTGCGCCATGCCATCGACCAACGGCTGCGAGAAGAGCAGGCGGGTTTCCGTAATAGCCGTTCCTGCTGCAGGCAGATCTTCACCCTACGAAATATCATCAAGCAATGTGTTGAATATCGCCATGCAATTTATATTAACTTTATCGACTTCTAAAAGGCATTCGATAGTATCCATTAAGACTCGTTGTGAGCGATTCTTCGGGTCTATGGCGTCCCAGAAGCCTTCGTCACCGTCTTTAAGAATCTGTATCTTAACTCCTCATGCTGCGTAAGGACCGACGCAGGGCACACAGCTTTTTTCGAGATCACTACCGGCGTCCGCCAGGGCTGCATCCTTTCACTGATCCTCTTTCTCGTCGCCCTCGACTTTGTCATGAAGAAGGCAACAGCGTACATTGGAGCAGGCATCCCTTGGATGGATCAAGATCGCTTGAAAAAACCTAGATTTTGCCGACGACGTGGCCCTGCTTGCCGAGGACGAAACCCAGCTCCAAAACGCAACCGAGAGATTCGGCCACAAAGCCAGTAAGATCGGCCTGCGTATCAGCTTGGAAAAATCGAAGCTCGTGAAGACCGGACCCGTAGGCGTGCCAGCCAACATCACCGTTGATGCGACACGACTGGAGACAGTGGAGAAATTCAGCTACTTGGGGAGCATCATTTGTCACGATGGGAACACTTCGGGAACACTTCGGCTGTGTTCCATCGTCTCCAGCACATCTGGATGTCAACTTCAGTCTCCCTCAAGATTAAGTTACGACTATACGTCTCCATTGTTGTCCCGACCACAATCTACGCATGCGAAACGTGGAAGCTAACGGTGAACACTGTTCGCAGGATAAGCGCATTCCACCACCGATGTCTCTGGCGGATTCTCAAGATCCGGTACCTCGACCGCATCACCAACAAAGAAGTCTTGCACCGGGGAAATTCCAGCAGCCTTCAAGTTACAATCACACAACGACGACTCAGGCTAGCAGGGCATATTCTACAAATGCAACGACATCGTATTCCCTGGGTGGCAATGCACTGGTGCCCCCCGGAGGCCAGGCATGGCCGGGGCTGTCCCCGCACCACCTGGCTCCGAACCTTCATCAACGATCTTAAGTTTGCTGGCATATCCTGGAACGAAGCTGAAGCGCTGGCAGGGGAACGGAAGCGGTGGAGAGACTTCGTTGCCCGATGTGCCCAGCATCATGGGAGGATCTAAGACTAAGACTAAGATGTGAATTCCTCTTCAGATGACCTCTTCATTCTCTCTCATTAACATATGAATCGCACATTAAAACACATGACCAGATAAACAATTCTACAAAATGCTTTACTGAAAATATACCAGTACATTTTTACAATGTCTTAAAAGGAAACATGACCCCAGGTCTTCCATCCAGTGTAATTTTCCTGAGGTACACTTCTTGTATAACCTGAGGATCAAGCACATGACATCGCAGAAGAACTGATATTTATCATTCAGCATCCTTGCTGAAATGGATTGTTGGTAACAGAGCTGACTATAGAAGTAGAATTCATATTTATACAGTACAAATGTTAAATACGTTCTTGTATCTGCACACAGCCTACCTTATATGAAATGGAATCTCAAAATATTAGCACATATTAAGTGAACACTGAATTATAGTAACAGCTATCAGCGGTTCTCACCAACTGTTCTATCTGCAGCAGGCCCCGATTGCTGTATTTAGTACACCAGAACATCATTTCCTTCTCCAGCTTCTTCATCTAAGATTCAGTTTGTCCAGTGCCATTGTTTTCACTGGTTCATATTACATAAATAGCTGGCTATAGAGTATAGAACTGATGAAAAGCCCCTGCCGTGCTCACATGCCATATTCATCTAATGAACTTTGAGTAAGAAACCAACTCTTCGTCCAAATTAAATTCGCAAATAGGGCACCAACTGTTTTGCTGAAACACCTGT